>NC_136418.1:138461872-139061872 GCF_052625555.1 Lactuca saligna
GGTTTAGAAAAATTGCTGATAAGTTTGTCAAAGAAGCAAACATTGAAGATAGGAGGTGCGTGTTCAGCGTTTTCCAAGAAACTTGATATACATAACATAACAATAACATACTTTTTTTTTAGTTATTGGAATGGAATTTGATGTTTGTTTTTTAATAATAGAGCTGGATGGATCATACATGGAATACCATGAGATGTGGAGGGAACGCAATGGTGGTGGTATGGATCTTTGGGCCTTTTTTTTTGTAATGAGAGGCTAAAGCAAAAGAGACTCGAAGAAAACACTTATGCTGATGATCAAGATAATGACAATGGCATGATCATCTCTCCTCCAAAAAGAAAAGCATTAAGCAAGTGAGTATGCTATGAGTCTCTTGAATCTTATTATTGCATCCATCAATTGAACTATAAATTAAATGTAATGTAATATGATTTTGTTTTTGACAGGTGTGCACATACATATTTGATTACTTCAATAGAAACAAGCATTTGGCTGATGTTTTTGTGAAAAGGGAAGAAACTGATGCAAAACAACCACATGGTACACACACACATAACATTGGACTCCTTTTTATCTAGGAAATAAAAATAGTACTAAAGAATGTATTATTTTTTTCTGCTGGTCAATCTGTTCATGTTTGAGGGAAAAGAAAAGGGCTTTCATTTTGTTCTTGTTATGTCTAGAATTCTTTTTTTTTTCCTACCAGATTTTGAGACTTTGTGACTGTGTTCAAAACGTGTTTAGTTGTGGATCCTTGCTGTGTTTTGCTTTCTAAAATCTTCTTCTATATTGCCTTTTTTTTTGTTCCAAGAAACTAAATCTAGACCACACTAATGATTTAGCTTATTAATTTTATATATTTACCTGTTTTTAATTGTTAAAAAATAGTAACAACTTTTAGCATGTTATTAGTTTTTTGCTTAGCAAAGTTTTCAGATTTTGTATTCGAGTTATCATCAAACTAGCTAAAAGGAATTTTAATGATTAATAACAAACTGAGCGGCTCCATCTTTCCAACTTTATCAGCCACAAGTAATGAAAATATCTTAATTGTGGCTTTCAAGGTGTATTTTGGAAAGAAGGTCGATTATGAGTAATGAAAATTTTTCTTAATTGTGGCTGTGTTCAGATTTTGCGACCACTTTTGCTCGAGGGCATTTAGGGGGTATTTTGTCTAATTGGGGATCTGTCTAGTTTCAAAAGAAAATCGATTATGAGTAATGAAAATGTCTTAATTGTGGAAGGTAAATGGCTTAATTCTAAGATCTCACGTCTCATGCCCCGCGCAAGTATAAAGATATAACCTGGTCACATCTATCACCTAATATTTAGAACACATGTATATTACTATGGACGTGTTTGGCAAAATTAACTGGTAGCGGGTAGGAGGTAGTTTGTAACTTGTAGCGTTTTGTTAAACGTTACATGAAGTAACATTTGAATTTGAAGCGTTTTGTTTAAACTAAACGCTAGAAGCTTGTAGTGCCAAACAAGGTTTTCTGTTCAAACGTAGCGTTTTGTTAAACGCTAGAAGCTAGAAGCTCTCAAACACTCCCAAAAGCTCCGTGCCGAACACGCCCTATCTCAATATTGTTCCCGTGTATATCTCTCATAGTTAGTTGTATTCTTGTTATATAAACCCAAGATGTATTCACTTGTAATCTATCAAATCATATAATATAGAAACAATCTTCACAATATCTCTTTTGATTCTGTTTCCTTTTATGGTATCAGAGCTTGGCTCGGCACATACCACACCAGAAAACTCACCTCCTCCCTCTCCAAAACACATGGGAGCCAACGACGACACTTCTTTTTCTCTCATCGTCAATACCACACTCAAAGATATCACTATTGTTAATTTCCCAACAACCCTAAAACTCACATCCACCAATTATCTTGGATGGAAAACTGAGATCGAAGCTCTACTACATGGCTTAGATCTATATCGATTTATCGACGACTCACACCTTGCATCTGCACCAACAATCGCCGCCGATGGAACAAGCACCCCCATACAGACTATCCGAAGTGATTCGGGCAAGACCGACTTCTTTTCGGTGCCATAGTCGGAACTCTTTGTCTTGAAATTGTACCACTGGTAACAAAGACATCTTCTTCTCGCGAAGCCTGGCAAACCCTAGACAATACATATGCCTCTCCATCAAGAGGACACATCAAAAAACTCCAACATCGACTAAAGCAACGCACCAAAACCCCCAACCAAACCATCACTCAGTATATGCACAACGTCAAAACAGTGGTTGATGAGCTTGCTATCCTTGGGAAGAAACTCGATCAGGAGGACATCACCGATGTAGTTGTCAACGGGCTTGATCAAATAGCTTACAAGTCGATCCTCAATGCTCTTCATGCAAGAGACTCACCCATATCCTTCACCGAACTACTTGAAAAACTAATAAATCATGAATTGTCTATTGCCCAACAGGTCTCAAATATTGATATCCATCAACATGCTGTTGTTTTCTATTCAAACCATCAGACCACTAAGAAAACATGGCCCCCTCGATAACCAACCACCACTCCCGGCTTGCTTTCTACACCCTCAAAACAATCTAATCCAGCCTCCCCAACCACTGACCAACGTCTATTTCTCGGGAAGTGCCAATGGTGTCACCAAAAAGGACACTCCCTAACCAACTGCTCAACTTTCAAAAGGATCTTTCCAATTACAACTGTACCTCCTTATCGTAATCTGCAGGTTTAGAATGCCCAAGCTCACATCATGAATCCCATCAACACCTGAAACACAACCAACTGGTTGTTCGACAACGGAGCCATCTTTCATGTAACCAATGTGTAGCGCCTAGTTCCTGGTATGTAAATCTTAATTGAGTATTTTTTCCTTTTTAAGCCTTGGACTCGGCGAGTCATAGGTCCGACTCGCCGAGTAGGGACGAGACCCGGGACACGTTTAAGTTGGTGACTCGGCGAGTCACCGCTGTTGGATGAAACCCTAAGTTTCAGGGGTTTGCACCCTATTTAAGCAACATATCTGCCCCAAGCCAGCCCCCATTCACCCCCAGAGCTCCCAACCCTCATTTAAGCTTGTTCTTTGAAGAGTTGAAGCAATTGTTGTGTGTTGTTGAAGGTTTTGAAGAAGAAGGGAAGTAGATCCAGAAGAAGGGAAGCCATCCAAGCACCATTGTGTTCTCTTAGCAGTTCCATTGAGGTATATCTCGTTTTTCCCCTGTTTCCATGCTTATTGCTTCATTTAAGACATTCTTGAGCCATTCCCCAAGCTTGTATGTGCATAATGTTTCGAAATAAGTCGATTGGTCTCTTGATCTCAGCATAGTTGAGCTCCAGGAGCTCAGATCCACTACCTTTATGAGCCCATATTGCACATAAACCTTAAATCTACTCTTTTGGTGCATTTCAAACCCTAAAAACCCTATAGATGGATATTTACACGTAAAGTTGGAAACTTTACGTGTTATTCATGCTCTAGGAGCCCAGATCTACAAATGACATGGATTGGATTCGAGCAAAATCGCATTTTTAGCTCTTGCATGGAACGGACTCGATGAGTCGCTCATCTAACTCGGTGAGTCCAGTCGCGAGTCTTCGGGTTTGCCCCCTTTTTGTTATGTCGAGTCGTGAGGTGAGTCCAAGAGGGACTCAGTGAGTTGGAAGCCAAAACTCACCCGTAATGGAACTCGGCGAGTCGATGCCCTGACTCGGCGAGTTCAGGGTAATCTCCTTAGATCAAGATCAGACTCGACGAGTTGTTCATACAACTCGGGGAGTCGCAGCATAGGTGTTCATCGGATGAAGATGAACTCGCCGAGTTGTTCATACCACTCGGCGAGTAGGATGAAGGACTTGAACATCAGTTTGGATGGAGAACTCGTCGAGTCAACGCCTAACTCGACGAGTAGAAACAGAATCCGGGATAGTCGTTTGGACATGGACTCAACGAGTTGGATAGCCAACCCGGTGAGTCGGGTCAACTGGAAGTTGGCTCTGACTTTGACTTAGGGCATGGTCGGGGGTAAAAGGGTCATTTCACCCAAAAGACAGTAAATAGTGATTGATTGTGTATGTTGTGGGAATTACAGCCGAAGGATTTCCGGAGTAGCAGCAGCAGCAGACAGTCGGTTCCCACACACACCAGTAGCTATTTCGAGGTGAGTTTCCTTTCAGTAGTAATGGGTCTAAGGCACCAAGGCCGGCCCGTATAGACGAGACGTGAGTATTAGAGTGTGGGCCGAGCCCGTATCTCTTAATTGAGTGATTACGATATATGCTAGTATGATAAAGCTGTCTATACTTGTTGTCTGTGTGATACTTGTATGATATGAGTTGGCGGATGAGTGTGGGCTAGGCCGTATCTCTCCGAGAGTGGAGTGTGGGCTAGGCCCGTATCTCTCCGAGAGTGGAGTGTGGGCTAGGCCCGTATCTCCCAGATAGCGAAGTGTGGGCAGGGCCCGTATCTTCATGAGTGTGGGCATGACTCGTATCTCCCAGAAAGCGAAGTGTGGGCAGGGCCCGTATCTCATAGTTGAATGTTGTTTGTTATATGCTTGCATGGTATGGGGTATTATGGGGGAACTCACTAAGCTTCGTGCTTACGGTTTGCAGTTTTGATTTCAGGTACCTCTTCAGCTAGGGGAAAGGAGCCGGTGCGGTAGCAGCATATCACACATACGCCTTTTGTTTTCCGCATTATAGATTTTCTGGGATGTACTCTGAATTCTGATTATGATGTCACTGGTTTTTCAGCCATGGATTTTTATCATGAATGTTTGTAATGATGTTTTACGTTTTCACCTAAATTAAAAAAATGAAATTTTTAACCGGTAATTTTGGGGCGTTACAAGTTGGTATCAGAGCCTTGGTTTGAGGGATTCGGACACACCTTCGGGGGTGTTTGAACTCAAATCGAGGGATTAAAAGATTTTGGAAAGAGAAAATGTTTCTAAAAGGGTTAAGTAAAGGGTTTTAAGAAAGAATAATGTGTGTGATGTGCGCAACCGGCCGAGCTCAAGTAAGTATTCCCCAAAATACCCATACAAGTTTATGTTATGTTTATCAGCTTTTGTAGAACAACATGCTAGAATAGGAATAAGGATCTACGAGTGATGCCTTATGTGCCTGCTTTATGTGCTTAAGTATATGAAAGAATTGCATGCTAGGTTTGAGTAGACAACAGTAGGGTAGCCTGTTTAAGTTATTCCTAATAGTACGAGTTTAGCATTGTATGCTAGTTTAGTGCTCTCTGTGAGGATAAAGTTGCTTGAGATTATTTTCCTTATGTCCAAATGCTGTTTGCTTTGTGCTATGTGGGCTTTGAAGTAATGAGAGTTAACTGTTAGGTGAATAAGCTAAAGTCACATGTGATCAGGGTCGTATAAACTCAGAGTGTTGGATTTGACCCTATTGCGTAGCTCTTGTTTGAGTCTTAACCATTGTAGGGATGAGTCCCTTACTCGAAGGATTATCCGAGCCTCATCACATGTGATTGTATTTAGGTAATAGTTAATTGGCATCACCAAGAGGCCTTCAACAGCTGAGAACTGGGTTGGGTGAAGTCAAGGCTTTCCTAGGGTAAGCCTAGGATAAAGAGTAGCAATGATTAGCGGTAGAGGAAGGGACCTGGTGGAGTTAAGGCAGTCCTTGAAGAAGGTACGGATAGGTGTGGAAAGTAGTATGGGCCCGTACTACTGAAAGCAGAGGATCCGTACCCGAACCAAGGAAGGCCAAGATAAGACCGGGGAACTTGTAGTGAGTAGGATCCCTCCATGGGTATTAGTATCGCTAACAATTGTTATTTCTTGTATTTCAGAATCGTGGTACTATGCCCGAGGCCAGTGGTTGGCAGTTCAGGAGAGGGGTCGGGTTCGGGATCAGGTTCCGAGCCAGTAGATGAGAGGCTGTGCGAGTTCATCGCGTCTGAGATCACCAGGGGTATCCTTGAGTCGACCCCATTATCTTCGGGTCGATCAAGGAAGGGATCATCGAGCTGATGGAGGATCGCCTCAGGGCGTTTAGGAGCGACATGGCATCCGGCCAGTCGGGATCTCACACACTGTCCTTTAAGGACTTCAGGGGCAGTGGTGCGCTGGATTTCCACGGGGTGAAAGACCCCATTGCCTCCAGACGATGGATTGCAGACATCGAGTCTGCACAGCTGACTAGCTTCTGCCCCGAGGGGTCGAAGGTGAGGTGTGCAGCAGGGTGTTTGCGGGATCGAGCTCGAGACTGGTGGGAGTCAGTGGGTGACTCGTTGGGAGCCTCAGCTATCGAGGCTATGACCTGGTCGGAGTTTGTGACCAGGTTCAAGGCAGAGTTTGCGCCGGCTGTTGAGCTTCAGCAGCTGGCCAGGGAGTTTTTGGATATTAGGCAGACGACTGAGACTATGGCGGAGATCACCGCCAAGTTTAGGGCCTTGTTGGTGCCCCAGTATGCAGGTGACGAGTATATGAGGAGGACCCGTTATCATGATATGCTTCGGGCTGACATCCGGGAGCATGTTAGCTTTTCAGCTTGCCCTACCCTGGAGTCCATGATCGCCAGGGGCGAGGGAGAGGGAGATTGATTTAGAGCACATTCGGAAGAGGAAAGCAGAGGCAGGTCAGGTGATTGGGACTTCAGGAAAGAAGTCCCGGGGATCAGATGGGAGCCAGAAAGGCCAAGGGGGACCGGGCCGCTGCGGGAAATGCGGCAGGACACATGAGGGAGCATGTTGGTGGGGATCAGAAGGCTGCTACAAGTGCGGAAAGGCAGGGCACTTTAGCAGGGATTGTACTACTCGCGTTGCGGCGATACGAACATCTAAGTTACTGTGTTTCCACTGCAACCAGAGGGGCCACAAGAAGGCCAATTGCCCCCAGTTGACAGGTTCAGCGCCGGTAAAGGCGCCAGCCCCAGCGACCCTGCGGATCACAGATGGACGACAGGGCAAAGCAGAGGCTCCAGTGGTGAGGAGCCGAGCATTCCAGCTGACCACCGAGGAGGCACGCGCAACACCCGATGTGGTGACGGGTATGATTCTTTTCCTTCTTGTTTATTTAGATGATGTTATGATATTGAGATGTGGCCGGTATATGTATATGTGTTAGGATCGTTCCATGTGAATGGTATCCCAGTCCAAGTGTTGTTCGACTCGGGTACATCCCGATCGTTTGTGTCCCTTGCGCTTAGCAAGAAGTTTCCTAAGTCTTCGGGCATGCTGGATTGCCCTTTGGAAGTAGAGATTGCTGATGATCAATCGGTGCGAGCATCGATGGTATTTCGGGACTGCGTATTGCGGTTGTTCGAGGAGTGCTACTTGGTGGATTTGGTTCCCATTCCGTTGCGTGGGAACAAGGTGATCATAGGCATGGGCTAGTTGAGCCTTAATGGGGCGGTGATAGATTGTGCGCAGCAGCTAGTGCGAGTCAGGACCCCGGGTGGGGGAGAGTTAGTGATTCATGGCGAGAAGCCACAGCGCGGACCCGCTGTATGTTCAGCAGTGAGGGCTAGACGTTACCTTCAGCAGGGATGTGCATGATACGTTGCGTACGTGATGGATACCCGGGAGGCGGGTGATTCGACCGTGAGGGAGGTTCTGGTGGTGCGAGATTTCGCAGATGTTTTCCCAGAGGAGCTTCCTGGGATACCTCCCGAGCGACAGGTGGAGTTCAGGATTGACCTCGTTCCTAGTGCGGCCCCGATAGCCAAGGCACCATATCGGTTGGCTCCTCCTGAGATGCAAGAGTTGTCTACGCAGCTGCAGGAGCTGCTAGACAAGGGATTCATTAGGCCGAGCAGTTCACCCTGGGGAGCCCCAATTCTGTTTGTGAAAAAGAAGGATGGGTCGCACCGGATGTGTATAGATTATCGGGAGTTGAATAAGGTAACGGTGAAGAACCATTACCCACTCCCGAGAATTGATGACCTTTTTGACCAGCTTCAGGGAGCATCTTGGTTCTCCAAGATTGATTTGCGTTCGGGTTATCATTAGATGAGGGTCAGTGAGGAGGATACACAGAAGACCGCGTTTCGGACGCACTATGGCCACTATGAGTTTGTGGTGATGCCGTTTTGGCTCACCAATGCTCCTGCCGCGTTCATGGATCTCATGAACCGCGTATGCAGACCGATGTTGGATCGGTCTGTGATAGTCTTTATCGATGACATCTTGGTTTATTCAAAGACGCAGGAGGAGCATGAGGAGCATCTGAGGGAGGTTTTGGAGACCCTGAGGAGGGAGATATTGTATCCCAAGTTCTCCAAGTGTGAGTTTTGGTTGCGCGAGGTGCAATTTCTCGGACACCTTGTCAACCAGAACGGGATTCTGGTCGATCCGGCCAAGGTCGAGGCCGTGATGAGATGGGAGGTTCCGAAGTCTCCATCTGAGATTCGGAGTTTCCTAGGATTGGCGGGCTATTATCGGAGGTTCATTCAGGATTTCTCCAAGATAGCTGTACCCCTGACGCGGTTGACGAAGAAAGCCGTGGTCTTTCGGTGGGGACCCGAGCAACAGGCAGCATTTGAGACACTGAGACAGAGATTGTGCGAGGCGCCAATCTTAGCCCTGCCAGAGGGTGTGGAGGACTTTGTGGTTTATTGTTACGCGTCTATTTCAGGGTTGGGCGCAGTATTGATGCAGAGAGGGCATGTCATTGCCTACGCTTCGAGGCAGCTCAAGCCTCACGAGGCGAACTACCCGACGCATGATTTGGATTTGGGGGCAGTGGTTTTCGCCCTCAAGATTTGGCGGCATTACCTCTACGGGGTTCGATGTACCATTTACGCGGACCACAAGAGTTTGAGGTACCTTATGGATCAGCCGAATCTAAAGATGAGACAGCGTCGATGGTTGGACGTGGTGAAGGATTATGATAGTGAGATCCTTTACCACCTAGGAAAGGCCAACGTGGTGGCCGATGCGCTTAGCCACAAGGCGGCGCCGATTAGGGGTATGTGCATGAGGATGATTGTGGTGTCTCCCCTGTTGGAGCAGATCCAGGAGGCTCAACAGAAGGCTATCAAGGAGGAACATCGGAAGAGCGAACGTGTGGTGGGTCAGGTTTCCTCCTTCGATTATGATAGTCGAGGACTATTGACACTGCACCGCCAGGTGTGGATGCCGTATCACGGAGGCGTGCGTCAGATCTTGATGGAGGAGGCGCACAAGTCCCGATTCTCTATTCATCCCGGGGCGACGAAGATGTATAGGGATCTTTGTCTAGATTATTGGTGGCCCTGCATGAAACGGGATGTGGCATGGTACGTCGAGCGGTGCTTGACCTGTAGGAAGGTCAAGGCCGAACATCAGAGACCGCATGGGAAGATGCAGCCGTTGGACATCCCGTTGTGGAAATGGGATGACATCACGATGGATTTTATCACACAACTTCCCAAGACTGCGCGCGGAGTAGATTCAATTTGGGTCATCGTGGATCGATTGACCAAGATCGCCCATTTTATTCCGATCCAGGAGAGCATCTCGGCCGAGAAGTTGGCCGATATCTACATCAGGGAGATAGTATCGCGGCACGGGGTGCCGGTGTCAGTGATATCAGACCGAGATGTGCGATTCACTTCCAGATTTTGGAAGAAGTTTCATGACGAGTTGGGCACTCGTTTTCATTTTAGTACCGCCTTTCACCCGCAGACGGATGGTCAGAGCGAGCGGACCATCCAGACTTTGGAGGATATGTTGCGGGCATGTGTGTTAGATTTCAGTGGTAGCTGGGATACCTATCTTCCCTTGGATGAGTTCTCATACAACAACAGCTACCACGCGAGTATTGACCGACCCCCATTCGAGATGTTGTATGGGCGGAGGTGCAGAACCCCGATATGCTAGGGTGAAGTTGGCCAGAGAGTCATGGGGAGCACCGAGGTGGTGCTCGAGACAACCGAGAGGATCCAACAGGTTCGGAGCAGGCTTCAGACTGCTCAGAGTCGGCAGAAAAGTTACACCGACAAGCGTCGATCCGACTTGGAGTTCCAAGTCGGGGATATGGTTCTCCTGATGGTGTCACCTTGGAAAGGCGTCATTCGATTCAGGAAGAGGGGCAAATTGGGCCCGAGATTTATCGGACCGTTCAGGGTTGTAGCCCGGGTGGGCAAACTGGCATATAGATTGGAGCTGCCAGTCGAGCTCAGCCAGATCCACAACACTTTCCATGTCTCTCAGCTGCAGAAATGTTTAGTGGATGATTCAACAGTGGTGCCGTTGGAGGATATTCAGGTTGACGACAGCCTGAATTACATTGAGCGCCCAGTCGCGATCCTCGACAGGAAGTCGAAGGATTTGAGGAACAAAAGGGTGGAGTTAGTGAAGGTGCAATGGCAGCACCGAAAGGGTTCGGAGTGGACTTGGGAGCCGGTGGATGAAATGATGGAGCATTACCCCGAGCTGTTCCAGGATCGAGCAGCAGACTTCGAGGACGAAGTCTAAAATAAGTGGGGCAGATTTGTAGCGCCTAGTTCCTGGTATGTAAATCTTAATTGAGTATTTTTCCTTTTTAAGCGTTGGACTCAGCGAGTCATAGGTCCGACTCGCCGAGTAGGGACGAGACCCAGGACACGTTTAAGTTGGCGACTTGGTGACTCCATATCCTGGACTCGGTGAGTCACCGCTGTTGGATGAAACCCTAAGTTTCAGGGGTTTGCACCCTATTTAAGCAACATATCCGCCCCAAGCCAGCCCCCATTCACCCCCCAGAGCTCCCAACCCTCGTTTAAGCTTGTTCTTTGAAGAGTTGAAGCAATTGTTGTGTGTTTTTGAAGGTTTTGAAGAAGAAGGGAAGTAGATCCAGAAGAAGGGAAGCCATCCAAGCACCATTGTGTTCTCTCAGCAGTTCCATTGAGGTATATCTCATTTTTCCCCTGTTTCCATGCTTATTGCTTCATTTAAGACATTCTTGAGCCATTCCCCAAGCTTGTATGTGCATAATGTTCCGAAATAAGCCGATTGGTCTCTTGATCCAAGCATAGTTGAGCTCCAGGAGCTCAGATCCACTACCTTTATGAGCCCATATTGCACATAAACCTTAGATCTACTCTTTTGGTGCATTTCAAACCCTAAAAACCCCATAGATGGATATTTACAAGTAAAGTTGGAAACTTTACGTGTTATTCATGCTCTAGGAGCCCAGATCTACAAATGACATGGATTGGATTCGAGCATTTTTAGCTCTTGCATGGAACGGACTCGGCGAGTCGCTCATCTGACTCGACGAGTCCAGTCGCGAGTCTCCAGGTTTGCCCCCTTTTTGTTATGTCGAGTCGTGAGGTGAGTCCAAGAGGGACTCGGTGAGTTGGAAGCCACAAATCACCCATAATGGAACTCGGCGAGTCGATGCCTTGAATCGGCGAGTTCAGGGCAATCTCCTTAGATCAAGATCAGACTCGGTGAGTTGTTCATACAACTCGGCGAGTCGCAACATAGGTGTTCATCGGATGAAGATGAACTCGCCGAGTTGTTCATACCACTCAGCGAGTAGGATGAAGGACTTGAACATCAGTTTGGATGGAGAACTCATCGAGTCAACGCCTAACTCGACGAGTAGAAACAGAATCCAGGATAGTCGTTTGGACATGGACTCGACGAGTTGGATAGCCAACCCGGCGAGTCGGTTCAACTGGAAGTTGGCTCTGACTTTGACTTAGGGCATGGTCGGGGGTAAAAGGGTCATTTCACCCAAAAGACAGTAAATAGTGATTGATTGTGTATGTTGTGGGAATTACAGCTGGAGGATTTCCGGAGTAGCAGCAACAGCAGACAGTTGGTTCCCACACACACCAGCAGTTATTTCGAGGTGAGTTTCCTTTCAGTAGTAACGGGTCTAAAGCACCAAGGCCGGCCCGTATAGACGAGACGTTAGTATTAGAGTGTGGGCCGAGCCCGTATCTCTTAATTGAGTGATTACGATATATGCTAGTATGATAGAGTTGTCTATACTTGTTGTCTGTGTGATACTTGTATTATATGAGTTGGCGGATGAGTGTGGGCTAGGCCGTATCTCTCCGAGAGTGGAGTGTGGGCTAGGCCCGTATCTCCCAGATAGCAAAGTGTGGGCAGGGCCCGTATCTTCACGAGTGTGGGCATGACCCGTATCTCCCAGAAAGCGAAGTGTGGGCAGGGCCCGTATCTTCACATTTGTGGGCAGGGCCCGTATCTCATAGTTGAATGTTGTTTGTTATATGCTTGCATGGTATGGGGTATTATGGGGGAACTCACTAAGCTTCGTGCTTACGGTTTGCAGTTTTGATTTTAGGTACCTCTTCAGCTAGGGGAAAGGAGCCGGCACGGTAGCAGCATATCACACATACGCCTTTTGTTTTCCGCATTATAGATTTTCTGGGATGTACTCTGAATTCTGATTATGATGTCACTGGTTTTTCAGCCATGGATTTTTATCATGAATGTTTGTAATGATGTTTTACGTTTTCACCTAAATTAAAAAAATGAAAATTTTAACCGGTAATTTTGGGGCGTTACACAATGATCTCAATAATTTATCCATCCATGCACCATATGATGGAACTGAAGAGTTAGTCATTGGTGATGGTACATGCTTAAAATTCTCTCATATTGGCTCTATCATTATTCACACTCCTAAAACATTCTATATGTTCCCTCTTTATCTCGCAATATTATCCCAATCTCTCATATATGCATTGACAATCAATTTCTAATAGAATTTTACTCTTTTGTTTTTGTTATCAAGGACATGGAATCCAAAATCCCACTATTCCAGGGCACAACAACCAAGGGAATGTATGAATTACGGCTTGCCCTTTCACCATCTGTTTTCACCATACATTGCACCAGCTCTCTTCCGTGGCGCCACCGTTTAGGTGATCATCCACAAAATAAAGTTCTCAATCAGCTATCTTCCTCCATTTCTTTTCAGTACTTAGTCAAGTACTCATAATAATTATAATTCATGTCGAATTAATAAAAGTCATTGTTTACCATTCCATACTTCATCTCTTGCATCTAATACTCCATTAGAACTTATATTCTTTGATGTATGATGCTCCCCGGTTGAGTCATTCGATCACTACAAATACTATATCATTTTTGTCGAGCACTTTACCAAGTATATATGGCTTTATCCCATGAAAAAGAAATCTGACTCACTTGATATATTCATTTGGTTTCAACATCTAGTTGAAAAATACTTCAACACCAAAATTTAGCAACTCTTTCAGACAATGGTGGAGAGTACATCAAACTCGCCAATCATCTTGCCTCATCCAACATTTCCCATCTTACTTCCCCGCCTCATACTCCTCAACATAATGGATATGCTGAGAGACGCCATCGACACATCGTTGGGACTGGCCTTGCTCTACTCTCTCACTCTAAACACCCTACCACCTTCCGGCCTTTTGCTTTTACCACTGCTGCATATCTCATAAACAGACTACCTACATCTACCCTTCACAATCTTTCTCCTTTTCAATGCCATTTTTAAAAAGAACCAAACTATTCGAAACTAAAATGTTTCGGTTGTCTATGCTATCCATGGCTTCGCCCATATTCACCAAATAAACTACATCGTCGTTCCACCCCCTGTATTTTCGTTGGCTATTCTCCAACCCGAAGTGCCTACTACACTTATGACCTGTTAAAAGTATGTATTTATGAGCAAGATTAACATTAAGAAAGGACTGCTTTACTTGGGTCATAATTGTAAGTTGAAGCGAAGACATAAAGACATAAAGAGAGTTTTAAAGGTGTTTTAGTTTTGGGTGTGTTGTGTATTATTTAATAGTGCAGGTACTGGAGCTCATTTATCAGGAACTTGGATCTTTATATTACGGGTTTGGTTTATGGGTTGAACCGGAAGTATATATATGTGGTTTAGTGTAATAGATTAGATGATCTTTTCAGTTAGCAGGCACTTAATCGAGTCTCTCCATTCTCTCATCTCTATCTTCTTCATATTAGGGTTTTGGTTAAGTCTAGAGTTCTTTGTTCTAGTTAAGTTTTTGTTGATAAACTCTGTAATCTGTTCTTGTTTTCTATTTTGTTTTTGTGTGAGTGTTATGTAGTGAGGTTTGATTTGTAAGTTTCTTGAAAACCAACTGGATCTTGTTAATAAAAGATATGTTGATGTTGTGATTAGATATGTTGTTTGAGTTTTTATCATGGTATCAGAGCGGGGTTATTCCTGCATCGTTCGTTGATTTCTTGTTTTTGAGTTAGGGTTTTCAGATGTCATTTTTTGTTCTTGAGTTCTCTTGGTAGTTTTGTGTCCCCTGTTCGATCGGTTTCTTCGATTTGTTTGGCTTAAGGTGGATTTTACGTTGTTCATAAAAACGACGGTATAAACTCACTCAGACACTATCAATCTTAAGAGTAAATGATCGCTTGACTGTAACGTTAGTTTTAGCTTCTTGTTTTCTGACGGCCAACATCAAGCGACGGTCAACGTTAAGATTGAAAACGGTGTAATCTGAGGTGTTTGGTGGTTTCTGGCATTTGAATGCTTGTCTGCTTCGGTGTTAGATTCTATTTTGTGTAGATCTAATGGTAAACTACATTGCAGCTGGCAGAACGTTTTTTGGTGGAGTTCTGTAAGTATTCGCACACTTTTTTTTTTGTTTGTTCAGGTTATTTTCTTGGGTGCTTGTGTGTTATTGTTTGTTCATCTTGCTGTGTTGTGAATCTTACAGTTCTTGTTATTGAGGTTGTGGTCTTATGGTTATACTAGCTTGTCTGCTTCTTGAAAGAGGTCAGAATCTGGTTTAGTATAGTCACATTCAAGAGAACACAATTTTGATTTTTTGTGAACTATATCAGTCATGGTTGGGGAAACTCCATCTGGATCTGGATCTAAAAGTCTAGAACGTTATGATTTTGATGATCCATTGTTTTTACATCCTTCTGATAATGGTGTTGTTTCTGTTATTAGTTTTAAATTGACTGGAACTGAGAATTATAAAATATGGAAAATTTCTATGACTAGGGCCTTGAAAGGAAGGAATAAGTTAGGTTTTGTTGATAAAACTTTTCCTAAACCTAGTGAGGATGAAACTAAAATTCATAAATGGGAACGTGTTAATGTTGTTGTATGTTCTTGGATTATTGGTTCTATTTCTGAATTTTTGTATGCTAATCATGCCTGTAGTGATAATGCTTCTGATATCCGGTCTGAGTTGAGTGAAACTTACTCTAAGGTTGATGGTTTTGTTATTTTTAATGTACACCAAAAACTAAATTCACTTACTCAAAATGGTTTGTCTGTCTCTGAGTACTACAGTGATGCTCTGTGGAAAGAATTTGAAGGATTAATTAACCTGTGTGAATGTACATGTGAAGCCTCAACTGATTTTGTTAATCATTCAAAATTAATGAAGCTTATGCAGTTCTTGTCTAGTTTAGATGATACATTCAGTCAGGTTAAAAGTCACATTTTGTTAACAGAACCTCTCCCTAATGTGAAAACTGCTTTTTCCATTGTTTCTCGTGAAGAATCACATCAGAAGGGAGGTTCTGTTTCTCAAACTTCCACTAAGTCTCAAGCTACTGCTTTTTTGGTAAATTTAATGATAAAAAATGGAATCCGTTTCGTGGAAATTCTAATCTTCAATGTAAAAATTGTGGTCTTAAGGGACATACTATTGAAAGATGTTATATGCTCATTGGTTTTCCTAAAGATTTTAAGTTCAAAAATGAATCTCAAAATCCTAATAAGACACTTTCTTCTAATAATTCAATTTCTTCTAATAATATAATTTCTTCTGATTTGGATGTTAAGACTAACAATTCATCTGAAAAGTTTTTTCTCACGAGTGAGCAATATAACAAGTTTCTCAGTCTTATTAATGAGAAATCTTCAACAAGTGAAGTGTCTGCAAATATGGCAGGTATTTGTTGTAACTCTTCTGTGTCTACTAATAATAAATGGAATTTTGATTCTGGTGCAAATCATCATATGACCAAAAATAATTTTAAGCTTAATAACATTGTTCATGTTTCAAAACTTGATCTTAGAGTGGATCATCCTAATGGGTCATCTGCTAGGATTAATAAAATTTGAAATATGAGATTGTCTAATTTAGTTGTTTTGTCTGATGTTTTTGTTGTTCTTGAATTTAATGTAAACTTACTTTCTCTTCACAAACTTTGTAAGGAGAATAAGTGTCAGCTTGTTTTTGATGAATTTAAATGTGTTGTTCAAGATTTACAGTCCAAGGTGACTGTGGGGACTGGTAGTGAGTCAGGAGGGTTATATTATCTTGAGGACTCTTACTCTTAAGGTAATATGGCTTCTCTGAGTAGGATTGATTGTTATGTTTCTAAAGTAACTTGGCATAATAGGTTGGGTCATCTTGTTATTCAGTCTTTAAATTCTATTAAACATGTTTTGTCTTTTGGAACTGAGTCTCTTCCTCCTTGTGATGTTTGTCACAAGGCTAAGCAGTCTAGGAATTCTTTTCATTTGAGTGAACATAAGAGTACTTCTTTAGGTGATTTAGTATATATAGATTTTTGGGGCCCTTATAGAGTTGCTACCACTGATGGTTTCAAATACTTTCTAACTATTGTGGATGACTTCACCAGAGGTGTTTGGGTATATTTGTTAAAATCCAAAACTAAAGTTTTTTATTGGTTTTCTGTGTTTTATAATTTTTTGAAAAATCATTTTAACTCATGTCTTAAAGTTGTTAGATCTGAAAATGGTACTGAGTTTGTTAATTCTCAGTTTAAAGATTTTTTTTTGATAACAATGACATTTCACATCAAACCACTTGTACTTATACTCCAAAACAGAATGATGTTGTGGAGAGGAAGCATAGACATCTCTTAAATGTAGTCAGGTCTCTTTTATTTCAATCTGGGTTACCTCTTAATTTTTGTGGTGAGTCAATTTTGACAGCTGTGTTTTTGATAAATAGGCTTCCTACTTCAGTCTTAAAAGGAAAATCTCCTTTTGAAATGATTTACAAGTGTTTACCTAAATTTGAGAATTTGAGAGTATTTGGATGTTTATGTTTTTCTTTTAAGCAAAATATATCGGATAAGTTTGTTGAAAGATCTAAAAAATGTATTTTTATTGGTTATTCTAATGAAAAGAAAGGTTATAAGTTGTATAATCTTGATAATTCTTCTGTTTTCTTTTCCAGGGAAGTAGTGTTTTATGAGGATGTGTTTCGATATAAAATGAAGAAGGATTTAATTAATGATTTTTTTTTCATTTTTTAATGATTCTGTTGTTAATGACCTAATGCCTTCTAGTCCCTATGATGAAGTTCTTCAATCATCCTATATGGATGAAGTTCCTGTGTCTAAAACTCTTGAGATTAGCCACCAGACTGATGGCAATGGTGAAGATTTTTCTCCTGAGGTTGCTAGTGATAGTAGCCAGGATGGCATGGCACAAGCATCTCAGTCTCTGGAGGTTGGTCCAGGTGTTTCTGATATTTCTGAGGGAAATGTTTTTGAAAGTATTGAACCATCTGGTAGTTCTATTATAAGGTCTCATAGAGAGTCTAGGATGCCTCTTAGATTTAGTGATTATGTAGTTGAGGGAAATATAAATATGGTATTGATAAAACTATAAACTATGCAAGATTAAGTCCTGAAAATTTTTGTTTTGTTTCAAACTTGAATAAAACAGTTGAACCTAAGATTTTTTTTGAAGCTTCTACTGATTCAAATTGGATAACTGCAATGAATGAGGAAATGGAAGCCTTATATTGAAATAAAACATGGGAAATTACTAATTTACCCTCTAATCGTAAACCCATTGGGTGCAAGTGGGTGTATAAAATTAAGTACAAATCTAATGGTGAGGTAGAAAGGAATAAAGCTGGACTTGTAGCTAAAGGATATAGTAAAAAAGAAGGTATAGATTACTAGGAGACTTTTTCTCCTGTGGCTAAAATGGTTACTGTTAGGGTTGTTGTTTCTTTAGCTGTCAATTATTCCTGGAAATTGTTTCAACTTGATGTTAATAATGGTTTTTCTTTATGGGAATCTTGATGAGGATGTGTATATGACTCTTCCTCAAGGGTATCACACTCCTGGTGATACTCGTGTTTGTAAATTGTTAAAATCATTATATGGTTTGAAGCAGGCACCTAGGAAATGGAATGAAAAGCTGTGTTCTTTTTTATTTGAGTTTGGTTTTGTTCAAAGCATAAATGATTACTCATTATTTGTTAGAAATACAGGTGGTACTATTGTTATTTTACTTGTATATGTTGATGATATTGTTATAACAGGAAATTGTGAGCTTGAAATTACTAAAGTGAAAGATTTCCTAAAGTCTAAATATTTGATTAAAGATTTAGGGAAGTTAAAGTTCTTTTTAGGAATTGAGGTGTTTGATAAAGATGATGGAATTTGTTTATCCCAACGTAAATATTGTTTGGAATTAATTCATGAATTTGGGAAATTAGCTTTTAAACCAGTTAAAACTCCTTTAGATTTGAATTTTAATATATCTGGAAAAGGAATTGATGAAAAGGATGTTTTACTGAGTAATATAACTGAATATCAAAAACTTATAGGCAAGCTGATTTATTTAACCATAACTAGACCTGATATTTCCTTTACTGTTCAAACTCTCAGTCAATTTATGCATTCTCCAAGAAAATCTCATTTGGATATTGTTATGCGTGTGTTAAGATATCTAAAACAAAGTCCTGGTAGAGGTAGTAGTTTTTAAAAAAATCAAAAGCCTTGTTTGTGTGCATATGTGGATGCTGATTGGGCTAAGTGTATTACATCTAGGAGATCTGTTACTAGCTATTGTGTGTATTTTGGAGATTCATTAATTTCTTGGAAGAGTAAAAAGCAATATATTGTTTCCAGGTCCTCTACAGAATCTGAATATAGGGTTTTGGCTTCAGTTACTTGTGAAGTTATGTGGATTATAAAACTTTATTATGATTTGGAAGTTAAAGATTTGTTTCCAGTAAATGTTTTTTGTGATAATGATGCTGCTATTAAACTAGCTCTTAATCTTGTGTTTCATGAAAAAACTAAACATTTTGAAGTTGATGTTCATTTTGTTCGAGATAGAGTGTCAAAAGGAATTTTAAAACTTGTTAAAATAAGTTTAGACCTTCAAAGGGCTGATATTTTTACTAAAGCTTTGTCTTCAAAGCAACATGATTTTTTGTGTTCTGAATTGGGGTTATATGATCCGTTTAAGGTTGAGTAAATACTTTCTCAATGTTTATCTTGAGAGGGGGTGTTAAAAGTATGTATTTATGAGCAAGATTAACATTAAGAAAGGACTGCTTTACTTGGGTCATAATTGTAAGTTGAATTAAAGACATAAAGACATAAAGAGAGTTTTAAAGGTGTTTTAGTTTTGGGTGTGTTGTGTATTATTTTAATAGTGCAGGTAGTGGAGGTCATTTATCAGGAACTTGGAAAGAACGCGAATCTTTATATTACGGGTTTGGTTTATGGGTTGAACCGGAAGTATATATATGTGGTTTAGTGTAATAGATTAGATGATCTTTTCAGTTAGCACACACTTAATCGAGTCTCTCCATTCTCTCATCTCTGTCTTCTTCATATTAGGGTTTTGGTTAAGTCTAGAGTTCTTTGTTCTAGTTAAGTTTTTTTTGATAAACTCTATAATATGTTATTGTTTTCTATTTTGTTTTTGTGTGAGTGTTATGTAGTGAGGTTTGATTTGTAAGTTTCTTGAAAACCAACTGGATCTTGTTAATAAAAGATCTGTTGATGTTGTGATTAGATTTGTTGTTTGAGTTTTATCATGACCCTCTATCCAACAAAATCTACACATCAAGACATGTTGTGCTTGTCGAAAATGAGTTTCCATATCCAACACTTGCCAAATCTCGCGTACCAAAATCTTCAATTGATTATAATCACCGGATTCCACTATCATTCCCAATTTCACAATCTGACCCCCTACTCCAATATCTCCTCCATACACACCATCCCCTCAAACTCTCATACCATCTTCCACCACCTCTACTGTCACTCTCCAAAATCCTTCTCCTATTATTCATGATCCCCATCCACCCCCTCCTTCACCTCCTCCCCCTCACATATGAAAACTCGTTCTCACCCAAAACCAAAAACTTGTTATTTCAACTCTGACTTCAAATTATACACCGTCTCCACCGAATACCCATCTGAACCATCCACAATCTCTCAAGATCTTAAACATCCATGATGACACAATGCCATGCAAGAGCAATTCGATGCACTCACTCATAACAACACCTGGTCCCTTGTACTATCCTCTCAAGCTCAAAATTTGGTTGGATGCAAGTGGGTATACCAAACGAAATACAAACTAGATGGATCCATTGACCACCTAAAAACATGTCTCGTAGACAAATGCTTCCATCAACGTCCATGTATTGATTACCGGGAAACCTTCAGTCCCGTTCTCAAACCAGCCATGTTATGTCTTATTCTCTCATTTGCCATCTCAAATGCATGGCCTCACATACAACTTGATATAAACAACACTTTTTTAAAAGGCACACTTCATGAAGATGTTTACATATCTCAACCTCCTGGTTTTGTTGATTCTTCTAATCCCACTCATGTTTGCAAATTAAACAAAGCACTCTACGGCCTTCTCTAAGCCTCTCAAGCATGGTATGCTGAACTTAAAACTTATCTCATTTCCATCGAATTTAAATCTACACCTTCATAATTGTCATCGGTTCATTTCCCAATCAAATATCCACCTTCATCTCTTATCTAGCATCTAAATTCTCTCTAAAAGATCTTGGATCTTTGTCTTACTTCCTTAGTGTTGAAGTCCTTCCTCATTCTCGGGGAATATTACTTTCTTAAAGAAACTACATCCTTGATATACTCACTAAAGCCAAAATGACTGATTGTAAGCCTATATCTACACCAATGATTAGTTCTGACGCCTTACGATCAACATGGGGTACACCACATCCATCTCCAACTGACTATAGCACCTTAGTTGGTGCCCTACAATACCTGTCCCTAACCAGACCATATATCTCCTTTATAGTTAACCGTTTATCTTAGTGTATGCAGGCTCCAACATCCATACACTGGACAACTCTGAAACGATTAATCAGATATTTTCATGACACACTTCATCATGGCATCATCATTCATCGCAACTCACCATTTACACTTCATGCATTCACTGATGTTGACTGGGCTGGAGACAAGGATAGCTACAGAAGCACCACCGGGTACATAGTTTATCTTGGTGCAAACCCAATTTCATGGGACCGAAGCTTAATTTCGCCAGAAGCTCCACCGAAGCTGAATTTTGCTCCGTTGCATCCACCACCACTAAAGTTTAATGATTATTTCCACCACACCTACTATTTATTATGATAACTTGAGTGCGACTTCATATTCAACAACTTCTGTTTTTCACTTGAGAATGAAGCACCTAGCTCTAGACTATCACTTTGTTAGGGAAAAAGTACAACAAGGATCTCTACGAGTTCAACACATAGTCGGTGATGAACAACTTGTTGATGCTCTAACCAAACATCTTCCATGACCACACTTTCATTATCTTCTATCCAAGATTGGTCTTCTCACAGGATCGTCCACTTGCGGAGGAATATTAAGATATAACCTGGTCACATCTATCACCTAATATTTAGCACACATGTATATTACTATGTAAATATTATTCCCGTATATATCTCTCATAGTTAGTTGTATTCCTGTTATATAAACCCAAGATATATTTATCAGGTTTTATACAAACAATCCTATGTGTGCATGCAACCCTAATTTGATCTATGTTTTCACTATTAGACATACAACTTTATGAACACAAAAAGAAACCTAGCATGTATCTATAATTTTTTAAATTCACAAATAAGAATAGAATACATACCTTTTGTTGCTATGTAGTACTAACACACTTGAGTGAGAGGATGAATATGAGAGAGAGAGAGGAGGGAGGGTAACAAGCTCCAAAATTAGTCTTTACTAGGGTTTCTCCAAGGGTGGACAATTTCTAGTACCTTAAGGGTCTATTTATACTTGAGGCCAACTAGGGTTTCAGGGTGGAAACCCTAATCCCTTAGCTTAGGGCCTAAGCAAGTCCATGGACTCCTTATCCTTTAGCCTTGGAAGAAAACTCCTAGAGCCTTCTAGGATTTTCGGCCCTTGTCTAATAAGGTGATCCATCGGTCTAAGACTCAATTATTAAATAATTACAAAACAACCCCTGTACTTTTAATAAGTTCCTTTAATCCCAAAATTAATTTCTAATTAAATACTAATTAATAATATGATTCCAAATTAATATATTATTCATATAATATATTAACAAATCATATTTATAGCCTAATTTATTATTCTTAACAATAAATCAGACTCTCTCCTCAATAGTTATCCTGTCTAGTCACCAGTGTAAAGGCAACCCAAAATGATCATGCTACAACCGAGTCAAGTACATACCAAATATAGTTATGGTCTTAAACACTAATCTAACAATATGCACTTGTAATCTATAAAAATATATAATATAGAAACAATCTTCACAATATCTCTTTCGATTCCATTTCCTTTTAGCAAGATCATCATGAAAAAAGCCCTCTGGGATTTTCTTATTTTTTTGTGAGAATATTCTGGATTTTTGCTTCGATGATTTAATGCAATTAGAGATGCGGGAGAACGATTGGTTATGACTTTTTGTCCGTATTCTTCTAATGATTTTAATTCTTTCATTAATGATTCTTCTTTCGTGGATGTTCAAATGGGAGGTTTTGCTTTCACTAGATCAAATGTGCACGGTACAAAAACGGAAAAGTTGGAAGAGATTGTAGAGTTAATTCCTAATGGCATTGGAGTTAAAATGGTCGAATCATAGGCCTATTTTGCTCCATAATTCCGTTAGATATTTTGGCCCTTCTCATTTTAAATTTATAATTTGTGTTCTTCTTGAGAAGGTTTCAATGACATTATGGCTCAAGTTTGGAACGACTTGGATAGTTCGGTTAGTTGCGCTTTCTCTCGGTTTAAAAATAAACTGAAGAATGATAAATTCAAACTTCATTCTTAGGTGGTGGAGGAGAAAGAAAAAAGAAAAGGACAAAAGAATAAGCTAGTTAATCGTTTATTCCAAATCGATAATGAGATTGATGGTGGAGTTTTCCTGAATACTTTTTCTGAAGAACGCTCTTCTTTGATTTGTGGGCTTAAGAAAATCGAACATGATGAGGTGAGCGACCTCGCCAAAAAATCAAAAATTGTATGGGCTCAGGAGGGTGATGAAAAATCTAAGATGTTTCATGGTTTGTTGAAGTGTAGAAGACATTAAAAGGTGGTGTGTAGTATTCTTATTGATGGTGTTTGGAATACTGACCCTATTAAAAATGAATTTTTTAATTTTTTTGGGGACAAGTTTTAATGTGTGTGGATGGTTCGGTTTTAGAAGAGAGGATCTCTCAGTTTGCAAGTATTAGCCGAGAACAAAGGGAAGGGTTGGATATGTAGTTTTCTGAGGCTGAAATCAAGCAGGTTGGGACTGTGCAGGGGATAAGGTGGATAAGACGCCAGGTCCTGACGGGTTCAATTTTTGTTTTATTAAACACTTTTAGGATATTCTTAAGGGTGATGTGTTTGATTTTATGAGAGATTTTTGTGCCAGAAAGTTCATCCATCCTGGTTGCAACTCTTCGTTTATAACTTTAATTCCTGTGGTGAAAGTGATGGGTTTTGGTCATAAGACATCCTATGTGCTCATATAAACCCTAATGCTCGGATCTAGGTTTCTCTATTGTACATTCTTTGAATCCAAGACTATAAACCCTAATTCTAGCATACAAGTAATCATATTAACATAAGAATGAGTTTATTATGTTACCTTGATTGTTATGTAGCAATAACAATCCCAAATCTCCTTGATTTGACTTTGGAATGCTTAGAGTCACAAGTGTCACTCCTCTAATGGCTTACAAACACCAAGAGCAAATGGAGAAGGTATAAAGAGAGAGGAAAGAGGTTAGAATTCGTCCTTAGGACTCCTTGGGAACCAGTACACGAATTCTAAGGCCTTAGGGTCTTTATATAGGTGTAGAGATAGGGTTTCAGTCATTATCCTTATCTAGTTGCTTATCCACAAAGCAACCATAAGATAAGCCTTGAAAACCCTTATCCTTTATCCTTTGGATGATTTCAAGGATCCTTATCTCCTTGAATTCGTTCAACCCATATTTAGGATAACCATTACCATATTTTGTAACTATCACATAATTACAATTCAGCCCCTCTAGTTTAATTAATTACACTTGATCACAAAATTAATTCCTAATTAATTATTGACCAATATTAATTAAGAAAATATGATTTCTCCTTTAATATATTATTCTTATAACATATTAATAAATCATAATAACCTCTCTCTCTTTATTTATTTCTCCAATCAAGTAGCTTTGGTGAAGGCAACCCAAAAGGACCATGCACCATCGGGTCAAGTACATACCAAAATAGTTATGGACTTAGACACTAATCCAACAGTCTCCCACTTGGATAAGTCTAATAACTACTATGCGTATGACTTCAGATCCTGATCTACAATCGTAGCTTTCCAAAGCCGCTGTCAACTCTGATCCTATCAGATACGCGTGTCCTTAGATAAGGGATCATATATTCCTCCATTCTAGATATAGTATGAGATATGATTTCAAATCATTCTCTTTGTACTACTTCTCGATTTCCGATTTATGACGACAGACTAATTGAACAAATCAAATTAGCCCTAGCCCGGCCGAGCATTTACGTTTGTCATCACTAAATCATCGAGGGGCCCAAAGATATCGCTTTTATCCTTCTTTGGATAAAAGGAACGGATAAACTTTGATACAATGCTTGCTTGCACTCATTCACCGAATTACACACAACAATATGTTTTATAACACCAATTTACTAGTGCGTTTACATATTATCAATGTGCAACCGATTCGCAAGATACAACTCACACATCTCAGTTTCAAGAATATAAGATGTTATCGTCTCACCAATCACTCGTGATACAATTCATGGAGTGATCCAAGTGAGCGTGGGTTTAATCCAATGCTCAAATCATATTCATAAGCACTCATGAACGTTGCAGCAAACATTTTCTTATGTCTAATACTCTTCTAGACAATCCACACACCAATTCACGACAGTCTTCATTCATATCTACTTCCAACATATGAATGACTGTGGCCCGTTCGAATAATTCGATTATTCTTAATAAACTCAATTATTCTGGAAGTCAAAACATGCAAATATGAAACACAAGAATAATACTAATCCCATATGGCCTCAAACCTTTGAGTATAAATAAAACGCCTTTTATTTATCACCATATTGATTATTCATTATTTTTCGTTTCGGGTAATCAACTTCTTACTTGAATTATTACACTTGTCCCATGCACCTAGCATGCACACAATGTTTACCTATGGTTCTTACTTTTGTGAAATAGAGAAATTGCACACATTTCCAATCATTCTCATTTCACAACTCCAAATCCATTTTCATAAGTGTAAGAATATCAAATTCTCGCTACTTATAGAATATGCTAGATCTTAACACTTTATGCAACGATCCTTTCATAATGTCACTGCACCAAAGTCACAAAGACTATTGCCAATGATATTACAAAGTACTCTATCGGAGATTGTTACAAGAAAATTCCTTAGATATGATGTCTCTCACTCAAAGTACATTCCTTTGAACATCCTTTTGCATAAAAGTTTCTAATCTAGACATAGATTTTCAATATTTACTTCCTAATATGAACACGCTTCCATATTTTCCTCATGACAACTCATTCTTAATAGAATCTTTTCTATTTGTAATGATGTCCATATGGTCCATCCAATATGGAAACATTTTCATATTTTTCCAATACTATACTTCCAACTACTCACAAGCGACCAATCCTCGTCGAACTTTGGATTGTCCTTTGATAGTTGTTTAATTATTTTAGTCAAAACCAATTCTAGTTCCTTTTCCCTCTAAATGCGCTAGACATTTGGAAAATTTTAGAATGGTTAAACATTAAAGCATTTGCAATCGATCCTATACCCGAAGCGTATGGGACACGATGCATAATGTTTTATTTGCTATGTTCTCAAAATTCGAATTGTGAAGAGGAATGTCGTAATCATAATCGAAATTTTAAGAACACACTATGTACCTTTGACTAAATTTATCAACATTTCTCAACCTAATCCTTTAGATTTGAAATGAAGCATAATATTCTCTCCCTTAATTATAGCAAAACAACTTTACAACCCTTACGACTTTGCATGGTATAACTCTTGTTTTTCTATAATTAATATTGCCAACATGCAATACTTTCCATAATAATCATACAATCATAACATTTATGCTCCCACTATCATGATGATTACTATAAAACATAACACTTATGCTCCCACTAGCTTCGACATGTATTCATAAACATCTTAACTTTCAGAAAGACAATACCTATTGAATTTCTTAAGTCCATGTTTCTAATACTTAGTGCTTTGATAATCTTTTATCAAGGCTTCTTGAACTTATACACCTTTGCCTTAGATAGTTCATATGTGTGTCTTAACAATTAAGACTAATTGTCAAACCTCACAATTCAAATTATGGAAAGGTATACCGTAACCATGATCGAATTCGAGAATGCAATTTTACAATCACTATCTTCTTAAAATCTTTCTTAGTGAAAGCATTTCCTCACAATCATTTTCATGAAGGAGGAAATCTTATGACACTTAGATTTAAATGGTGTATTTGTTCCTATCCATGTGAATTTGTTAAAACCAAAGTTTACGACAAATTCAAACTCATATGGACCGAACTTTCTTAATCTTGATTTCTTGCCTTATGGTAGCACAACTGCCCACCACGTCTTCCAAGTAGTTAAGCAACTCACCTTTTCCTATCAATGTACCTTTCATTGATCAAGGTGCCTTGCCTTTTACGCATTCAAAATGAGAACTCAAAGAACTCGCATGCATAATTAACTCAATTGGAAACAACATAGAAACAAAATAATGTTAACACGATAGGTTGTAAACCTCAACTCGTGTGCTAGTGACGATCAATAAGGTTTATTTGATTTTTTCTTGAAACCTTTCAAGACCATTAAGACTCCCACTGACTCCTTGACATATAAGATTCTCTTGTCAATAAACATTTGTTGACAACCAAATATTCAAGAGTTAGTGTAGCTTTTATCAAAACACTTCATAAATTGGTCCTAGTTGGTCTTTGTCTTATCCAAGACATCACAACTCTCCACATTTGATGAATGTTATAAACCTTTAATACTTTTTACTCATTGTCACAATCTTAACTTTAAGACTTGTTATTGGAACGAAGTATGATTGACCTTTTGATTTAACCATTTCTTCAATTCTTGATTCCTCTTCTTAAACATACAATTGTACTAAGACTCACTTAGAGGATCAATTGAGATATGGTTCTTAATCATAAAGACCTATCATAAAGCATAAAAGGTACTCTCCCTTCTTCTTAGAATGGAGAAACTTTTATCTTTCTGCCTACTTGATTCTTCTTATTCGTTCTACTATTGATCTAAACCCTTTAATCAATTCAGAATTACACTTAATCTTGTAAGTGTAATCATATTTACTAAGCCTTTAGTAAATCATGACGAATATCTTTGTTACTCTTATGGTGAACTTGATCAACACACAACTTTGTGTACTCGATCTCCTAGTCCTTCACTTGACACTTTGTCAACGAATTTGTCTAATTTCCAAATATGAAATTTCTCATTCATCATGCAACCAAGTTGCGTGATTCCAAATTTCAGTCCAATTGAATTTTGGGCGATGAGAAACTCTCCCTATTTGGTAAATTCTCGACATTTCCATAAATAACATAACTAAGAATGATATCCATTCGTTGTAGAAATATACAAACATCAATTTTCATAACGATTTCATCGCAAGGAAATAAATAAATAAATAAGTCAAACAAAATTTATTTTATTTATAAAAGCAGCGGAAAAACATTTGTCCTTACAATGCAAAATCTATTGAAAACTATGTAAAAGGAAAATTTCTAACAACTCTATCATAACTGTCTAAGATCAAAATCCAATCTTCAAGTCCATGCGATCGAGATCCATCACTTGTGATTAGATTCATCTTGCTCTCTTATCAAGTTTCCTTTCTTTTCACCGATCCTGCAAAACATTCAAATGAAATCTTATCACATCATGTATTAAGAATCAATGAATAGGAACTTAACAGAGTTAGATAGTGGATTTTACCTGAAGCGTAGTCATACTTTTAACTCTCCCATCTCTTAGATCTCTTAGGTAAATAGGGCAACTTCGTCTCCAATGCCCCTTCTCTTGGCAATAAAAGCAAATTAACTCTTTTGGAACAACACATGGAACTACTTCAGACATCGCCTTTCTCTTATGATCAAAATTTTCGATCATTTCATGTCTTTCATTGCCATTGTCTATATCCATAGAGGTCTTGAAGGCAGATTCACCAATCAACTTTGCTTTTCTATTGCGCCAAACCATTGCTGATTCAGCATCAATAAGCATATAGGTGAGATCAATAAGGGTCACGTCATGGTTCATCATATAGTACTCTCTTACGAACTCACTATACGAGTTAGGAAGTGACTGATGAACCCAATCAACAGCCATCTCTTCACCGACAACGGATCCCATCATTCTTAACCTATCAATTTGTGACTTCATCCCTAAGACGTGTGCACACACCGACTTTCCTTCTTTATGTTTACTTGCCAAAAGGGTTTGAGTGATATTGAACCTTTCAATTTTACAATCTTGTGGGTTAGGGAGAATAATTGGAGGAGGGGGAGGAAGTGAAGCATGATTTCTTGTTCCTCGATCGAATCGTGGAATATCATCTTCATGTGGAATACTTGTTCCACGGGATTCGGGAAGACCATAGTTGTCGAACTTTGACATCTACAAAATGGGAGAAAAACGAATTCAAGTTAGTTGATTGATTTAGTCCTTGGTAAATCACCCAAATGAAATTCCAAGGCTAGGACCCAACACAATATTCTACAACTCGGGAGAGGGATGCCGTAACCCAAATTGCAGAACATTTGAAGGTAAGTGAATGACGATTCACTAATTTCCACCATGAAAAACGAAAAATAATTTGAAGTTTTAAATATATGAAAACTCCTAGATCCTTTGAGATTCATTGAACATTTCAATGGCATGTTTAAATCTCGATACGCCCCTCTTGTTTGTGACTGGGATGCCGAGGATCACAAAGCGGGTGTGAATAACCATGAAAACTTACATGGTGCCCTCACATGTTACAGTCGCCTATTCGATGTGCCGGTAAACCACACACGCTCCACCGAACTATGACAAACATTGAGTCACCCTTTGCTACCTTTGCTTAGAACCATTTAGTGTGCCGGTAAACCACACATGCTCCACTAACGTCTTCGCAAGGGCACAAAATGTAATTTCATGGAATTGCATCAATTGACTTTTGCCTAAGTAACTAAGATTGGGAATTAGAAAAACATTTAGTTACTTTGTATTTCATTATACTTAAAATGGAAGGTTTCGTCCTATCCTACCCGTTCGGCTAACGACCCTCCACTAGTCAAGAGTGCGGTGGGTAAGAGTGGATACCCATTCAATCGCCATTTTATAGGCAATTTCCTTAAACACCCCTTATAGACCAGCTTCGTGAATGAGGCCTACTAACGGTAAGACTGACTTTTAGTTATACATATATATAATGTTAGACTTTTAATGTTATATATAGTATAGGGTGTATTTTATAACTTTTAAAATACTATGTGGTTAACTTTAACAATTACACTTTTAATTCAATTAATTGGTTAACCTAAAATTTTATGGATTTATTAAACCTCTTTTAATTATACTCCTTAATTAATCAATAAAACCATAAGGGTGTGATTTGAACTTTTCAAAAACAATACTAGGGTTTTAGAATTTAACATTCCTAATTAACTTTTAATCAACTTTTAAATTCCAAAACTTGAGGGCAAGTTTTGAAACATTTCAAAACATTTGGGTTTAGAATTTAAATATACATCAAAATTAAACTATTTAATCAAAATTTAAATTCCAAAACTTGAGGGCAAGTTTTGAAACCTTTCAAAACATTAGGGTTTCAACTATTTAAATTTCAAAACAACAAAACTTTTGGGTTCAAATTTAAACTATAAAACCTAAAGGGCAAAATATGAAACTTTTCATAACAACAAGGATCAAATAACAAATAATTTTAAATTAACATTTAATCACATAATTATCTATATTTGATTTATTCAATGATTTCTTGCAAAACAATTTATCAATTTAATAAAAATAATCAATCAATTATCATATAAGGAAACAAATATTTTATTAATTGATAATTATCTTTAATTAGATCAAGAATATAGTCATATATATTATAAAATAGGATTTATATTGATCTAATATGATAAAGTAACTGTCCTAATGTAAAAACAGCAAGAAATCCCGAGATAAGCACTATCTGACGAGTTGACTCGTCGAGTCACCCTAGACTCGGCGAGTTCAGCTATGGACTCGGCGAGTCCAGCCTCTAGAACACCAAAAACCAAAATTTTTAGATATGCAATGCATCAATACAATTGAAACCAACCTGGCTCTGATACCACTGATGGGTTTTGGTCATAAGACATCCTATGTGCTCATATAAACCCTAATGCTCGGATCTAGGTTTCTCTATTGTACATGCTTTGAATCCAAGACTATAAACCCTAATTCTAGCATACAAGTAATCATATTAACATAAGAATGAGTTTATAATGTTACCTTGATTGTTATGTAGCAATAACAATCCCAAATCTCCTTGATTTGACTTTGGAATGCTTAGAGTCACAAGTGTCACTCCTCTAATGGCTTACAAACACCAAGAGCAAATGGAGAAGGTATAAAGAGAGAGGAGAGAGGTTAGAATTCGTCCTTAGGACTCCTTGAGAACCAGTACACGAATTCTAAGGCCTTAGGGTCTTTATATAGGTGTAGAGATAGGGTTTCAGTCATTATCCTTATCTAGTTGCTTATCCACAAAGCAACCATAAGATAAGCCTTGAAAACCCTTATCCTTTATCCTTTGGACGATTTCAAGGATCCTTATCTCCTTGAATTCGTTCAACCCATATTTAGGATAACCATTACCATATTTTGTAACTATCACATAATTACAATTCAGCCCCTCTAGTTTAATTAATTACACTTGATCACAAAATTAATTCCTAATTAATTATTGACCAATATTAATTAAGCAAATATGATTTCTCCTTTAATATACTATTCTTATAACATATTAATAAATCATAATAACCTCTCTCTCTTTATTTATTTCTCCAATCAAGTTGCTTTGGTGAAGGCAAGCCAAAAGGACCACCATCGGGTCAAGTACATACCAAAATAGTTATGGACTTAGACACTAATCCAACAGAAAGATCCTACCCTAGTTAGAGATTTTTGTCCAATTAGTCTCATTGGAGTTATTTATAAAATAATTGCTAAAGCTCTTGCAAATTGTATTGCTAAGGTGGTGGGTTCTTTAGTTGGTATGGAATAGTCTGCCTTCATTAAAGGCAAACAAAGTTTAGATGGCCCGTTAATAATTAATGAAGTGGTAGCTTGGTGTAAAAAACAAAAGAAGAAAGTAATGATTTTAAAAGTTGATTTTGAAAAAGTGTTCTACTCCATGTCTTGGGATTTTTTGATCAAGATTATGCAATTTATGGGGTTTGGCCTCAATTGGGTTTCTTGGGTTAAGGCTTGTCTTATCTCCTCTAAGTCTTCAGTTTTGGTTATTGGAAGCCCTATTGAAAAATTTTCTTTGGAGCGGGGTCTTAGGCACGGAGATCCTATGTCCTCTTTTCTCTTTCTTCTTTTCATGGAGGCTTTGAATGTTGCGATGTCTGATGCGGTGGAGTTGAACATTTTTAAGCCTTTAAAAGTGGGAGGTAATAAAATCATGTTGCGTAATCTTCTTTATGCCGATGATGCAATTTTTATAGGTAAGTGGTCTATACAAAATGTGGAGGATTTTGTGTTAATTCTAAAATGTTTTATGAAGTTTCAGGTCTCCAGATTAATTTTCACAAGTCGAAATTTTTTGGAGTGGGAGTTTCGGCTAATGTGGTTCTCGGTTTTGCTAGTTTATCTGGGTGTGAGGCGGTTTTCTTTCCATTCAAATATCTTGATGTCCCAGTAGACTTGAATATGTTTCTTATTAAAAATTGGCAGCCTATTTTGACAAGTTTTGTTTGAAGTTGAATGGCTGGAAATCTAACATGGTGTCTATTGGTGGGAGGTATAGTGGTATTCGTTCAATTCTTGGTGCTTTGAGTATTTATTACTTTTCTCTTTTTAAAATGTCGGTTAACGTTGCATATTTTTTTAGAAGCGGCTAGAGCTAAAAATTTTTGGGGTGAAAATCTGGATGAAAGGTGTATGTATTGGTTTAAGTGGAAACATGTTTTTGCTAATAAAGTTAACGGTGGTCTTGGCATTAGTAGATTAATGGCTTTTAATGAATCTTTGTTGTTAAAGTGGAGATGAAGATTTGTTACTAATCCTGATGCTTTATGGGTTGCATTATAAAGTCAATTCATGGTCAATAAGCAAGTGTTGTTGTGAATGATCATTTGACTACAATAGAGGTGTGGTCGTCGATAGTGGGTTCCATTTTGAAATTACATGCTAAACATATTATCCATAGTTCCACCTTAGTGAGATCTATTGGAGATGGGATAAATACTATGTTTTGGAAGGAAGTGTGGGTTGGAAGTGTTCCTTTGATCGAGTTATTTCCTAGACTAGTTGCTTTGGATGTTGACTCTAATTGTGTTGTTGCTGATAGGCGTCATGGTAACAAATGCAATTGGTGTTGGAGATATGATCTGAGAGGAGGGGCTCAAACTTCTCAATTTTCGGTCATGGTAGAGTTATTAGCTAATTCTCAATTTTGGGATTCTAAAGACTCGTGGGTGTGGAATCTGGCTAATAATGTTGATTTTTTGGTGAAAGTGATGTGTCAGATAATTGATAACTTAATGTTATTGCATGACTTGGGTGAAACTAGATGTAATAGACTGGTGCCGAACAGAGTGAATATTTTTAGTTGGAGAACTATGCTAAATCGCCTTCCTACTAAAGATAATCTTATTTCTAGAGGTATTGATATTCCTTGTTCTCTGTCCTATTTGCATGGATCAAGTGAAGAATGTTTAATCATCTTTTTTTGAAGTGTATGGTTGCTAAAGCTTTAAATCTAAAGATCAATCAGTGGTGAGATCATGATCTGTGTTCTTTAAATTCTATGAATTCTATGGATAGGATATATTTCTTCTTGGAGTTTGTTCATTTAAATATGAATAAGAGGGCTATCTTGAAAGCTATTATCTACACGAATTGGTGGTGTATATGGAACTTCAGAAATAAGTGTGTTTGACTAAATGAAACCTAGGCAAGATAGGTTATCTGATGATATTGTTGCTTTTTCTTTTAATGATGGTGGATCGAAAGCATAAAATCTCCATTAAATGGAATTTATGGCTTAAGAGTTCCATTTTAAACATTATGATGAAATTGTTTCGTTTTGCCTTTAGCCTCTTGCTAAGGTTTTTCTTTTCTTTTCTTTTCATTCTTTATAAAATTCAGCCGTTCCATAAAAAGATCCACACACTTCGATTGTATTACAATTTTCACTTCGTGGTAATGTGTGTCACATCGGTTTTTAATAAGCAAAACGTTTGTCGGTTGATGAAAAAATGTTTGTGTTATCTTCAATAAATATCACCTTGGGGTTTCAATAATAAGATAGGCCGCTGTAGCAAAACCTAAGAAACAATGGGTACTCTAACAAGGTGTCCCGGGTTCAAATCATATTAGCGGCTTTTATTTTTTGTGCAAAGCACTTTTTTCTCAATAAGCCAACATATATTTTTTTCTTTTTTAATTTCTTTAATGGATTTTAATGGATATAGTGCTGCAAAAAATATTATTTATTTATTTTTGTTTTATAAAAACTAGATTATGAACCGCGTTTAACGCGGAGAAACGGATATATATATATATATATATATATATATATATATATATATATATATATATATATATAACATACACGTTCTGAAATTGTGTATTGTTATTATTAAAAGTGAATAAAATTGAGTGTTGAGTTCTAACAGCTAGTTTTTACTAGAAATGAAGTAAAATTATCTTTAGAATCACTCATAAAATATTGGAAGTCTTATGAGATTCTACTTAATAGCCAAATAATAAAAATTTAGCGAAAATATAAAATTTGAAATAAGTAAGATTTTATTATTTGATGTTGTAAATCATCTCGTTAGAAACTTGTAGGCAAAAACCCCGTCGAAATCCGAATTATAACGAAGAAGTTATGACCAACCGAAGATCCGCGATAAAACCGACACGACGCCGAATGACGTAAAAAGTGAGTTTTTGATAAACTACTTTTTAGCCTTATTGATCTAAATGAAAGTCTTAATATTCGTTAAACCGAGAAATTCGATAAAAAGAACGCCAAAATCTGACTTCGTATGAGGAAGTTATGATTTTTCGAAGTTTCAACTTAGCAGTAGACAGCTAAAAACTCGAATTTTAGATCGAGGGATATTTGACCGATACATCCTAAACGAGAATCGAAGGTCTCGTCATTTGTAGGACAACGGTAAAAAGTCTGACGAAAACGGATGTCAGATGAAGAAGTTATGAATTTTTAACGGATTTTCCTGTCCCGGTCTGTTAAAAATAATAATATTAAAAATAAATTCAAAATTAGCCGACGAAGTCTAAACGAAAGTTGTAGAGCATAAGCTACGCGTGCATATAAAGAACGTCAAAAACGGAGCTCGTATGCGAAAGTTATGGATTTTTGAAGTTCGGGGCTCAATTTCCGAGGAATCTCGCATGAGTGGTCCGAAATCAGCCACGTCCCTCGCACGAAGCTGCTTAGTCACTGGTGTGCTGTCTGAAGCGTGGCCCAATGAGATTCCGATGCGCCTTTCGACGTCCTAGGAGACGTCTAAGACGCCTCGCATATGGCCCTTCGCATTGGAAGCCACGTCCGAACCTTGTGGCCTTCTTCATCTGCTGACATCCGTTCGCTTCTCAGCCCTCGGATCAGAAGCCTCGGCCCTATATAAAGGGAGGACTGCGAGCCTCCTCGGGTAATTTTGAGAAATTGCCATTTTTGGCCAATTTTTCTATATTTTCTTCATTTTAACTTTCCCCGAAGCCCCGGTATCAATTTTAGCACCCGAAACACGCCCAGAGACCCCTGAGAAGCCCGAAAATTTTATCTTTTTGGTTTTGAAGCCCTACCTTTGCAGAACCCAGTTTTCGTTTAAGCTCCCAGTTTTCAACATAGAAAGTCATATTTAAAGCCGAAGTGCTGTCCAAATTACTATTTTAACCCCGGTTAATTTAAGGTGAGTTCAATATATAAGAACAATTGTATGTTATGTGTTATATGCGCTATGTGCTTTTCAGTGTTATTATTACGGGTTATTTTTCTGTGTTATTTTATTCGCTATGTTTATAGCAAATGTAATACCTTTGACCATGTGATCAGTGAAAGGACTTAGATTCACGGTGGTACTGGTATGTAGCCTCTAGCCATGTAGAACATGTCTCAAAGGAGAATGACTTCTATTCTATGGCATTGGCATAAAGTTAGATAGGAATGGTATGTAGCCTTCGACCATGTAGAGCATGACTCCGTAAGGGAATGAACTCTATTCTATGGTATTGGCAAATTGTTAAACAGGGCGTGAAAACCTGAAATCTACCGAAATGCTAAACAGGGCGTGAAAACCTGAAATCTATCATATTGATAATCAGAAATTATATGTCTTCTGTGCCATTTGGGCCAAAGCTTTATTGATGCATATCAAGTATTGAAATCGTTATGTCTCATTGATCGTAAATCTTTGAATCAAATCTTCAGTTGATATTGAAAGCCTGACATATGATACGCATATGCTATTGTTGTTCTTGTTACCTTTTGCTTCTGTCATATTGATATATATATATATATATATATATATATATATATATATATATATATATATATATATATATATATATATATATATATATAAGGCATAAGATTATATTGTATCTATTTATTGAATTCACTAAGCGTTATCGCTTATCCCTCTCAATGTTTAACAATTGCAGGTGATGAGTATCCAATATAGTTTTATACAGCTGAAAGGTTTAGAATAGTTAATACTATTTCTCTGTATTTTAATGTTCATGTATGTATATGAATAGTAGATTCTTGGGTAGACATGAAATGTAATAAAACTTAGTCGGTTTGTATCCAATCTTTTGTAATCACTTTATCAATATAAAATATTGTTTTATAAATATGCATGTAGCATGTTTTGAGGAAGTAACTTAAGAAATTTTTTCTGAAATAGTATGAAAGTTTGGGTCTTTCATAAATACGAAAGTTAGGGTCTTTCAATATATATATTGCAGAATAATTAAAAAAAATCAAGGTTATTGGTATTATTGAAATGTATAGAAAATACACGAGAATTGGCAAATATAAGGACCTCTTTGTAAACAATATTTTTTTATTAGTTGAACGACCTTACTTGTCACAAAGTAACTTCAAACATTTTTATCTTGCGACATGGGAAACAACTACATATAGCCGGTCATGCACGAAAATGAGTCTACGCAAATATAATCCAACATTTGAGAATGTACTTTCAAAATAAATTGTTATTTTATGGTTATACTGAGAAATATAATTGTTTATTTAAAAAAACAGCAACTTATTTATGTTCATTCGAAATGAACTACATAAGCCCCCCACAATATTAAATATAAAGAAACTCTAACCAATAAATATAAAAACAGTTATGTTTGCTCGATTTAGATATTGCCCGTGACTCATTGAAAATGTCAAAATACATAATTGTCACACAACTTACTTGTTATTATGATACGAATTAAACAATTTAAACACATGGGGATGTCTTTTTTTCTTTTTAAATTTTATGATAATGATAAAATAATGGAAAAAAGAATGCTTACTTGAAGATATTTGCAGACGTTTGAGTAAGGTCTGTGGTCTTAACTGTTGGGTATTCATATCTTTTACATATAACTATTAAATGGTTATTCAAGATGAATTAAAAGTTCATTGCTGTGTGTTGCCGGTTTAGAAGTATGTCCAGCCCATTTTTGCATCAGATAAAAAACGTATAGGTTCTTTTAGTATTATTGCAATCCTAGTTTCATATAAAATTATTTTTTTCGCATCAGACCAAACTCAATGTTTTTTAGCATTATTATCATCCTATATTATACATTCTTGATAGTTTTGAAAAGTTCGTTGCAATTTCTCATTTTTTTTGAAAGTTCATTGTTATGTCTTGTTGCTTTTAGAAATAAGTTTAAGACAATTTTTTTGTTCAAACTAAATTTGAAGGTTATTTTTGCATTTTTACCATTGTATATGTTCCGTTTCATTTTTTTATTTGAATATAGTTTTTTTTAGTTTAAAACCGATACGAATACAAAAAATACTAACTATGCTAACCGACTCTCTATAATGTATAATTAAAAATCAAGACAGTGTAATAATAATTTATTGATGTTAGTTAAAATGTAATTTATTTGTGGAAGAGGTTAGTTTTGGGTTATTTATTTCAGAAGCATAATATGTATGCTTACCTTTTGAATTTAGCATTTGTTACTTTAAAATTTTATTTTGGCTTGATATAGCCATGATCATTCCATATTTAATACTTTGCTCTTCTTGCACCTTTACTACATGCTGACTTATATTCATTAAATCAAGATTTAACATTTTTTAAAAACAAATATAGAGAAGAAACTTTTAAACTCAATGAATACACTAAAAGAGACATGAGACTTGCCTTTTGTGAGATCAATAATACCAAATTGGATCACTTTCTGCAAAATAATTTAAAAACCGAAGAAAACCTGATTGCCCAAATATCTGATATCATTATTTAACTCATAATGTGTTATATGCCGAAATATTGAAAATTTCAGGCAAAACTTTGTTACAAGTCATCAAAGTTGAGAAAAGACCCTTTTATAGTTAGATGAGGGTACTAATTTAAAAAAACCATATTTCACTTTTTGTTGGATGTATTTTTTATAACAAGAACAATTATCAGGCCAAACATAATATGTAAAAACCATCCTATCCAAATCATAGATTGCTTAATCAACAAAATAGAATACCACGGTCCCAGATGGTAATACAATTAGAACATATTTTTCTAAAAGATCAACCAGCAGGGCCAGATTCAGTGCAACATGTGCGGGAAACTGGACGATGGAGTCTTTTGTTCCAAGGGTTTGAGTAAGTGTATCTACGGGTTTATTCTCTATCTACGTTTGAACTATGTTTTCAAGAGAATTCATATGCCATTTGCATGCCGAGAATTATTAGTGGGTAGCTAAAGGTCATTTCTTTAATTGCGGGTTGGGAGTGTGTAGTGTCATCTTGGTTTACGGTCGAGATCGGTTCAGGGGCATTATGCGGAAGGTCTGTGGTTAGGGTTCAGCAGGGTGGTTATCCACCCTCAACAGGTTTTGGTGGGTTCAATCATTGTGCTCAGATTAACTCATGGGGTCACCAAGGGAAGTGGTTTATTACCAAAGCTTTGCTTTGAGCATCGATTAATTGGACTCAAAGATTTAAGTATGGTATCATTTCACATCATTTGGAGTTATCAATAGTGTTAGGATTTCTTCAATTTTCATGTATTGTGAATATTTAGCCGAATCTAAGTGTGGGGGAATCGTCTAGGGATTCAGAAACTGGAGCAGTTTTGAAACTGAGATAATTTTCGCTTCCTAGTCAGGAAGGAAGATAGCCCAAGAGACTGTATGGATTGAGGATAATGTGAGTTGGAAGTTCAGAAAACTTGCCAATGATGGGATCATGTTCTCGTAATGTTTGATAGAAGGCCTCAAGGAACCAGGTTGGGGATTCCATGTCACAACTAGGAATTCTAATACGTTGTAAACACTCAACAAAGAATGACATTGTAGCTAAAACATGTATGGTATTTATTCAATGACAACAAAATTCCATCAAATACCCTATACAAACTTTCAAATAGTCAAAAAAAGTTGGAAACCCTAAAAATCCCGGTTTAAGTCCATTTTGGACTAGGATTTTCTTGTTGGGCCTAATGGACCAATAAGCTTCCAATTTGACTATTTTGGGCCATAATGGGCCAAGAATGAAATAAAATACCCTTATTAGGCCATGAAAAATCTAATTAACCTAATGGGCCATAAAACTCATTCTTTGATGTATGTTGGGCCATGAATTACTCTAGAGGCCCAATGGGCCGAAGAATGTTACTTGAACCTCATAAATTCAATCATGGGCTCAAAATGACTCCTTTCCTTCCTATACAACCCAAATCTTGGACCAAGTAGGAAAACAAAAAAAATAAAGAAAAGAGAAATGTAGAATTATGAGGTCAAGACACCTCATAATTACCCATTGGAAACCCATGCATAAATCTCATATTTCCATCCATATCACCTCATCTCTCACCTCCCCTCTCTTCTTCTTATCTCTCGGCCGAAAATCACAACACACACACACACATTTCACCAACTTCTTTCAACCTCACACTCTCTCTAGAAAGTCTTCATTTCCTTGTCAAATTTTCGAAGATCTAAGGTGGATCAAGAAGGTTTCCACCAAAAACTCATCTTCCCTTGGTAAGTCCTTACACCTCTAAGTTGTATAACTTCATTTCCATGCTAAGACCATTCATTCTAAGCATTTTGTGATCATACTCTTAGCAAACCTCCATAAGTTCGAGATCTATCCAAGGAGGGCTTGCTAAAGCCGAAAATAACATCAAACTATTCCATTTCTCTTCAAAACCAAACCTACAAACTCAAGGTGAGTTCATACCCCTCTAATTTCGGTTTTCATATGTTTTATGGGGGAGAATACAAATAAAATGTGTAGATCTATGCGTATTTGTATGTTATGTGTGATTTCTTGTGTTATGGGGTAAATATGTGCCAAAAATAAATGATATTTTGAGATCTATAGTTCAAGGAGGAAACATATGTGATCTAAGATGTATTACACTTAACAAGTTAAGAAAAACTATCATCTAAGGTCATGTTAAACATATTTCAACACAAAACTCATTTTTGGGCTTAATTTGTCAAATAAACAAAAGTTGGGTTGAAGGTTTTTTTATTCACGGTTTTCTTAAGGACCAAAAAGAGTCAAAACAGTTAATATATATGTTTTTATGAATATTATTCTCTTCAAAGGACTAGAAATGTAATGTGTGGCCTAATGGGCCAATTTTTGGGCTTTTCGGCCCATAGGCCCAAAAAAATGCAAAAAAGATGGTTTTCAAGGGATTGAAATGGTAAAATTCTCAAAACAAGGGGAAAAAGGGTAAACAAAACTAATTTAGGGGTTAAAATGATTTTTTTCCAAACAAGGATAAAAAATGTAAAGTTTTTGGATTTTGGGCCAAAATTGCAAAAGTTGCGAAAAGTTTGGACTTTAACTGAAAAACTCTTTAATGGAGGGGCTGAAACTGCCAAAGAGTAAATTTTGAGCTAAAAACCTCACTTAAACAAGTCTATGGGTCAAAAATGTCAAGAAAATGGTTTAAGGGCCTAAAATGTCTTTTTTTTAAATAAAGGACTAAAATTGTCATTTTTATTAAAGAAGGGCTGAAAGGGTCAAACCAATATTTTTGAGTCAATTATTTTATTATTAAGATATTGGGTCAAAAAAACACACCAAATTACAACTTACAAAAATAGAAAAATGAATATACATATAATTCCAAATATCGTTATAAACAACCGATCGACCTCGTATCGTTACAAATTTAACAATCATTAAATCAATCTTTCCGACAATTATACAATACCTAAAACAAGTAAATATTCAAATCTTTGGGCTTGAAAGTTCCTAATCATGCTTATTGGGCCTTCGTGACCAATTAACATGATTTTAGGGGCCAACGATAATAATAAATGTTTATTGGACCTCCTATGACCCAATTTCATGCTTAAGGGACCCTCAATGGCTTTCAAGTGCTATTGGGCCTCAGTGACCCATTAACATTGCTAGTAAGATCCAAATAAATCAAATACGAAATGGGTCAACGTGTCCTTCGTATACCCAATAGCCATAAATAATACGTGGGATTAGCAGGACCTTGTAATCCTCTTCTCCTCGTTTATTTGGCTTACCTTCAAATCAGTAAACATATACGTGTCATTAATCAATGGTAATCAAATTCATGTTGGATTCAGTGAGTAATAATGGGCGGCACCTTGTGACCCCCCCCCCCCCCACACACACACACCTTAGCTGTTCGCTACAGTTAAACTCAGCCAATCTAGGGTGACAAAATCTTAACATCAATTCCGGCTTTTCGTTAGAATGCCAAGACAGACGAACTAGTCATTATCATGCATGGTTATAACGACTCACATAAATAAATCCAATACTATCCGTGTAATCAAGAAAAAATCATAATCATTCGTTGTGACAGTATAACAATTTGAAACAATCATATTTTCTGATCGGAAAACATCAGGTTTTTCGAGAAAATCAACACCATTCACTTGTACTTTTCAATAACTATAATGCAAAACTTCTCGTTTATACAAGCTTTGAAATCATTCATGCATAAACCTATGGATCTTCACACTTTGGTTTAAACAATTGTCTTTTTCAGAAAATATCGGATTTTCTGGGGTTTATAAACTACACAAAACATTTTCATAACAACCATGCTTATGAACTCACCAACATTCCATATGTTGACGTTTTTCAAAATAACTTGTATTCTATGGTAACAGGTAAGCTGAGGAGTAATACCAAGTATATTAGGGGGTTATGCTTTTGAAAACTATCAAACAATTTATGCTATGGATATGTAATGTTTAAACAATGTACTTGATGTTAACAATGTCAGTTGTAATGTATTGATGCATGGTGAAGTTTATGTTATGTTTCATGTATATTCATTGTGATGATATTCAATTTGAGTCACGCGAGCCCTCAGACATTTCTGCTGTCTGGTTCGGGGGTGAGACATTCCAGTTAGGACATGAGTTTAGTTGGGATGTTAGATCATGTGGGTGCTCGACATCGGATGTGTTCGGATTGGTATTCAGCGAGTGAGACAGCGTGGAAAGTGTTGTGAGACTGCAGGATAGTTGTAGCATTCACTCATTCAGATAGTGTGGAAAGTGTTGTAAGACTGCAGGATAGTCATAGCTTTCACTAGCATCCAGATAGTGTGAGAAAGTGTTGTAAGTCTGTGGATGTAGTCGTAGCATTCACAATGATGTCAAATAGTGATAAAGTGTTGTAAGTCTGCGGGTGTAACCATATCATTCACAAGTTTGATAGATAGTGTTAAAGTGTTGTAAGTTTGTGGGTGTAGTCGTGACATTCAGAAGGTTAATAGATAGTGTTAAAGTGTTGTAAGTCTACGGGTGTAGCTATGGTATTTACAAGGTTGGAAAATAGTGCTAGAGTGTTGTTAGTCTGCGGGTGTAGACGTAGCATTCTCAAGGCTAGCAGATAGTGCTAGAGTGTTGTGAGACTGCGGGTGTAGCTGTGACATTCACTAGGTTGGTAGATAACATAAGCGTGTTGTTAGATCGGGGAAGGAATAGTAGTACCCATAAGTTCGGGTGTAGTAGTGAGGGCGTGGAAAATCCACATATTCGTCTATGGATCTCCCCAGATGAATTAGACCTGGTTGAGCCAGTGTTATGACTGCAGGAACATCACTGTAGTCATGGGATCAAGGAAACCATGGACCGTTTAAGGTTGTTTGTGATATAAGGCTACCCTTGGTCATGTGGAAATCACTTTTAGCCTTGGATTTTATGATATAAGGTTATCCGAGAAAGATTATTTTTTCTTCTTTTGGTTGAATATATAAATTTGCAACAAACTTTGTTTTATTTTCTTATCATGGCATCCTACTTGTAGATAGTGAATTCACTCCAAGTTGTATTATGAATCCGGACACTTAAACAAGGTATTAATTAAGTTGTTTATTATTTACCTTTATTTTTGTGTATATTTGTCGTTTCTTTATTACATATTCTTTATATCTTACTGAATTAATGTAAGCAGGTGTTCTTTTAACTCAGGATATGGCGGTTTACTTAGTATGTGAAACACCAACACTAACAATAACACCAACAACAATTTTCTTTTTCATCTAATAGTTTCATTGGTATCTTGCTTTGATTAATGTTTGAAAATGAGAACATTACAATGAAAAGGATAAAAAAAGGTGGAGATAGTAATCAATAACCTAATTTACTTTGATCATAGGTTTTCCTTGCAAATAATAATAATAATAATAATAATAATAATAATAATAATAATAATAATAATAATAATAATGATGATGATGATGATGATTGGAATAGGATTTGGTTGAAGGTACCATTTTTTTTTTATTTTATAGTCTAACTGTTAGCACAATATGGAATTTCCATAGAACTTGTATCAAAGAAAGACTCATGTATCCAAACAATCTTTCTGATTCTTGTAAAGACCTGATATATCCACCCAAAGGATGTAAATCTGCAACTTTAAAGTGTGAAGATTTGAAATTAGTAAAGTTGAATAGGGACTCCCTGAATAGAGGATGTGAACAAAAAGGTTGCTCACCCGAAGACCACCATGAACCTTCTGCGCCATCACCTTCTTCCAACTTACCCAAGTCATTTTATAATCAGCCCCCAAAAAGAAAGAATCTCTCATAGATTCCAGGTTTTTAAGAACACCTTCAGGATACTTAAAAGAGAAATAAAATAAATGGGAAGAGATCCCAAGACTGATTTTAACAATGTCAGTCTACCACCCACTGAAAGAGATTTAACTTTACAATTTGACAAGTTACAAGTAACTTTACAAATAGCATCACTCCAAGCTTCCACCATATACATATTTTCCCATAGGAAGACCCAAATAAGTAAACAAGAACTTGCTAGCTACACAACCAATTGAAGCAGTCATCTCATCTAACACTGATTGATTGATACTGATAATCATAATGTGACTTTTATGAGTATTAATTTGAGATATGAGATTAAGTAAAAACAATGAAGCATTCTAATGATGGTCACAACGTTTTCTTTAGACCAGAGCCAAAGAAGATAACATCATCCACATAAGACATGTGAGACAAAGGAAACCCGATCATCACTTCCCAGTTCCCACAAGAAGACCTATAAACAATCCTCTGTTAGTAACTTTTTTGGTAAGCAATATGTAAACTTTCCATGATGAGGATAAATCAATAAGGGGCGAGGACGTCTCCTTGGCGCAAACCATGATGAAACTGGAACTCACCCGTTGGGGGTACCATTAACTCAAACAGATCCCATAGACGAGGACAAATAGCCACAAATCCATATTCTCTACTTATCTACAAAGTCGAAACCACGTAAAATATCATCAAGATAATCCCAACGAACCGAGTCATATGCTTTTTGAAAGTCAACCTTACAAAGTGCTTTATACTTACAAGTCTTAAACCAAGAGAAAAATTCGTTTAGAATCATCAGACCATCTAAGATTTGCCTCCCTTTTATAAAAGTAGATCGTTCTTGATTCAAAATAGAACCAATCACTAGGATGAGTCTATTAGCAAAAAAGTTTACCAACAATTTTGTATTGGCACCCAGTTAGACTAATAAGTCTAAAATTACCAACCAACTTCGCATCATGACCTTGGGAATCAAAGCAATAAGCGAAGGTTTAAATCCTTTGGAAAAAGACTCGATCTAAAAAATTATAAAACTTCCTAAACCACACAATCTCCTAAAAAATACATAAACTTTTTGAAAAAAATCAAAAGTAAAACCATCAGAGCAGGACCCTTAAAATAGTTTTGAGAGCAACCAAGCCTGTGGTCGATAGTGAGAGAGAGAGATATTCCAATTAATGTTTATAGTGAGTCCTATAAACGAGCTATATATGTGACTGAATGTACCTCCTACAACGCTTCATTGGACATTGTAATAACAATTATAGACACTTATCACCCGTTTCAATTTATCGGTCGAGATTGTAGTTAGCAACCACAGGTGGGGATGTCAACCCCATATAGATTATATGTATATATGTATCTCGCTCCGAAGATTAATCATTATCGTAGCGTGGGTATGCTAAGTGTTTAAACTTAGCTAATGAATATAGTCTCACTAAAAAGCCCTTAACTAAAAAAATATGTGAATAGCTTTCAGCCCAACTTAATTGTGGTTACATCACTAGGCATAATGAATTTCATTGCATAAAGTTAATAAAAGTCAAGTATGTTTGGTATGTATATAAAAGTGTAATGTACTCGCTTTTATAAAGACGTATGTTTCAAAGTAACAAACATATGTACATGTATAAATTTTATATATTTAAACATATCAATATACATGAATAGTAATAGCTTGAATCCTTAAAATACTATAAAGTTTTATAAGGTGCTTGTTATAATATACAATGTCACAAAAAAATCATATGGTTTTGTACCATGCAAGATGTGTTGTGTGGACTAGTTATTTTACGATAAAATAACCATACTACGTATACGAAAAGTTTATGGTAGTTTATTAGTAAAAATATGGTAAATTGTTAAATAAGATTTTTTTTTAAAACTAGATTTATTGTATTTTCACATAAAAGATAATATATTTGTATAAAAAAAAATATATAGGCACATGTATTCCCTAACCCCCCCCCCCCTACGAAATAATTAAAAATATTAAAAAGGGGACATAAGCACTCACCTTTGAAGCGTGCGTTCCATTTGTTTGAATTCGGTTTTTTTTAGAAACTTGTCGTGAGAAACCGCAAATCCATCATCCTTGAACTTTGAAATACTCTTAGGACCATTTTATAATAAATTTAAACTATTGGAGGCCGTTTCGGTAATTTAATTAACCAAAATAAGATTGCTTTGGTTAACATAAATAAAAAGAGAGACTAAAATGATTCAAATAGGATTAATTTTTGAATATTTGGATAAGTTTTGCTAAAAATAACCAATGAGGGACTTTTTTTTAATAAATGGGTCCAATATTTGTGGGTTCCCTATTGATTTCAAATAAATGTTTTGATAAGGGTTCATTTTGTCATTTTTAATAGAATTTAAAAGGGATTAGCGCTTTTATGAAAAGGATTCTCATCGAGGGACTAATTGTGTTTAAAGGTCCAACTTAATAAAAAGTTAGGGCTTTTTATGCCCGTTTCCTTTTGTTTATCGGGCAAAGGGACGAAAGCAGCGAAGCTCTCTCTTTCTCGTCCAGCTGTGAGGCACGAATGAAGAACGAGGTCCGAAGGAGAGTCCATGAGGGGATAGGTCAGCAGCAACGTCGTGGTAGGCCTCAGTAGGGATTGGCAACAAGGGTAGTCGGAAGGAAAGGAAAGGTACGAGGTTAAGGGATCAAAGGGGGTTGTCGCCTCCTGTGTTTGCTCCGGGGAAACACCCACTTCGGTGGGTTTTGCTCGACGGAAGGAGAAGTGAAGGTTGTGAGGGGTGGGCTATTTGGGATCGGTGGTGAATGGTGATAGGTAGCCTTCCTTTATTATTATTATTTTTTTGAATAGGTATCCATAAACATGTTGATGAAATAGACAGGAATTTCGATCAAGGGTGTTTTGTTTGCTTTTTTTTTTTATTTTTTTTTTTTATTTTGGTTGTGTTTGTGTGGGTATTTGGGTTTTGGTGGTTGACAGGCGAAAATGAAGAACGAAAGATGGAGGTTGCTGCTTGCCATCGGTATAAAAGAAGAACAAACATAGAATTACAAGATTCCAAACAAAGTGTTGTTCCTTTTAAGAAAGGGGACTTGGTTATAGTGAAGTTGCAACCACATCACTTGAAAACTATGCCCAACAAGCTAGAAAAAATAGGTATATTGGAGTTTTCCGATTCTAAAAAAATAGCCAGGTTATATACAGGATGAAATTACCGATTGATGCTTAAATTCATGATGTTGTTCATGTTACATTGAAAAGGAAAAATTATGGGGAAGTCGTTGGAATTTCCTTTTCCATTACCATTAGATTTTATTTATTATAGTCCGGTCACGTATATGGGATAAAGTAGTGGTAAATGAAGAGGGACAAATTAAACATCAGTTTATAATTATAGCATGGAAAGGAATGCGTCACTTTTATGTTTTGCTACCTGGGAAGATGTAGAATACTTTTTAAAAATTTAGTACGATTTCAACCTTTAGCACATGGTTAAGATGGAAGGGGAATATTGGTACAAGTTAAGAAAATGACACATTAGACATGGAAAATTCAGTTGGAAAAGAGAATTTGTTAAAGTAACCAATTTTCCAACTTGATATAGAGGATAGTTACATTGTAACATAATCTGTTGTAAAAAATTGACTTTTAGATATAAATAGTGAAAGACGAAAAGGGCAAAAGTACTTTGCATGCTAATTATTGTGATTCATTCATTCTTTTTCTCTCTCGTACTTTGAGTCTTTCTCTTTCTCATCTCTTCTGTTTTCTAAATTGATAAATGATTCCTATCATACATGCTATATCATGCTTACAACATTTATGAAAGAAGAAGTTGAAGTAGTGATATAAATTATCAGGAATTTGAAAAAGTAATGATGGAGGTAGGTGAATTTGAAATCTAAATTCATGTTTTAGTTTTGGATATTGATTCATCTGTTTGTCAATAAAGTATGGTTGTGTAGCTCGTTCATTGAACATGTCACACTCCCAATCCGGAACGGCGGAAACATTAGGGGCGGAGGACGTCATGTACAGTATCACAACAATGCATAATACTAATCAAAGTACAGTAACCATTGTATTAACAAAGTATAAGTTTTACACCCGTGTTCAAAACATTGTATATTAACAAAAAAAAATTGAAGTTAAAAGACATGAGTCTATAAAGCTCCGTATTCTCAAAACATGTGGCTACTTGTTTATTGATTTCTTAAGAATACAAGTAGTTTTGAAAAGAGTGTCAACAATTAAGACAGTGAGTTCATAAGCATGTTAGTAACTGAAATGTGTTTTCTTATTCCTTGATAATGTAAATATGTTTTTCCCAGAAAATCCTATGTTTTCTGTTGTAGTATGTTGTAATCAAAACGTGTGAATGTTATTGTACTCTGAAGTAGTAAATGTAGTTTAGTTCACATAAAACCATGAAAAGTATGTTTTCTTAGTACTGAAATAGTATTCTATATTTGTGCTTGTATGCAAACCATGTGTTTGTAATCATCTAGTGTTACCAAATGTACTTGTAAAATATTGTATTATAGCTTTATTATTAAATAAAACTATGTGAAGTTGTTTACTTATTCAAACACTAATAAATTTGTTCAATACCAAATTGTGAGTTATTATAACCATTCTTGATAACCTAAGATGGCCTGAACACGACGTTCTTCAAGCATCGCAATCGGTACGATATTTGTCACCACAGGCCACCTGGCCTAGCTGTTGCAAGCAGATCTGGTGCAGGATTGTCAGTCCCATATAACTCTATAGACAAGTGTCACGCTCACCCTCCAGGAGACTCTGGTTATAATTTCAGCACTTGGTTGGTAGTTAGATAGGTACTTGAAGTGTGTCTCACAAATGCTATATTGATGATTACACGTAGAATAATGAAAAGTTACCTTGTAATGAACAAACTGTAAGTATTTTTCATAAACTATATTTAATATAGTTTACATATTTTTTTTCGGTAATGTACTCTGAATATGTAAAGTAGTGCATAATCTCCATAAACTATACTCGTTATAGTTTATATGTTTGTTGTCTGTTTTGTAATCTGAACCTTGAAAGCAATGTGTAGGTTTCATAAACTATACCTACTATAGTTTATATGTTCATGTTTTACTGTAATGAAAACCTTTGTTAAAATTTTAAAATCTATAATATGGTAGTTTCCTTAAAATCCAATGTTTATATCCAAATGGTACTAAAATAGTTTGCATAATTTATATTTTTGTTTAACAAGTTTGAAAACCATTTTGTACTTATACAAATATAGTATTTATTTAATTGTGATTAAATAGACATTCGAATAAGTAATTCTGCCTTAAGCCCAAAACCAAACAAGGAACAGGAAATGGAGTTAAATTACCAATTTTGAGTTGTTGAATTATGACACAATTTTTATTGTGTTACACTTGTATCCCCCCCCCCCCCCTAAAACAGTTAAAAATTATGAAAACGTAGAGGTATGAACTCACATTTTGTGAGTGTCCCAGTGAAGATATGGTGTAGTAGATTTAATTCGACAAGTTAGAACCCGGGATAAAACCGAATCTTAATTTATATTGACATCATATTCATTATAAATTAGATAATCTAGTAAAGTTTAAAGTGTTAAACAACACTTAATTAATGTAAGAAAACTTACAAAAATTCTTAGAATAGTGTGTGTTCTTCGTGAAAGTTAGTGATATTGGGTGTTTCTGGTACTATATATGAAGATTGGAGGGTGTTTTCGGGTGATAATAAGAACAATGGATGATTATCATAAGATCCTAAGAAGATTCAAAGGATTTTCGCATGATAATCAAGAGGATAGAGTGATTTCGCATGTGTTCTTGATAGAAAAATATGAAGATTTCGGTTGAAAGATGTAAGAATAAGCTTATGTTTTTGGTTATATGTATTTATAAATGAAAACATATGGCGGTTTAGTGGTTCTCAGTCAAGAACATAATCCGAGAAAGGAGTGCTCGGTCAGGAACTCCACCCGAGAAGAGTAGTCTTCGGCCAAGAACTCAAGTCGGCTTCGCATGATTTCAGCTCAGAACCAAGGGGTTTTCGGTCCGAGGTAAGTTTATAGACGAAGAGGGATTTTCAGTGAGAGGATAAAGGTTTATCCGAGGGTTTTTGGTTGGGAGCTATTTTCGGTCCGAGACTTAGAAGATACTTGCGAGACTTCTCGGTTTTTGGATGATCTTACTACTAATTCTTACTGCATTTTAATTAAAGGTCTATATATACCAACATTATTAATTTAATTTTATTAAATTAACAAAACCACAAAGCTTACTTTTATTAGATATGTTTGACCTTTGTTGACTTTGTATGAGTTTTACAAGATTGAAAATAACGGGTTGTCATAAAACATCATTACCAAAGTTGCAACTAAGGTCCGTTGACCGAGTTGAGCATTTATGATGATGTCAATGTCAATGATGCAAAATATCATATAGAACTGAATCAGATCACATCTTAATATAAATGGAATTAATATCGAAAAGGATACAGGTATCGTGACCCCAACTCCAAACATAAATATCATCTTAAACTTTACTCAATAAATTTCGTCTTTTGTAAATTTTGTGCTAAAACAATTAATTTTTTTTGAATTAACATATTTCTTAGCTTATAATAGAGATAACTGGATTTTGAACTGCGTAACTTTGAGATTTTTGAATGCGGAAATGAAGAATTGAAGAGATTGGAATTTATTGGACGATGTCCTTTTGAAAACTCAATTTTGGTCGAATAATCTAACAAACTTTATTAAAATAAAAACATAAGGTATGTTAACTAACCAATCCCAAGCACCCCATCAACATACTTATATGGGTTGTTTTGTTATTTTTAGAGTTACTATTGTCTTAATATGATAACGAGAGTTATTGAACTTCTTCTCAATGGTTAAAAGTGAAAGATGTTATAAAAGAGGATTGACATCAATTTATTTTCCGAAGTAAGACACGTATTATGTGGTTACTTTGTTCAATGGAATTGGAATAAAATAATAGACATCAAATTCTCGTCTTATTATATTATAGTGAAGTTTGTAGAATAAATACCTGATCCAAATATGGAAATTAGAACCCATGGGATTGGCAGTAAAACTTTCGACATAACTATATGTTCACTGTGCATCATAATATCCCTTTTATATATTCTGAGCAATTATGAACTCGGATCTACCCTTTTGACATCTATGATGAGCCAAATGATTTGGTCTCCCTTGACCCTCCTGTGATTTCTCAATGTGATTACGAACTAATTAGGTATAAATCAATAACAAGAGTTAGAGGACAAATTAGTTACAAATGTGTAAGGAGTGTAGGTATTTACTTCCGCCATTTATCCCGTCAATTGATTTTTCCTGCAGAATACTACATATACACCTTCCAACAACACCCATTAGATGATTATAATGATGAAATATTTTTTTGTTGAATTAGCCCTAATGAGATTGCAACAAAGAGATGAGGAGCTAATGTGTACGAGTGTTGAATCTGTCAAGACCAAATTTGATTCTCAATAGACGTTCCCAGATAAAAAGAATTAAAAATGGACATGAGTTATGAGCAAAATGGTAATTTGGGAACATTGTAACAAACTACAATGTTTTTGAAGCAAAAAAGGTATAGAACGATGGCTTAAATAGATAATTGTGAAGAAAAATCAAGTAACGAATAGTCCCAATGCCATTTCCATCAAGTGTTTAAACTACAATGTTTAAACACATGTTTGTCGGTAATTTAATCTGAAATTTGTATTGTAACAAATAGATGACCAACAATATTTAACAAAATTGGTTACATGAATTGAGATTTACTCCTAAAGAAGTTGATAGTATATTTTATATTTGTAATAATCAACTAACCACATATGCAAGTAACACCATGATACTGAGAACTCCGAGTCCTAGGTCTTCTCCTACTCTTTCTCATCTGCTTCTAATGTTGCTGCCCTAATTCTTTTTCATCTACCACAGTTCCTAATTCTTTTATTGTTCCTTTATTACATATTCTTTACATCTTACCGAACTAATGTAAACATGTGACTCTTTTAACTCAGGATATGACGGTTTACTTAATATGTGGAACACCAATACTAACAATAACACCAACACAAGTTTTCTTTTTTCATTTTATAGTTTCATTGGTATCTTTCTTTGATCAATGTTTAAAAATGTAAACATTACAACGAAAAGGATAAAAAAGGAGGCGATAGTAATCAACAACCCTTTTTCCTTTGAACTTAGGTTTTCCTTGCAAAAAATAATAATAACAATAGTAACAAAAATAATTATTGGAATAGGATTTGGTCGAAGGTACCATTTTTTTTATAAAAAATATTAGCACATTTTGGAATTTCCATAGGACTTGTATCGTAGAAAGATTCATGTCTCCAAAGAATCTTTCTGATTCTTGTAAAGACTTGATATGTCCACCCAAAGGATGTAAATTTGCAGCTTTGAAGTGTGAAGATTAGAAATTAGCAAAGTTGAATAGGGACTCCCCAAATAGAGGATGTGAACAAACATATACAATGTATAGCCATAACAAGTTTAACCGATAGAGTAGTGGAAGAAGAAATGACACATCAAACCCACTGAAAATAAAAGCACGATTCAAAGCAAAAAGGTTGCTCACCCGAAGACCATCATGAACCTTCTGCGTCGTCACCTTCTTCCAACTTACCCAAGTCATTTTATTTTCTTAGAAATCAGCCCCCAAAAAGAAAGAATCTATCATAGATTCCAGGTTTTTAAGAACACCTTCCGGATCCTTAAAAGAGAAATAAAATAAGTGGGAAGAGCACCCAAGACTGATTTTAACAATGTCAATCTACCACCCACCGAAAGAGATTTAACTTGTGTGGGGATGTCAACCCCATATAGATTTATACATATGTATCTCGCTCCGAAATTAATAATTATAGTAGTGTGGGTATGCTAAGTGTATAAACTCAACTAATGAATATAGTCTCACTAAAAAGCACTTAACTAAAAAAAATATGTGAATAGCTTTCAGCCCAACTTAATTGTGGTTAAATCACTTGGCATTATGAATTTCATTGTTTAAAGTTAATAAAAGTCGAGTATGGTTGGTATGTATATAAAAGTGTAATGTACTCGCTTTTATAAAGACGTATGTTTCAAAGTAACGAACATATGTATGTGTATAAACTTTATGTATTTAAACATATTAATATACATGAATAGTAATAGCTTGAATCCTTAAAATACTACAAAGTTTTATAAGGTGCTTCTTATGATATACAATGTCACAAAAAAATCATATGTTTTTGTACCATGCAAGATGTGTTGTGTGGACTAGTTATTTTACGGTAAAATAACCATACTACGTATACGATAAGTTTATGCTAGTTTATTTGTAAAAATATGGTAAATTGGTAAATAAGATTTTTTAAAACTAGACTTATTGTATTTTTGCATTAAGGATAATATATCTGTATAAACAAAATATATAGGCACATGTATCACCCTACTCCCCCCCCCCCCCCCCCCCCCCCCCCGAAATAATTGAAAATATTAAAAAGGAGATGTATGCACTCATGCTTGAAGCGTGCATTCCATTTGTTTGAATTCAGTTTTTTTGAGAAACTTGTCGTGAGAAACCGCAAATCCATGATTCAAATAGGATTAATTTTTGAATATTCGGATAAGTTTTGCTAAAAATAACCAAGGAAGGGCTTTTTTTGAATAAATGAGTCAAATATTTGTTGGTTTCTTATTGATTTCAAATAAATGTTTTGATAAGGGTTCATTTTGTCATTTTTAATAGAATTTAAAAGGGATTAGCGCTTTTATGAAAAGGATTCTCATCGAGGGACTAATTGTGTTTAATTAAAGGTCCAACTAAATAAAAAGTTAGGGCTTTTTATGCCCGTTTCCTTTTGTTTATCGGGCAAAGGGAAGAACAACTACAAGCAGACGAACGAAGAGAGGCAAGAAGAGGCACGAAGGCAGCGACCCTACGCCCCCGATATTGGCTAGATTCGGGGAAAGAGAAGCTCGGAAACGGAAGGGAGGTGGTCTCGGTGTTGGTAATCGATTGAATGAGGGGGCTTCTCTGGTGTCTGGCCGAACCGAAGGAGGGGAAGAGACGAAAGCAGCGAAGCTCTCTCTTTCTCGTCCAGCTGTGAGGAGCGAATGAAGAACGAGGTCCGAAGGAGAGTCCGCGAGGCGATAGATCAGCAGCGACGTCGTGGTAGGCCTCAGTAGGGATTGGCAGCAAGGGTCGTCGGAAGGAAAGGAAAGGTACGAGGTTAAGGGATCAAAGGGGGCTGTCGCCTCCTGTGTTTGCTCCGGGGAAACACCCACTTCGGTGGGTTTTGCTCGACGGAAGGAGAAGTGAAGGTTGTGAGGGGTGGGCTATTTGGGATCGGTGGTGATAGGTAGCCTTCCTCCTTTTTTTTTTGTTTTTTTTGTTTTTTTTTTTTTTTTGAATTGGTATGCATACACATGTTGATGAAATAGACAGGAAATTCGATCTAGGGTGTTTTATTTGCTTTATTTATTTATTTATTTATTTATTTTTTGTGGTTGCGTGTGTGTGGGTATTTGGGTTTTGGTGTTTGACAGGGGAAAATGAAGAACGAAAGATTGAGATTGCTGCTTGCCATCGGTATAAAAGAAGAACAAAAAGGGTACGAATACTCTGATTATTATTTAGAGAAACTTGTAGTATTTCTTTTGGCTAGATGAACACTAGTAAGTTGTACAATTTTTTGGTAAAGAGTATAAGTTTCATTTTGTTTTGGCTGTCAATTTCAGATTATGTATCCAAACAATCTTTCTGATTCTTGTGAAGACCTGATATATCCACCCAAAGGATCTAAATCTGCAGCTTTGAAGTGTGAAGATTTGAAATTAGTAAAGTTGAATAGGGACTCCCCGAATAGAGAATCTGAACAAACATATGCAGAATCTTGAGAGGACTTAATGTACTCGATGATTTTTTTTGGTAAGATAGAATGATTTTGGTTAAGGGCACAAAAACGAGAGAAACAACAAAAAAGTGTTGTGATAGTGGGGTGTAATTTTTAGTTAAGTGTATATAATTTTTTAAATTTTAGTTTAATGAAAAATAGTTGGGTATTATTAATCTTTTTTTTATTATAATTTTTTAGTTAAAATTTTAAAAAATAATAAAGACTTTTTAATATTAAATACTATACTATTTGGTGAAATTTTGGAAGGTGAGTATTTGCTTAAAACAAAGGAAGTAAAATCTTAAGAAGGATAATGATGTGGTTGAGATGATCTGAAATATTAGGATGCAACATCTTGATCCAGTTTTATTGAATTATAAAGATTTGACGATGCATTGCAATTGTAACTAAGACTATACGACTACAAGGTGAGGGAAATATGAGTATATGACAAAGCACTCTATGTCAATGAAGGATGTGATTCCATTCCATATATATTTCATATTGCGTTATTAGGTAACATAGAATTACAAGATTCCAAACAAAGTGTTCTTCCTTTTAAGAAAGGGGACTTGGTTATAGTGAAGTTGCAACCATATCACTTGAAAACTATGCCCAACAAGGTAGAAAAAAAAAAGGTATATTGGAGTTTTCCGATTCTAAAAAATATATGTAGGTTAGATACAGGTTGAAATTACCGATTGATGCTTAAATTCATGATGTTGTTTATGTTACATTGAAAAGGAAAAATTATGGGGAAGTTGTTGGAATTTCCTTTTCCGTTACCATTAGATTTTATTTATTGTAGTCCGGTCACGTATATGGGATAAAGTAGAGGTATATCAAGAGGGCCAAATTAAACATCAGTTTATAATTATAGCATGGAAAGGAATGCGTCACATTTCTGTTTTGCTACCTGGGAAGATGTAGAATGCTTCTTTAAAATTTATTATGATTTCAACCTTTAGGACAAGGTTAAGATGGAAGGGGAATATTGATACAAGCTAAGAAAATGACACATCAGACAAGGAAAATTCATTTGGAAGAGAGAATTTGTTAAATTAACCAATTTACCAACTTGATATAGAGGATAGTTACATTGTAACATAATCTATTGTAAAAAATTGACTTTTAGAAATAAATAGTGAAACACGAAAAGGGCAAAAGTACTTTGCATGCTAATTAATGTGATTCATTCTTCTTCTTCTCACGTACTTTTTTAGTCACGTACTTTTTCAGTCTTTCTCTTTCTCATCTCTTCTATTTTCTAAATTGACAAACGATTCCTATCATACATGCTATATCATGCCTCCAACTTTTATGAAAGAAGAAGTTTAATTAGTGATATAAATTATCAGGAATTTGAAAAAGTAATGATGAAGGTTGGTGAATTTGAAATCTAAATTCATGTTTCAGTTTTGGATATTGATTCATTTGTCTGTCAATAAACTATGGGTGTGTAGCTCGTTCATTGAGCATGTCACACTCTCTATTCGGAACGGCGGAAACGTTGGAGGCGGAGGACGTCATGTACAGTATGACAACAATGAATAATAGTAATCAAAGTACAACAACCATTGTATTAACAAAGTATAAGTTTTTCATTTGTGTTCAAACCATTGTATATTAACACAAAAAAGTACAAGTTAAAAGACATGAGTCTATAAAGCTCCGTATTCTCAAAACACGTGGCTACCTGTTTATTGATTTCTTAAGAATACAAGTAGTTTTGAAAAGAGTATCAACGATTAAGGCGGTGAGTTCATAAGCATGTTAGTAACTGAAATGTGTTTTCTTGTTCCTTGATAATGTAAATATGTTTTCCCAGAAAATCATATATTTTCTCTTGTAGTATGTTGTAAGCAAAATGTGTGAATGTTATTGTACTCTGAAGTAGTAAAATGTAGTTTAGTTCACATAAAACCATGAAAAGTGTGACAACCGTCAAATTCTGGTCAATTCAAAGTCAAATAAAGTCAACAAGTCAGCTCAACTAACCCTTGTGTACTAGGACTTACGTTCAGCATTTACTAAACAACTCGCTATTCTGATAAGAAAACATAAATCGAAAAGTACGTACAACTAGATCTCTTTAACCTAAAAGCTGCGGTAAGTGGCAAGCCAAACTGATAAAACAATGATGCTTATTCATCGGGAGTGTGTAGGATCCTTAAACAAGGCTTAACATGGTTTACGAACCATACATTGCGATGCCGGACACTCACAACTGTCCCACATGGAACCTCTCTCAATCGCTTTCACTCTATCTCTCTCTATGTCAAATCTCTCCCAAATCCCTCTATGTGAAATCTCTCTCAAATATCTCTTTGTATGAAAAATCTCTCCAAGAATGTCAAATCTCTCCCAAATCCCTCTAAGTATGTGAAATCTCTCTCAAATATCTCTTTGTATGAGAAATCTCTCCAAGAATGTCAAATCTCTCCCAAATCTCTCCAAGTATGTGAAAACTCTCGCAAATATCTCTTTGTATGAGAAATCTCTCCAAGAATGTCAAATCTCTCCCAAATCTCTCCAAGTGTGAGAAATCTCTCCCAAATCTCTCTCAAAAGTTTCCGTAACTTTTTGGGATCATTTGGGTCATTCCGACCCTTAACCGGGTCAAAAACAGCTCAAAACGGGGCGAAAACGAGAAAAATAGGCTTTAGGAACCGAAACCAAGAAGAGAGGCCTCTTAGGCGAGGACCGAGCCTCTGTTGGCTGTGGCACGCGAGGACCGAGCCTCTGCCTCTGTTCGCTTCTCGCACTCTCTGTTCGCCTTCCGCCTCTCTGTCGCTTCCTCTCCTCTCTGTCGTTTCTTCACTCTCTGTCTCTACCCGCCTCTCGGTCTCTGCTCTCTCTTCCCGCCTCTCGGTCTCTGCTCTCTCTTCTCTTCTCTCGGTCTCTCTTCTCCTCTCTCGGTTCCCTCTCTCTCCTTTCTCCCCTCTCGGTTTCTACCCTCCCTCCTCTCGGTTTCAGCATCAGAGGGCCGAACCTCGGTCAGAATTCGGAAATTTGTCACTTTTAGCCCACTTTTGATATTTTTAACATTTTAAGCCCGTTTTTCGTGATTTTAAAGCGGGATTTTCTCCAGAAATTATATTTTAACATAATATACTCTAAATATTCATAATTTAAACATATTTTGATGAAAATAATTATTTTAATAATAAAAATCAAATGGGTGAATTATTAAAGGTGGAGTGTTAACTTTGTCTTATCCAATGTCACAAGCAACCACCCCACACTCACTCTTTGACTAACCACACCTCCCCACCTTACCTAGGTCACTTCAATGTCCCTCACACTCAATTTACACTCATTCCCACGTTTTTAGAGTTGGAACAAACATCCTCTCTCCTCATTTTCTCTCATTTGCCCTCATTTCACTAAGTATCAAACACCACTTTTCTCTCAAACTTTTCCCACTCCAATTTCGAGATTCAAGGCTGATTTTCAAGTGTTCTTCCACTCTTAGTAAGTATAATTCATCCTCCTTATGATTATTTCACTTCATTCTACTCAAATCATGAATATCTTACACAAACTCCATCATATTAGCGTTAGAGCTTCGAATCTTCAAGTGATTCTTCAAGTGTTCTTGGGTTGAACACTTCTCTTCTTCAACACTTATCTACTGAAATCATTCAAGGTGAGTTCATACCCCTACATTTTCATGTTTTCTCAAGTTTTCAGGGGGGTATACAAGTTAAAACACCAAGAATATAACTAAAATTTTCTAACAGCCTTCATCAGAAAAGTTCAACTCCATTCACGGACTATTTTGGACAACTTAAACATTTTATTTTTCAAAAATGTACATGATGCAAATAGTTCAAGTTCTTAGCTTTAAAAAGACTACTTGCACATCTCCACACGATTTTTCTACAATTTATGGTGAATTTTACAAAACTGCCTATCATTTCAAACACCAATCCGGACCAGTCTGTGATTATGGACTTTTTCATCCAAATTTGAGGTCATTAAAAATCTTGATAAAAATTATGAGTAAACTAGACACATTTTGTGAACTCTCAGAATTTACGGATCTAGTTTTCGACTTCGTATGATTTTTCTATGATTTTTCTAAAACAGTGCTGAAAGACTAAGAATTAATTAACAGCTTCTAACTATCAAAACACTTTGTAACATGTTGAGCAAAGTGTTAAAACTTTAATAACTTCATATATTCATGTATTTCTTGTTATGATATAATTATATAATAGGAAATTACTTGCAGAATTTATAAGAATCCTCCATCATAGTCATTAGTACGAGACAAAACAAGTTAAACATAGCTATAATGTACTATACATTTGACTTCCATAGAATGGGATTCTTAAACACCACAAAGAAATATACTAAACTATAATAGGTATAGTTAGGGTACATATACATTTCAAACATTTTAATAAACTATAATAGGTATAGTTTATGATCATTTATATAACATACTCGTATAAAACAAAAAGGGGGTACAAATACAAAGTGTCGGGTTTCATATACAAAAAGGGGTACAAATACAAAGTGCCGGTTTTCATACAAAAAGGGGTACAAATACAAAGTGCCGGGTTTATATACAAAAGGGGTACAAACACAAAGTGCCGGTTTTCATACAAAAAGCGGTACAAATACAAAGTGTCGGGTTTATATACAAAAAGGGGTACAAATACAAAGTGCCGGTTTTTATATAAAAAGGGGTACAAATACAAAGTGCCGGGTGTTCACTTAAGATAGTTATTATGATATTAAAACTATATTGCATCTAGAACTGTTAGACTTCAACTATAATCGTTGAGCGTATATGTTTGAGTCTTATAAGAATTTTGTCTCGATTGACCTAGAATTAGTGGTGTCTGCCTCATCTCCTGTTCCTTGTTTGGTTGTGGACCTAGGGCAGACCCACTATATTCAACGTTTTATCTAATTTAAACCTTATATAACTTATATACGCTGGACGATTATAGAGGAACTCTACGGGTCATTCTAGGGTTCATTAATGCATCATAAAGGAATATTTCTATTCACACTTAACTAAGAAAATATTGGATTTTCTGCAAATCAAACTATATCGATTTTACAAGGAAAATGGTTTCTACTTCAAACAAAACTCTTATGAACTCACCAACTTAATTGTTGACACTTTTCAAAACTACTTGTATTCTCAGGAAATCAGTGAAACAGGAAAACTTCATCGCTTTGAGGATGGGACGTTAAACCGTCAACAATTTATTTTTGTCATCATAATGTAATTGTTTTTGAAACATGTAAACATATACTTTGGTGTAACTTTTTCAATTATATTTATGGTGGTTGTATTTACTTTGAGCACTATTATATTCGTTGTTGTGATACTGTACATGAAGTCCTCCACCCCCGGACGTTTCCGCCATCGTTGGTTTGGGGGTGTGATAAAAAGTATGTTTTCTCAGTACTGAAATAGTATTTTGTATTTGTACTTGTATGGAAACCATTTGTTTGTAATCATCTAGTGTTACCAAATGTACTTGTAAAATATTGTATTATAGCTTTATTATTAAATAAAACTATGTGAAGTTGTTTACTTTTTCAAACACTACTCATTTTGTTCAATACCAAATTGTGAGTTATTATAACCATGCTTGATAACCTAAGATGGCCTTGACACGACATTCTTCAGGCGTCACAATCGGTACAACATTTGTCACCATAGGCCACCCGACCTAGCTGTTGCAAGCAGATCTGGTCTGGGTTTATCAGTTCCGTATAGATCCATACACAAGTGCCACGCTCTCCCTCCAGGAGACTGGTTATAATGTCAGGATTTGGTTGGTTGGTACTTAAATAAGTACTTGAATTGTGTCTCAAAAATGCTATATTGATGATTACACATAGAATAATGAAAAGTTACTTTGTAATGAAAAAATTGTACGTATGTTTCATAAACTATATTTAATATAGTTTACATATTTTTTTTTCTGTATTGTACTCTGAATATGTAAAGTAGTTCATAATGTCCATAAACTATACTCATTATAGTTTATACGTTTGTTGTTTGTTTTGTAATCTAAACCTTGAAAGCAATGTGTAAGTTTCAAAAACTATATATATTATAGTTTATATGTTCATGTTTTACTGTAATGAAAACCTTTATCAAATTTGTAAAATCTGTAATATGGTTGTTTCCTTGAAATCCAATGTTTATATCAAAATGGTACTAAAATAGTTTGCATAATTTATATTTTTGTTTAACAAGTTTGAAAACCATTTTATACTTATATAAATATAGTATTTATTCAATTGTGATTAACTAGACATTCGAATAAATAATTCTGCCCCAAGCCTAAAACCGAACAAGGAACATGAAATGGAGTTAAATTACCAATTCTAAGTCTGTTGAATCCTAATTATATAATTTTAATATATATACTACTTTATAAAAGAAGTCCTACTATTTCTAAAAATATATTGAATATAATAATAATATTTTTTTAAAAAGTCCAACTCATTAAGCTAACAGTACAAATAATCATCGATAAAATAATATTAAAATCTAACTCACCTTTTGAATCCTAAAATATTGGTAGATCGTACAAAACATGAAACTATAAATACAAATTTTTAATGCATTGATACCTCTATTCGGAGGCTTTTGACCATGTTGACGGAGTCTATGCTAAAATCCCGATATCTTGGCAATATATCTCTACGTTTCTGGGCTGCCTTCTCCTATATTTCTCATCTTGCCGATTTCAAGTCTTCCAGGCGGCATATTGCCATTTAGATTGGTTGTTCGCTTCATTGGAGTTTCAATCGAGTTTCAATCGAATTGGTTTCAGGTAAAATACATTCTCTGTCTCCTCTTTTCTAATCCTTGAATACTCGATTCACTTCTATTTTCTTTTGATTTTCGGTTTGAATTTCCTAATTTCTTTGATTTAATGTTGTTGATTTGCAAGTAATTTGAAGAAGGTTGAAGATGTCAGACCGTTGTTGCTTACTGCCTTCTATTCACAAGTATGGGCTTTCCTTCCCTAGATCGACTTATGGTCTTGTTAGTAAATACGACTTGATTTTCCATCTTTATCTATAAATTAGTCTTTCTAGATCTATTCACCGGTTCGTATTCTCCACCATCGACTTCACATGATCATTCATCACCCTCGTGACAACCATCTGACACCACCACACAAGTCATTGATCTGTAACCTTACTTATCTTGAGTTCAATTCGCAAATGAAACCCCTAGATCTAAGTTGGAACTATTAGATGCGGTACATCAAATGGTGGGGATTCAAACTTTTGTGTATCTCTCCCCTATCTCAACATATGCTCATTTTTTTTTCTTATGTTTTGGTTTATTTGCATCAGAAGCATGACCGAGTCTGATTTTTTAGCCGAAATCTCTGGTAAGTCCGATTTTTGGTTTATTTTGCAACTCGTGGTGTGTTAAGGAGTTCACAAAAAACTTTTCTTTTACAGTGACAAATAATAAGTGTCACTAAAACCTTAAAAAGTTGCAGTGACAAAAGCTAAAAGTGTCACTAAAGGGTTTTAGTGGGAGCGTTTCTAGTGGCACATATTATATATGTCGCAGATTCTCTGATAAGCTTTTAGTGACATTTTTTTTATGTTTTTAGTGGCACTTTTTGTGTGCCACTAAATAGCATATATTTTGTAGTAACATGACTATAAATGTATCAAAGCCAGCCGAGAAAGATCAACTTTTTCTTGTTTTGTTTGAATATATAAAATTGCAAAAACTTTGCTTTATTTGCTTATCATAGCATCCTACTTGTAGATAGTGAATTCACTCCATGTTGTATTGTGAATCCAAACGCTTAAACAAGGTATTAATTAAGTTATTCATTATTTACCTTTAATTTTGGGTATATTTATTGTTTTTGTATTACATATTCTTTATATATTACTGAACTAATGTAAACATGTGTTTTTTTTACTCTAAGATATGACAGTTTACTTAATATGTGGAACACCAACACTATCAATAACACTAAGACCAATTTTCTTTTTCTTCTTATAGTTTCATTGGTATCTTGCTTTGATCGATGCTTAAAAATGAGAACATTAAAACAAAAAGGGATACAAAAGATGGAGATCATAATCAACAACCCAATTTACTTTGAACATAGGTTTTTCATGGAAAAAAATAATAATGACGGGAATAGGATTCGGTCAAAGGTACCATCTTTCTTTTTCATTTTATAATAATAATAATAAATGGCACATTCTAGAATTTCCATAGAACATGTATCGTAGAAATATTCATGTATCCAAACAATATTTCTTATTCTTGTAAAGACTCGATATGTTCGCCCAAAGGATGTAAATCTACAGTTTTGAAGTATGAAGATTTGAAATTTGAAAAGTTGAATATGGACTCCCGGAATAGAGGATGTGAACAACATATGCACAATCTTGAGAAGACCTAATGTACTAGATGAAGTTTTTTTGTATGAAAGAATGGTTTTGGTTAAGGGCACAAGACCGAGAGAAGTTGTAACATCCCAAATTTCAGAAGTTTAAGGTAAGGGCTTAAAGTGTAAATTGAAGAAGGGACTCGACGAGTAGGTATACTTACTCGCCGAGTCAGAGCGGGTTTTGAGTCGTGAATTAAGTGACCAACTCGCCGAGTCGGAAGTTGGACTCGACGAGTTGGTGCTGGATTGAGAAAACCCTAATCTCGAGGGTTGCACCTTATTTAAAAGACTTTATGTCCTTCTCTCAGCCTCCTTATTTCCCTTGAGAACCAGAAAACCCTAAGCTCGTGTGTGTGACCTTTGGAGGGAGATTGAAGCTTTGGAAGTTGTTTCTAGTGGAAGAAACTTGAAGATCAAGAGGGCTTGCATCAAAAAGAGTGGTGTAGATCTAGAATCTACTTCAGTTTGGGCACATCTTGGAGGTAATAAGCTGTTACCTTCCCTCTTTTGCATCTAGATCTATTCATGAATGAGATTTGGGGCCATTTTGGTATGTTTGAGATCTATTTCGGGTTTGGATTTAGATATGAGGTTGCTACTTCAGATCTAGACTTGTGTTGGTCTAGAAAGTCATAAAGCATCAGTTAAAGAGTTATTGATAAAGCCCCTTTGTCTTAAGCCCTAGCCCTAGAGTGATTTGGACCTTTAACTCCTTGGTTTCATGTAAAGTTTTCAACTTTACGTGGAGGTTATGCCCTAGAAGAGTGAATCTATAGTTTGGAGCCCCTGCATGGCTGAAAAAGCCTTAGTATGGATGAAGGACTAAAGAGACTCGGCAAGTTCCTTGGGTGGACTCGGCGAGTCATATGAAGATGGGCATGGACTCGACGAGTTGGAAGAACAACTCGACGAGTCTGATGAAGATTATCTTGGACTCGGCGAGTCTGTTCTTGGAAGCGGCGAGTCAGGTCGTAGGCCCCCAACCTTTTTTGGTTAAGCTTTAGATCTGTGAGTCAGTTGGCGACTCAGTGAGTTGGTCAAGACGGAATTCAGAGATCTTTCAACTCAAAGAGTCCTGGGGTGACTCGGCAAGTTAAGTCGTGTTTTGGGAGTTTTCTGAGTATAAGGACTCGACGAGTCGACGGGTTGACTCAACGAGTAGAGTCAATCAGGAAGGTTGAATTTGACCGGGACTCTGACCAAAGTTGACTTAGGTAACGCTGGGAGGACAGTTTAGTATAAGTGTTGTTATTGGTATTGGTTGCTCAGGGAGCTAGAGGAGCAACATTTCGGAGAGTTGTCGGTTAGCAGTCAGAGGGTTATCGGCCAAGTTCAGCAGTTCAGGTGAGTTTCCTTCCAGTAGGAACGGGTCTACGTCCGCAAAGCCGACCTGTCTAGTTAGCAGTAGTTTCCGGACTTCGGTCCGATGTAGTAGTAGTTCAGTGTGCTTGATGTCTTTGTGATTCAAGTATGTTTTTGTGTTATGTGTTCCGGACTTCGGTCCGACGCAGTATGCAGTATATTTATTTATGCTAGTAGTTATGATTATGCTATGCTATGTTCACCCAGTTAGTCCGGACTTCGGTCCTGTGACAACCCTATATTTTTCCAAATCAATGTAACACTCGAAAGTCAAATACAACGAACTATTTGGAATCAACGAAATTAACTTCAAAAATAAAGAGTTCAAAAATCTAAATTTGGGATGCATCAAATGTTAGATATGGTGCCAAGGTTTCCAAAAACATAAAGAACGTTCAAAACCGAGTTATAATGAAAAGATTATGACCACTCGAATATTCACGACACACCCGGTAAAACATTATTAAACGTAAAAAGTGAAATTCCAATAAAATGCATTTTAGCCTTAGGTATCTAAACAAAAGTTGTAGATTACGTTAAACCGTGAACGTGCATAAAAAGGTCGCCCAAATTGGACTTCGTATGAAGAAGTTACGAATTTTCTAAGTTTCGTAACAGCGGTAGAGAGCTAAAAAATCGAATTAAAGACCGAACGAATTTTAGCTAACGCAACCTAAATTAGAATTTAAGGTCTCCACAACAGGAATACGATGGTAAAAAGACAGACGAAAATAGACGTCAGATAAAGAAGTTATGGATTTTTTAGGACTTTAGCAGTCCCGGCCTACTAAAAACATACTATTAATAATAAAGTCAAAACTAGCCGATGGAGTCTAAATGAAAGTTGTAGAGCATAGTCTCACCTACGCATGGATAAAAAGAACGTGAAAAACGGAGCTCGTATGTGAAAGTTACGAAATTTAGAAGTTTGGAATACGAGTTACGCCCAGCGTACTCAGATGCAGGGTCGCGTCCCATCGGCTAGCAGACCAGCTAGGCTCGAGTCGTAAGCGCTGACAACTCCGGAGTACGCCCAACGTACCCCTAGAGTACGCCCAGCGTACAGGGGGGTTTTGCACTATAAATAGAGTGTAAAAGCCCTGGGTTTTGGCACACAAATCTCAACTTCCCTTTCACTCTTGCACTCTCCTAAGCTCCAGAGACTATCCCAACACCCTCGATCCCATACCCGAGCCCCGACGTAAGTTTTACGCTACTGAGACCCCCGAAAAGTCCGAAGACGTAGCTTTCCGCAGTCGAAGTTCTGCTTGATTTTAGTCTCACTCTCTTCAAACCAAACAAGTGAGTTCATACCCCTACTTTTCACGTCTTTTCATGTTTTAGGGGGGGGGGGGATACAAGTGCAATACGAGAAAACATATCGCTTTATATAGATTTAAATACAACTTCTATATTATTAAAATGTTTCGATATCAATATTTTACTTTGCATGAAAAAGATTAATATTTCATCGAGTTATTATCACCAAATGGAACACACTTTCGGAAAAACTACAATGGGTAGAGTTTGCGGGTTATTCATACATTCGTACGTAAACATTTTGAAAAACGAAATACTTTCATTGAAGTGAAATAAATACTTTCTTTTCGTAAATCTATTTATACTAAGTGTTGTGAGATATTCAACTTCAACGTACTCTCAAGTATGCATTTCAAGTCCTGTATTATAAACCATAATCTCTTGGAGGGAGAGCGTGATACTTGTGTATAGAACTATACAGGATTGACAATCCCGCACCTAAACTGTTAGCTACAGTTAGATCGGCAGGTCTGGGGTGACAAATGTCATAACACTACAACACCTGAAGAACGTTGTTATAGGCAGTTTGTGTCAATAACATGGTAATAAGACTCACACAGAAGTATAAAAATAAGCTTGATTTACGAGACTCATGAATGCATTCAGTATTTCCATTATTTTGAGTATAAATTCACCTTCATGATTTGGGCACGAAAGATACTAACGCGCTCTAACTTTTGGGACTTTTTCAAACTATATGTGGAAAATATTGGATTTTCTGGAAACTACATTCATCTATTTTCTTCTAACAAGACATACTTTTTCACAATAAAAACACTTATGAACTCACCAACTTTATTGTTGACACTTTTTCGAAACTACTTGTATTTCTCAGAGAATCAGTAATACACGTAACCACCAGCTTTTGGAGAAGAACGCTAAGGCGTCTATTATTAAAAAAATTTAAATCATCATATTTGTAACCTTCTTTTGGAAACATGTATTACGCAACAATATACGTTTTTGTTATATATATATATATATATATATATATATATATATATATATATATATATATATATATATATATATATATATATATATATATGATGGTTGTGTTACTTTCTTTACGATATTTAATTGTTATGGCACTACGTGAAGTCACCCACCCCCGAATGTTTCCGCCATTCTGGTTTGGGGTGTGACAGATTGGTATTAGAGCATTGTTTATAGTGAACTAAGTATATCAAACCACATAAGATATACAAACTATAAATGCAAAAGGGACCAAAAACCCTCTGACAAAACGTTTTCATAAACAATATTTTTAATAAATTAAAGTAACATACATTTTTACACACATACATTGGTCTCGTATCATAGCAAAGTTTTATAAAAAGTATTAAGGCAAGTTGCGACACTACGACTGGGCATCGAGGTATGTAATCAAATCGAGAATAAATATAACTGATCAACTATCTTTATCCTGGATATGACCAACGTACGTCGAGGAATGGTCGTAGTGGACAACAAGTCAAAAACTTACCAAATAAAAATACTAAACTTGCAAATTTGAAATACTATAGGAGTGTTTTATAAACATAAGGACAATAAAAATCGTGCACACCTCAAGATTTGGTTAAACTTAGGATGCCGTTGAATAAAAATTTCTTTTCTCCCAAATTTTCATAAAATTCTTGTACCTCTATTCTAGTGCAGACAAAATGGCCGGATTCCATATATCGGGAGATCCCTACTACCCGAACCAAGGTAACGGTGGATGGTTAGAAGAAGATCCAAAAGAAGACCTAGAGGAAATCGAAGAGGAAGTCGAAGAGGAATTCGAAGTCGAAGAGGAAGAAGAGACTATGGAGGAGGAAGAGGAAAGAAAGTACTGATGGAATAGACTCCGAGCCGGAAATAATCAACCCACTAGCTCCCCGTTCTCCTGCAATTAGAATGGGCTACCAAGGTCCCACTCCCGTTTGGGGAAGCCATATCCACCATTGGAGCCAACAACAGGGTGTACGCCCTCCCTTTGGCATGTGTCGGGAGTTCTACGACGTCAGTAGTGGAGGTTCAGCCGATCGAGCGCTTCCCGTCGTTGTGGGCAAAATAGCCAACCAGACCTACCAATCGGGAGTTCAAGCGGTCCGAATTCGTGAGATCAATGCTGCTGTACAGGGTAACGCCATAGACATTTGTCGTCTGGACGGATTACACGATGATACCCAACTCCACACAGGGACGCTTCAAAGCCAAATGGAGGCAGCACTTGCAGAAATAAAAGAGATGAAGGAACAACAAGCGGTCTTAGAAAGACGTTTAATGGGAGTCAAACAATCGGACGCAGAGTCTAGCTCCAAACGCACAACACGCCGCAAGTAGGACTTGCCCAACTCCAACAATTTTGATATAGAATAGGACCTCGGATAAAGTTTTTACATTCCTTAAACTTGTAATCAGAGACCTTTAGATAGGTCAAATTTTCCTAACCACAAAAAAAATGTAACGCACCGTATGTTTGACATATATATATATATATATATATATATATATATATATATATATATATATATATATATATATATATATATATATATATATATGAAGTATTTCTTTACATACCTGTCAAAATTCATCGGATTATCTAAAATGCTATATCTACTTCGGAACCATTAACTAAAGTCAAAACAAATTACAGATATAACTAACCCACTAGTGCACGATTGTCAAATCATTAAAAACTTATAGTCTTCATTGTTATTTCTTTACCAGAACATGCCTCCTCGTAGATCATCACGGGTTTTTTTTTTTTTTTTTCCTGCTTAAAGTAGTTGCGTGAATATAGTTCTTTTTTTCTTTTTAAAGTAGTTGCGTGAATATAGTTCTTTTTTTCTTTTTCCTTCATACACCATGATATATCTACTTTCTTAGATTTTTTTTTGGTTGATTGCTTATATATATATATATATATATATATATATATATATATATATATATATATATATATATATATATATATATATATATATGCATTTTGAGGAATGAAACTGTGTTTTAGCATGAAAATGAAAATGAAGTTATATAGATATGATTTGTTTATGCTCATTGTGGTATGATTGTATGAAATTGAATTAAAATTGGAATTGTATGTTTGAAATTGGATGCAAATTGGAATTGTATGTTTGATTTTGATCTTGTATGATGTTTGATTTTGTATTTAGATGTATACATTTGTATTTTATGTCTAAAATGAAATAAAAATTGGAATTAAATGTATTGTGTACATGTATGATTATGTGATATTTAGGTTTAATAGTTTTAGTGTATATAACAAAGTGCATTTTGAGGTATGAAAGTGCTTAATTTCGTTAATGATTAACTTTTCCAAACGACAAGTCATTTTTATAGGGTCACACTTGTCCCGACCACAAGTCGTCGGTATAGGGTCCGAATAAAACTTTTTGTTATTTCCTCGAAAATCAATCCCGGCGATCCTTTGCAGACGACATGACATCTGGACTGGTTATGCTATACCGACGACTACTGTCCCGACGGCATTTTCAATTTTTACCGGCAGACCTATACCGATGACTTTTTACACACCACATGTTGTCGGTATAAGCTTTACCGACAACAACGTGTCTGGACAGAGTCTATAATTGTTGTCTGCATAGGGCTCAATCCTTGTAGTGTAACCATGTTGATCGTTGGGTTTGGAGTTTGGATGAGACTAGAGATTTTTCGGTGAATTCGGTGAGAATGGTTATAGATGCCTTTATCCACCCCAACTCTAACCTGAGTGTAGCTTTCTTCTTCGTATGAAAGTAAATATTTTATCCACCCCAACTCTAACTTGAGTGTAGCTCTCTTCTTCCATTGAAAGTAAATATTTTAAACTGTGGTATCTTGGTATTCCTACTGGACACAATTTGGATAGGAGAGGACTAGATATTCCCTCTACTCTATGTCCGATGTGCAACCAAGAAACTACTGCTCAGTTCTTTGGTTCTTGTGTCATTGCCCAACATTAATTTAGCTTCCCGAGAATCTTGCCTCCTTAAATCAACTTTCTAGTGGGTTCCAAGGTTCTGCTATTGCAATCAAAGTATTAATTTGATGCGGTAATCGGGTGTTACTTATGGACCATTTGGTGGTTTAGGAATCAACTCTTATTTGATAATCATTAATTTAAATTTAGCAACCTTCTAGACTCCAATATATACCAATCTTTCTCTTGGATTTCTTCTAAAAAAAAGACGTTATAACATCCTTATCTGATTGGGTGACATGCCCTAACATTCATTTTCTCTAGTTTTCTTACTAGAGTTTTTTTAATGCTATCGTTAAAAAAAACCCTACCGTTTAAACCGTAGAATATATTTTTTCGTCTAATATTATAAAAGTATTAATGCTTAAATAGTGATTATTGTATTTGAGTTTTAATGACCACAAATAATGGTCGTTAAAAACTATGTGACAACATAAAATTGATCAGCCCAATAGTTTTACAACATAAGAGGTTCCAAGACTATTGAACACGGATTTGCAAAATGTAAGTCTACCGACAATAGATAAGGTTTCGGTTAGAGAATAATGTAAACTTGTCGTCAATTCATGGATAAGTGTCCCTAATATCAAACACATAGGGATTATCCATTGAAGTATTATTACAAAAAAAGCTTATAAGACCCGGTTAAATCAATTAAATAACCCGGTTTTAAACTGGGTCTTAAAGCCAGCGAGTCCTATGTGAAGAAAGGAATAGAACCCGGTTTTAAAACCGGCTCCTATCTTACATTAAAGAACCCGGTTGTTCATAAAACCGGGACATATAAGAGGCCCAATAATTAATCATATATGAAGATTAAGACGCGGTCCAATCATACAAAAGGTTTTAATTGAAATTACCGGGACATATATATATATATATATATATATATATATATATATATATATATATATATATATATATATATTTATAAAATTTTTATTCATGGATATTTTTGCATACCAAAAGTTTAAAGTATATATCTAGTTTGCCTTATTTTGACTAGCATTTCACTGTGACCACTTTCTACCAGATGCTCCATAGAAAATTGTTGTCATACTCTTTCCAGCTCCACTTTCCTCACTACATCAAACAAAAATTACAACTTACAAAAAACTTATTAAGGTGAAAACAACATATAAATGATTTAATACAAACCTGATAATGATATAGATTGACTATTTACACCATCTGCAAAATAGAGTAAACTTACTTAGATATCATTATTTTACTTTATTTGTAACTCTTTAACATCACAATATCACTTTCAAAGCACACACTTCTCATTATGCCACTATAGGTAGCATCAACAATTACATACACGTGATGGCTACTTATAATTTTTTTTCTTTGCAAGCCTTGATAGCATCCCATTTAGAAATTAAGACACCTTGAGAGCTACTAAACGTCATTTCATGACAAAGAGTGTATGTATGAATGAACAATTTCGTTAATATGGACATGCTAAACAACCAACCATAATTTACATTGTTAAAAACAAAAACATGCATCTTTATGAGTACCAAAAAAAATGGTCATTCCTACATCGTGAAAATGTGCTTTGAAAAGTACCCAATCATATTTAACCAAAAGACATCAGATTATGTGTGATAAGCCTAATTAAATGCAACATGGACTTACTTAATCCAATAAAAACCTTTTACATCTACGTGTAGCTAGATAATGATTAATACTAAAATGTATCTTTAAATGTAAAAGACTAAATAAAATGGCCATAACCCTATTAGCTAAATAGAATACCCTAATCCTATTAATAAAACAGAGAAGCATAAATGGTTTTTATTGGATCTTATTAATAAAACCGACTATAAACCAAACAAAGAAAACAGAGGAAGTGTATTATCTTTAAAAAACCATTAACAGACACAATACTCACGGACAATTGTAACATAGATATAGAAATAGAACCAACCTGATGAGATAATAGAGGTCATTTTTAGTACAATTTCCAATTTAGAGAGATGAAACAGAGTGTATGTGATTGATGTCCACCTGATTGAAAGTACTATGAATGCTTCTTCTGCACACTTGTTTTTCAATAAAACTATACCAACATATCTATATAATACAGTTAATTTCTTGAAATTGCCATCCACCAAAGTACAACCCATTAGAAAGGCACATCATAATATTAAACATTGTTTGTTAAATCACAGCGCACAAGGTAAATGATAAACAAAAGCTTGGAAAAACCTCAATATTTTGGTTACAACACAATCACAAAAAAAAAAATAAATAAATAAATAAAAGTTGGCACTACCAATATTTCGAATCAATGCATCAATTGCTCAAATAAGACTGTCATTCACCACTTCATTTTCATCCAAAACATGACATTTTGTTGACCTGTAGTTTATATGACAATCATGTGAATGAAGCAAATACAAGTGAGAAAATAATACTGAATAAAGGTTTGGGTAGGCAGTTGCCTCACATCAGTCATATAGATGGCCATTTTCTAAGGTAAATATTTCACCGACCATCGATAGGCTATGCATTTCAGTGATCACCCCAACTTAATTTGAGTTAAATTTTGTTGACTGGCCAAGCAAAAAGCTCCAAGTATGTGAAGCTTTTAAGACTTGAATAAACGTAGAGATTTCATGTAATGGTTCTTTAAAAGAACCGGAACAACCTGGATTAAACAATTAAAACCAGGACAAACACTGTACAGAAACTCATAGATAAGAAATTTCCATGTCAACCAAAGTCATGAGATCTAGATAACAGAAAAAACAACAGATCAAGTAGCTAAGCATAAACAATATTCTTGAATAAGCTCGATTGTACATTGCATCTATTTAGGGCAAAAAAAATGTCGCAATAGTCAAATAACTGTAAAATGTTAGAGATCTTGAATCCCTATGTTGCAACAAAGAGAGCAACTTGGCAGAGAGTATAATAGGATTGATCAACGGAACAACACGCACGAAGGAGTAGATCGGAGCAGCAGATGAAGAAGGAGGGCATAGTAACTTGGTGGAGAAAAAAATTATTTTTGTTTTTCCCTCTTTAAAACTTTTGGGTAGATTGAGAAGCGGGAGTTTTAAAATTTTAGATAATTTTTTGTTCATTTTTGCATCTTTTGAATTTATTAAAATTCAAAGAGTACAAACCTGATACCAAAATTGATTGGTTGTATTTTTAAATTTTTTTAGATCGCAAACATGTATCCTATTGTTTTATAATAATATATAATAGAATGTTTGATTGTGTTAATATTATTTATTTTTTTATAGTTATATATATTTTTACATAAACGTTTTATAATTATATATGAAAAATAGTTGTTTATCTAATTTCAACTTGGAGAAATAAACTATATAAAATATAATATGGGTGTGAATAGAATGAAGAAAAAATGTATCATTGTATAAAAAAAATGTATTGGACTTGACTCTTGAGATATCATTGATCGATGAAGATTTTGTCAATCAATATTAGAGAAACACAAACGATGAAGAAAACAGGTTGGATAAAATAACTATGTTTTCAATAAAACACCCAAATTTCTAAATCAAGTTTTCCGTGTACGGAAAACTATGTTATAATACAATGAAAGTATGTTAATATTGCCATGATGTGTTTTACTGAGAGCAAGTTTAATGTGGTACTAACAAAGCTCTAGGTTCATATAAGTATTCTTTTCTAGCTCTTAAAAACATATTGGAATGGTTTTAAAGGTGACATTGAAAAGTATGTGTTATGATTCTTTAATACGGGGTGTTAAGGAAACAAGACGATGCTTGTTTAAACTCATAACAAATTTGATGTCATTTGCCAGGTTATGAGGACCCTTGTTAGGTAGTAATGCGGAAAACACACGAAACCAAAAGCACACAAAGAAACAATTTATGTGGTTCGTTCAAGGTGACATACGTTCACAGGCAGGACGAGAGTATTTTTTATTCATAATGTTCTTAAACAACGATCACAAGTATAACAATAGTGTAACGTTCAGGTTTCTAGTAAGTTTCTCTTTTAGTCCTTAATGTTAATTCTTTTCAATTTGGTCCTTTGGTTAGTAGGTGAGGCGTACTCAAGGAGTACGCTGAGCATACTAGCCATCTTGATCATCACGAGTCTTAACGTACCGAAGAGTATGGTTGCCAAGACAAAACTCAGTGTAACAAAACTAAAGTTTCTTGTAGGTTATTAATTGTTGAATGGAAGTGATATTTATTGTAACGACCGTAAAATTTAAGCCAAGTTAAAACATTTTAATTCATTCAAAAACCATTGACAACCCGATATTTCGAGACAATGTAATGTAAAACCAATCAAATTTCGGTCAAAATATAACTTTCCTAAAATCTTATTTGGGTTAAATAAAGTATTATGAATCGTATCAAGGTTTTCGTACATATAAAGAACCCTAAAATCCGAGTTATAACGAAGAAGTTATGACCAACCGAAGATTCTCGGCAAAACCGGCAACACCGATTAAACGAAAAACGCGAAGTTTCAATACAATAGTTTTTAGCATTAAGTATCTAAATGAAAGTTACAGATAACCTCAAACAGTGAGCATACATAAAAAGAACGTCCAAATCTGACTTCGTATGAGGAAGTTATGATTTTTCCAAGATTCGGGTATAGCAGTAGACAGCTAAAAACTCGAAATAGAGATCAATATACTTTTGACCAAAACAACCTAAATGAGAATCTAAGGTCTCAACATTAGTAGCGCAACGATGAAAAGTCTGAAGAAAATGGACATCGGATGAAGAAGTTATGGATTTTTAACGGAATTATCGCGTCCCGGCCCGTTAAAAATAAATAATTAAAAATAAAGTCAAAATTAGCCAATGAAGTCTAAACGAGAGTTGTAGATCATGTTTTTAGCTACGCGTGCATATAAAGAACGTCGAAAACAGAGCTCGTATGCGGAAGTTACGAATTTTACAAGTTCGGTGTCCGAAATCCGAGGCTGTCAGGCTTGCCACGACGTGGCACAAGCTTGCCGCGACCCGGCAAGTGACTGAGGGCATCCAATCAATGGAAGAGGATAAGCTTGACTCCCCACGATGTGGCCATCACTTGCCACGACGTGGCACACCAGAAACGCCCCTATAAATACAACTCTTGGGGTGTCGGGTTTAGGTGCTCCATTCTTCTCTTTCTCGCGCCGAAACTTTACGTTTAAGCCCCCGAGACCCTCCCAAAGCCCCGGTTTTTCACCTTCAAGTCCCGAAGGAAGGTTTTGTGTTCCCGAGATTCCCGAGAATCCCGAGATTTTCCCGCGTTTTCAACTCTTCCTGTCAAAGTTCTGCTCGATTCTTCTCTAGACTATTTCAAATCGACCACTTCAATCAAGTGAGTTCATACCCCTTAACTAACGTTTTAAACTACTTTTAAATGTTTAATGGGGGGATACAAGTAGAATCATGCTAGTATTATATCAATCACATGCGATTAATAAGTAGAATTACGCTAGTTATTACATCAATCACATGTGATTAATATACAGCATTCAAAAGATTTGGCTACTCATTAGCCATTTTACCAAACAGTTTCCTTCAAATGACTTTTTATAAACATTTTATATGTTTTAAACTCCTTTTTACATTGTACAGCTTACTCCATACATTACCTTTCAAACTTATTTACAACTGTGTTTCAATCAAATGTTTCCTTATACTCAAAACTGTTTTATCATACTTATGCCTTCAAATTGTTTTATAGATCGACATCAAGTCGATCTTTTCTTAAAATAATATTTATGTTTCAAATGTCTTACAAAATTTATTTACGCTTTTATATTATAAATTGCATGCCTCTATATGTATAGTTATATAAGAAATGTTTAAAAGACTTAGGAAGGCTATCCACCCTATTTCCTTTTCGCGCCTTGAGATGTGGTCTGGTGGGATATTGGGTATTCGTCCGAAAGTCGTTTAAATATTAGTTATATATCATGTGTACATATATAGTCATAAAAGGTCTTTCCAGTTCATCCCATGCCCTTAGTTAGTAAGGGTATACATCCATGACCATACGTACCAGTTAGACTGCTAGTAAACTACCATATGGGTAGTTTAGGAAGATACTAGAACCGTTACTAGAACGCGATATCATACAATGAGTCAGTTCATTCATGAGTCAATACTTTCTAGAACATTACATATACAACTATACTAGGACGAGAACATATACAACTATACTAGAACGAGAAACATTACCCTTACATTAATGCGTTTACAATTGTGATCCACTGTATCGGAGCATGCCTTAAATGTCATGGCCCGAGTTGTAGCCAGAATTCTCTTGGAGGGAGAGCATTGAGTTTGCGTATAGATCTATACTGGATTGACAATCCTACACCTTGCTGCTAGCTACAGCCGGACCTGCAGGTCTGCGGGTGCCAAACGGCATTCCGTTATTACGACCGTTCTTTATGTCGTTGTTATCAGTCGATAGTATGGTGTAATTTATCACATGATACCTTAATATAAATCCGGTTTAAGGTAGTTAGTACAGCAGTAGTTCCTATAATACAAAACTACAGTACTACAATGATTTACCCATTACATTTTTAGTGATACCCTCACTTAAACTTTAATGTACAAACTATATTTTGATAATGATAGTTACGCTTGGGAAAATTACACACTTTTGCAAGAAACAAACATTTAGAATAGTTAGGTCTTAGTAGAAGACGCACTTTATATAATAGTAGGAATCATAGGGATTTCTAAGTTTTTTCAAACGTTTACAATTGTTTTACAAACATTTTCATACTTACAGTTCACTTACAAATTCTTACATACAAATTAAGACACTAAATACTTATGATCTCACCAGCTTCAAAGCTGATACTCGCTTTCAAAATTACTTGTATCCTCAGGTCATCATAGACAGGTACCGATGCAAGGAGAAAGGAAAATGGAGCTTGTTCAAGACTTATCTTTCATTTTGATTTATGCTTTAGTGTTTATCAAAATTTGACAGAATACAATTGTATAATAATTATTTTATTAATGCAATGGATGATGTTGTTGCTTGTTTACTACTTTACATTGTTGTTGATATTATACATGACGTCCTCCACCCCAGAACGTTTCCGCCATTCTCGGTTTTGGGGTGTGACAATTTAAGCCAAGTTAAAACATTTTAATTCATTCAAAAACCATTTAGTTCATACATCTTGTTTTCAAAATAGTTTAAACATCAGAGTATTCCCCATAACCATATCACATAAATCAAAAAACATGAGGAGCGGTACGATCACACATTCGCCTTGCCACGATCTCCTGAAGTACCTGAAACCAAAACACTGAACTGTAAGCCCGAAAGCTTAGTGAGTTACCCCCAAACTCCTAGCCTCCAAAATGACCTCTTATTTTCTTCCACCACCTTGAAATGACACTTAGAAGCTTAGAACACCAACACACTAGCTATAAAACGAAGGAGGACTCTCTATTAGGCTTTTACTCTCTGGAATGGAGGCTGAGATCGAAGCCATAACATTCCTTTAATAGTGCACAAGCCCCAAATTAGGGTTTACATATGGGCTCGCTACGCCCAGCGTACCCAGGCGAGTTCGCGTCCAAATTAAGCGCGCGAGTACGCCCAACGTACTCTTCAGTACGCCCAACGTACTCACAAGCCTAACTTTTTACTTGAGGGACTTATCTTGACGACTCTGGAAAAAGAGAAGGGTTAAATAGCTTTACCTGAGTTTTGGGATGTTACATTTATATAGGGTCACTCAAAATATCAGGGTTTCCATTTTGTGCCTACTATGCCCAGCGTACCCTCTGGTACGCCCAGCGTACTAGGTGGTTCTTGCTTAAGGATCACGCACACACGTACGCTAAATGTACACATACGTATGCCCAACGTACTCCGCTGCTACATTTCTCAACTTAGGGACTCATATTGCCAAATTCCCAAACTTCCATAGCTCCTTTGATGTAACTCTGATTCCAAAGATCCGCATACCTATGAAAAGGTAACGAGATGTCCTACACTTCTAGCAACTTGCTGCAACCTGAGACCTCCTCATGCCCGACTCGTGGCCCACAAACCCTAACCACGGACAATCCGAAACAGGATGTTACACACTTCATTAAACATATGAGCATGGCAAAGATGTCAGTTGAAGAAAGAAGGTTTTAAGGTATGAGGGCATATGGTTACCTAGAAGCTCACGTGGTAATGGGTTTAGAAAAGAGAGTCGGACGTGGCATAAGGTTGTCGGGAAGCAACCGACAAAACTTGTCAAAATGGTTAACATTGAAACCAATTAGATGATTTAGTATTTGTAAGAATTAAAAAAGCTTAATGATTAAACTGTATAAAAATAACAATGCATTCTTTTTTTTTTTTTTTTTTTTTTTTTTTTTTTTTTAAGGCGGGATCACATCCTTTTTTTTTCCCGCCAAAAACTAGATCATATTCTAGCTTCTAATCTATCATTTATTGATTTCGTATATACATTTTCCACCCCATCTCTCTAGAATCAACTACAATTTTTTTCTTTTATACACAAACACCCATTCCATTCTACTAGCAATACACAGAAAGGAGAGAAGGATCGTAAGAGAAAGAAAAATTAGAGAAAAATGAGAGACCGATAAGGGTAAGAAATCGAGAGGGTTTGTTGTAGGGAGAGATAAATACACATAGGAGAGATCGAGATTATAGTAAACATAAAAAGAGAGGAGAGAAAAGAAAACAATTACACCATCTGCAATCTAAGAGATTCGTCCTCTGTATTGCGTATCTCAGTTTCTCATTCAACACTCATGATTTATGTTTACCTTACTTCAGGGCTGATCTTTTATTTTTATTTTTTGTTATCCTTTTGTACCCCTCTCATAGGTTTCCATGTGTTTTGTTCTATATGTTGGAATCCTAAGTCGATGAGGACTTGGAGACCAAGCAATCTAGTTTATGGAAAGTTTAGTTTATGGCAAGTTGGTCATAAATTTCCTAGTCTAATACAAGTTGGTATGTTAGGCTATATATACGTGTCCATAATCGAGTTTATGATTATGAGAACAGATTGTAAAAACATTGGTTTTGAGTGATTTTCCAATTAATCAAAGAGTTATTTTGGTTATTTGTTTTGCATTCTTGTTTTCAAAACTTTAATTGGTATCAGAGCTTAGGTTGAGAAGCTGTGAGATCGATTTGTACCTGTTGACGAGTCAAGTCAACATGACAGATACAGGGGGAGAAGGAGAAGCTCCGGTGAGAGTGAAGGAGGTTGGGACAACCTCAATTTTGTGTCCGATGCTCACATCCACTAACTACACCGTGTGGGCAATGCGTATGAAGGTTGTCTTATGCATCCACAAAGCCTGGACTGTGATTGATCCAGGAACCGATGTCAATGAAGAAAAGGACTGCCTTGCCATGGGTTTGCTATATCAAGCCCTACCAGAAAACCTCATAATGCAGATTGGAGATCAGGATTCAGCCAAGAAATTGTGGGATGCGATTAGAGCACGTAATGTGGGCGCAGATAGAGTCAAAGAAGCGAGATTACAAACCTTGATGTCGGAATTCGATCGCCTGAAGATGCTCGAGTCAGAAACAATCGATAGCTTTGCCGGAAAGCTGTCCGGAATCGCGTCTACATCGTCGGCATTAGGAGAAACGATTGAGGAATCAAAATTAGTGAAGAAATTCCTCAAATCATTACCCAGAAACTTCATTCACATCGTTGCATCTCTTGAACAGGTACTAGATTTAAAATCGGTAGGGTTTGAAGACGTAGTGGGTCGATTGAAGGCATATGAAGAAAGAATAAGGGAAGTCGATGCTGGAGAAGGACAATCGAGGGTTCTATTTGCCGAAAAATCGACCGGAGATGGAGGTGGGTCGTCAACTGGTGGGGGTAACTCATCGGGAACGAAGGGAAATTGGAAAGGATCGATTGGGTCTAATAAAGCAAATGAGTTTAATGGGACTAATGGGTCAAGTGGATCCGGATATAGTGGGTTATCCAGGTCGGGCGGATCAGGCGGGCCCAAAGGGAATAATAGGGTTTCTCAAAGCAGTCGGCCCAATAAACTGTCCAATTCTAATTCTGATTGCAAAAATTGTAATTGTTGTTGTGGGAAGAATCGGAAAAATAGGGAAAAGGATCGATCTAAGGTGATTTGTTTTCGGTGTGACAAACCGGGTCACTTTGCTTCTGAATGTCCGGAACGACTCCAAAAATTAAAAGACGGTGATTTTTCGGAACGTGACGACAGTGACGAATCCGTTTTTTAAATACGGATCGGGTTGAAGAATTCTCTAGAAGGACTTAGAGATTCGGGGGTGATTGTTGGAATCCTAAGTCGATGAGGACTTGGAGACCAAGCAATCTAGTTTATGGAAAGTTTAGTTTATGGCAAGTTGGTCATAAATTTCCTAGTCTAATACAAGTTGGTATGTTAGGCTATATATACGTGTCCATAATCGAGTTTATGATTATGAGAACAGATTGTAAAAACATTGGTTTTGAGTGATTTTCCAATTAATCAAAGAGTTATTTTGGTTATTTGTTTTGCATTCTTGTTTTCAAAACTTTACTATATGATATTATGAGTTCAGATTTATTAAAAAAATACAAGGGTCAACAAATCTTACAATATTTTGGCATTACTTAAAGGTTAGATTGCAAGGAAGTTTAGGCGGGGATGCATATGGTTGTGGTGGCAGATTGTTGCATGTATAATTGTTTAATTTTTACTTATATTCCATTAAATCAGATAAATCTTAAATCTCCAACTTGTAGCTAACAGGGTCTGACCAAGAAGACTATTGATTGTACTACATGCAAATCTTTTTGTTATTAGCATTTAACAACATACTTTGTTTTAATAAAAGGTATTTTTTTTATAGTAAATAGTTTCTTATTTTCAATTTTAAAAGAAACGTACTTTATTTTAATTCATCTTTATCATAATGGTTAATTGTTATTATTAGCCATAACCATTATGGTTAACTTGTGCCAACAGGGTCCTGACCAAGTGATTTTGATTGTAGCACATGCAAATCTTCTTGTTATACCATTTCTGACCAAGACTCAAACACACAAATAAGTCTGTTACATTTTACATTACGCATTTAGCAATGTACTTGCAATAATAATCCATTTGTTTACTAGTTTTAACACTTTTTTGTCTGTACCCCTACCCAAAATATCCTAAAACCGACCAAATATTCAACTAGTGTATGGAATGAAGCAGTGGTGGTTTATCTGTATAGTGTTTTTTTCTTTGAAAAAATTTAATTTTTTCTCACATTGACATTTCTCAATTGACGTGTGGTTTCAATTTTTGGTTGTATCTTGAATGGATCTTTGTTTCTAGTCTTCATAGATTTACTCTCAGCTTTGATGGGTCTATTTTTGCTATGATACCGTGGGTGAAATTGTGTTTGGACCAGTTCTTTTGGGGTTGCTCTCGTGATTAAGCTTGGTGGTGTTCTTGTTATGGATGCTGGTGGCAGAAAGTTGATTTGCTGAGCTGTTTACTCCCTTTGACGTTTTTACCTCTGGATATGTCTTGCATCTGTGAGGTGTTTTCTTGATCGGTTTCTCTTATGTGTTCTGGAGCTGCGGGCTTGCTTGCTTTCTTGTTTTTCTTTTGGTATTGCTTGTGTTGCTGGTTGCTGTGTATTTTCAAGATAGTTGGTGGATGTTTGTTCAAGTTCATGACCTTTTTACCCCTGCTTGGAGTTTTTTGGAAGTGGTGTTTGCTGATTGAAGATTTATGTTTCTTTTCTTCTGTTGGTTGCTAGTGGAATAGATTTTCGCTATCCGGACCTTCTTACCCTTGGGGATCTTCTTCTTGCTTAATATCGTTCTCTGTTCTTTGGATCATTAGATTCTTTTGTTTTTGTTGTAGATGGTTGTTTTGTATGCTGGTGTTTGTTGATTATTAACGTCAAAACATGTGTCAAGTTAAAATACTATCGAGTGAAGAAATTCAATTTGTCACCTACATGCTGCCCTTTTTCCTGTAATAAAACTATTTGGCCTTGAAATTAAAACTTATAAGCCTATGGTTACATACTGTCTATATTCAATGTTACATGTGTCAAGTTACAATACTATTGAGTGAAGAAATTGAATTGTTTTGGTGCGGATTCAATAATTTCGTCTTGGTTTTGCTATTGCAACTATGGAGTGCTAGGTCACTCATTAATTAAGGCACATTTACATTTGGTAAAAGAAGTCAAAAAGCCCAGTTGTTTAAAAATGGGTCATATAGCTACTCGAACGTGTATATCTTCTATTAATAGTAATAGAACCCGTTTTTTTTCCAAGAGGCCGGGTTACAAACCCCTATAGCTAAAAGTACCGGTTTTTAAGTTGGGAAACAGGTTATTTAAGTATAACATAGACCCCAGTTCTTTGAGTTAAACCGGGTCATATAACTTTTCTCTTTATAAGTCCCGGTTTTTTGAATATATATCCCGGTTTTGCAAGAAACCGGGTCCTATTTGGCGAGTCCTAAAACGTGCATTGTAGTTATAGATATAAACAAAAGTATAAAGATATTTAATTTTATGTATATAGTTTTGTATAAACGGAACTAGCTCAGTTTTACTCTTTTTACACGTAATAACATATATTAAATTTAGGATTATTAATTTGGGCAAATAGTTTAAAAAATATCTGTTTTGCACCAACAAAATGATATATGGAATTTCAACATTAAATTCTATTTTATTAATGAAAATATACAAATACGTTATATTTTAATCACATAAAATAACATCCACCGATAATATATAGACTTGACTAACGTATTATATCTTGTCGAATTAATGTAGTATACTTAAATAAAAATAGTTTTTTCAATAAATAATTTATCAAATATCATGTCATTTTCTATTTTTCTTTTTAATTCCGGAAATGTCAACTTTTTCAGACTATGACCTTTCATATCAAAATATGATAACTGATAAGGTTACCACCATTTGTTATATTAGTGTATATTTAAAGACGCATTGTTAACAAAATAAGTATTGCTTATCTTTATGTGAAAAATATATATCCTTTTTACAGAATCAAATATACCATATTCTTATTTCTCTTAGAATATTTGTTTTCAAGATTATGATATCATAGTCGTTTTTATCACCTTTTCCAACACTACAATATATGGACACCACTTTTTACTGTAATAAAAGAATAGAAATGTTGATGACAAAAAAAATTTATTCTATGTCAACCACTTTACGAACCTATTTATTAATTTCTAATATAATATTCTCTAGTTAATGCTAAATGAAGAGAATAAATTGGTTGTTTTTTTTTGGTTGACATCGTGCGTTCAATAAATGTAAGACCACTGAATTTTATGTTTCGTATGTGTGCGATTCGTTCAGGTGTTACCATAAGTATTGGTGTACTTTTCCTTGTGGGAATCAGCTTTTCTTTGTTCAAAGTGATCAAGAAAACAAAAGCCAGAAGAATGAGAAAGAGATTTTTTAAACGGAATGGTGGCTTACTTCTAAAACAACAAGAAGAAGCCGACCCATCTTTTGTTGATAAAACTATACTTTTCACGTCACGTGAGTTGGAGAAAGCCACCGACTCCTTCAATGAAAACAGAATTCTAGGTCGTGGAGGCCAAGGTACTGTATATAAAGGGATGTTAGTGGACGGAAGGATTGTCGCTGTGAAGAAATCAAAACTAGTTGATGAAAGTCAATTAGAGCAATTCATTAATGAGGTGGTCATTCTTTCCCAAGTAAATCATAGAAATGTGGTGAAGCTATTAGGATGTTGCTTAGAGACAGAGGTTCCTTTGTTAGTCTCCGAATTCATTTCAAATGGGACTTTGTACGACAGTATACACAATGAGACAAATGAGTTCCCAATTTCTTTCAACATGAGATTACAAATTGCTACGGAGGTTGCTCGAGCACTTGCCTACTTACATTCTGCAACTTCCATACCAATATACCATCGGGATATCAAAACCACTAATATACTTTTGGATGAAAAATACAGGGCCAAAGTTTCGGACTTTGGAACTTCAAGGTTCGTATCAATGGACCAAACTCATTTGACCACGTTAGTCAAAGGTACTTTTGGCTACCTAGATCCTGAGTACTTCCAGTCGAGTCAATTCACTGAAAAGAGTGACGTTTATAGTTTTGGAGTTGTTTTAGTTGAACTCTTAACGGGTGAAAGGCCAATTTCCCTAACTAGATTTGGTGAAAATAGAAGTTTGGCAGTGCATTTCATGTTGGCTATGGAAGAAGGGCGTGTTATGTCTATTTTTGATGCAATGGTGATTAAAGAAAGTAGCTCTGATGAGCTTTTGGTATTAGCAAATCTTGCAATGCGGTGCTTGAATATGAATGGTAAAAATAGGCCTACAATGAAAGAAGTAGCAATAGAGTTAGAAACGATAAGAACATCACACATTCCCTCTATGGTTGAAACTAATACCAGACAGGTTGTGTACGAGGACTTTTCTATGCTAACTTATAGTGACTCAACATCAACATTTTGAGTTCCGCTTACCATAGTAGTAGTTAGTCACAAAAGGTTTGCCCATTGGTATTTAATTTCCATATATTTAAATGCATGTAGTATATGTGGATACATATTAAGGACTCTCATGTCAATTAAATACATTATTGTATGTTATTCTAAATTTTATATTATTCTAAGATTCTTATTTCTCAAGTACCAGTCTAGCTATTTGAATTGTAATTTGATGATGTCAATGTTGATAAAAGATTTTCCCATGAATTCCAAAATTGTATTCCACCAATTATATAATACACAAGGTTAAAAGGACTATGAATGTTGGCTAACTAGGCCACATACAAAAAATGATTACAATATAACTATAACATATACAAATATATACGACTAACATCCCATGCAGTCGGAACGGGAGGTCTTGTACGGACATTTAGAGATCTGAAGTCAAGAAATCAACATGTGATAGAAGTCATTTGGTGAATATGTCAGCATACTACTAGGATGACGATGGGACGCATAAAACTCGAATTTGACCAATAACAACTTTGTCATGCACAAAGTGAATATCAATCTCTATCTTTAGTGTGTTGATGTTGAACATAATTGGTGGACACATAAACGGCACTGACATTATCACAATACACAAGGGTTGCAAAAACGAGTGGGTAGTGATGCTCATAAAGTAAGTCGTACAACCAACAGGTCCTGGAAACTGCGTTTGCAACGCCACGATACTCGACCTCAATACTAGAACGAGAGATGGTACCTTGTCTCTTTGAAGACTAAAGAACGAGCTGACCCATAAAAAACACATTAACCATATGTGGAACAACGAGTGGAGGGGCATCCAGCCCAATCAACATTAGAGTAGGCAATTAGGCCATGAGACGTAGACGCATATAGTTGAAGACCGTGATCAACGGTACCACGAATGTATCGCAAATGCGCTTGAGAACGGTGAAATAAGGCTCTCGAAGATCATACATGAAGAGGCAAACCTACTGGACAACGTATATGATGTTTAGTCTCATAAATGTGAGATACTTAAGGGCCCTTGGAAGGCTCCTATAGAGAGTAGGGTCAGATACAAGAGGTCTGGAGCCGTTAAATTTTTTTGAGGTGTCAGCTGGAGTGCAGGCTAGTTTAAAATTTAGCATCTTAGCTTGCTTAAGTATTTTTGAGGCGTACTATTGTTGAGATAAGAACATGTCATGACTGTCTCTAAAAACTGCAATGCCCAAGAAATAGTTCATAGCTCCTAATTCAGTCATGGCAAAATCCAAACAAAGAGTAGTGATGACATGTTTGTAGAAGACTGGAAGATGTACCAGTTAGAACAATATCATCAACATATAGAAATAAGTAAGCAATCTGATCACCTTGTTTGTAGACGAATAAAGATGAGGCATACTTATTGTTTGAAGTAACCAAACATGATCCACAAAGAATCTATCATGAAAACATGGGGGCTAATTCATGTAGACAGTCTCCTGAAGGTGACCATGAAGAAATGCATTGTTGACATCCAACCGATGAATTGACCAGTGGTGTCAAATAGCCAAGCCAAGTATACTACGAATAGTAGCCAGTTTGACAATCACGATAAAAGTCTCATCACAATCAATATCAGTTCGTCGTATAACATCCCATGTTTTGTCATTTGAAGTCCCTGGGGATGGAAGGGTAAAGCCATGAAGAGCCTAAGGGCTTGATGAGATAAAATCTCTAAGATCGTTAAGATCTTTTGCAGGTTAATCAATGAAGAACAAACAATTATATTAAACAAGACAATGAACACAAGATGGAATCAATATAAAGCTTAATGATTCAAATGTAGTCACGCCTCAGTAGAGCTCGATTAAGAACTTCCACTGTAGAGGCGAGCTAGGGTTTACAATACGATAATGAAAATAAAAAAGTGTTAATTACTAAGGATGCATGCATGCACCTTAAATACTAAAACCCTAGAACAAAACAAAACACAGTTGGACAGGCCCAAACCGGTTACAAAACCGGGCTAATCAAACCGAGCCCAAGACGCAACATTCAGAACTCAACAATCTCCCTCTTTGCGTCAATTGGGGCGAGACCTTTACTTCGGTTGATTAACAGCTGCTCGCTTCACCACCTTGAACAAGTTTGGAATTACAGCAAGAAGGACTTGGCGAAAGTAGATATACCATCTTATCATATATGTGGAGTACTTCTTATCGCTTTCACTATTTTGCTTACACCTGTGAATGATTCCCAAAACATACTCCAAGCACGAAGTAGTAAAGAGATGTTTATCAGTTAGAGCGAACAGGCATTTCTTGCTTTCTTGCTTGGTGAACATCACCGAGTTCAGCTTCGGGTCAATCTTTCCCATTTTCATCTTGTTGACATCGCTTGCAGAACCAACAAGCAAAATGGTGGGCTTCTTTCTGAGAACTAAAGCGATCTCGTGATCCATCTTGGCTACCTCCAGAATGTAGCAAACTAACATTCTTTTCAAATGATCAATGATTGGCTCGTATTCGACTGGGTTAGAGAGAAGAGTGTTGTGTAGAACAATCCAATCATGAGGATTGAGATTAGGTAGGTCAGCAAGGGAGAATGTATGCTCAGACTTGGCCAAACCTCTGGTAACCTTGAATTTGACGTTGATGGATTTCCCTACTACGTGAGGCTTAAGGACCCGAACTGTGATCATTTTCTGAGCACTCTAAGTAAGATATTGAGGTTGAGCGAACTCCAAATAGTAGTCGATTCGCTCACGATCAACCTTTGGGTCTGGATGAGGTACTTCTACGATAGAAAGAAAGCTGTGAAAAACAAATGCCTTCCGGGTGATTGGCATATTGAATTGAGAGTCCCTTGTATTTTCACAATCCAAAGACATTACTGGCTCAAGCCAATGAGTGCTAGGGGATTCGATAGCCTATTTGATTAGCTTCTCCAGAGTCCAGAGGGGAAAGAGGGTTTTCTTGCTTTCCAGAAGGTCATGAGCCTCCTTTAATCTTTTTTTATTCTCTTCATCTTCCCTTGCAATCTTGGCAGTGAGATCGAGTTCCCTTTCCATTGCCTTTCGCTTCAGAGTATTAGCTATTGTCTCATCTTCCTCATCACTGTCATGCACAATACCCTTTCCTTTATCCTTAAAGCCCAAACTCGAAGCATGCTCAGTCTTCTGTTGTTCCAGCTGGGTAGTAGGAGGAGGTTGAGACAAAGTTGTTAGTCCTTCTCCCCCTTGTTTCGGAGGTACCATAGTCTCCGAAACACCTTCGATGCGACTCAACATCCCAAGTACAGGATGGAGTTTTTCAGCAAGATGTCGTCTAATGGATATGGTAAAGACAGGGTCGAGAGCCTCCAGAACGTTCGATAGAATGTCGTGTATGTCTGAGATACAACTCTTGACGACAACCCTTTCAGAGCGAATTTGATCAACCTCCTTGGTTGCCTAAGAAAGGAGGAGATTTTGGTTTTCAGCTGAGTAGTCTTGAGAGTGATATCATCCATGATGGAGCTTTCTATGGCCAAATCAGCTTGGAGCTTTGTGAGATGCTCATTGAGAGAGGACAGAAGTGCAACATTATCCTTTTGAATGTTTTGGTGAAGGGAGGCAAAATGTTGCTTCTCAACATCAAAGGATTCTTTAAGTTTGGCAATGGTGTTGTTCACTTTAGAAGCGTTCAACTCAGCTACTCCCTGTAAAGACTCGAGAAAGATATTAGCGTTGTGAAATAGTTTATCGACTTTTTCAATCGCATCCGTGCAAACTTTGGTTGAGGCTGCAATAGCATATGTGGCTTTAGAAATGGATGCTTCATGAGCCTTGACAAAAGTGTCAACCATGCTCTGAATAGAAGCTTCAGAGTAAGGATGGTGAGAGGAGGAATATGCTTTTTGGTAACGGGAGCATCATCATCTTCATCAATCTAAACTCAGTAGGGATTGTAGTAGAAGGAATCAAAATCCATTTCATCACCACCAAGGATAATATTGGTTTCAGTTGAAGGTGTGGGAGATAGTGGTTTGGATGTTTCAGGGACTGAAGACCGAACCCCAGTATCAGATACATTGGTTTGAACTTCAGTTGTGGTGGAGTTGTAGCATCAGAGAACATAGGAGGAGGAAGTAGAATAATAGAAGTGGGTTGTGAAGTGATAACTGGGAAAGTGGGAGGTAAGGAAATAGGAATGGAAACAGGTGGAGGAGAAGATGTTTTGGAGCGAACTTGTACCTCTGGTGTAGCGATCGAGGTGGGGTATCACCACGAACCGAACCCTCATCATCAGAGCTTTCGCTCTCAGATGCACTAGGAGTAGGTTGTTTATGTCCAATAGGGATATACTTTGAGTCAGAGTTGCTTGATGACTGAAGGATAAGTTTCTAAGCAGGCTTCTTGGTCTTCTTCTGCTTGGGCTGGGAAGGTGCTGCCTTCTCAAACTTTCGCTTCCTAGGAGTTTGCCCCTTAGCTCCTTTGGTAACCCTTTCTTCCTTCTTCTTTTCTTGTTTCTTTCCCCTATTTGTTGTCTTGTCTACTTCCTCAATGGAACGAATCATTGTAGGTGTGAGTTCCCTTAGGCCAAAGAAGGAAGCTTCTTGTACTATTGAATTACATTACTCGCCTCAGACACACAGGCATACATGGATGCCAGAATCAATCCAATAAACACATACTTGGATGGATCAATGACAATTATCTTCGTCATGTGTAATGTTACGATGGAGGAGAGAAGCGAGTCCGCCATGATCGGGACATGAAAACGATCCATTACCCATTTTGCGACAATTGTCCAGATGTTGCCACACGAAAGTTCAGAATGGCGAGAAGAGGAGGATAAACTTTGAACAATCTATTGCCATAGGACCAAACCATAGTCGATATGGATCCTGTTGTATAACCCATAAAGCATGGTCATGAACGAATTGCTCGCCCCATCTGATCCAGCGCTTCGCTCTGACAGTCCTTTGAACAGGAGAGTGAAGAGGCCATTCCATTATGGAGGAAGGCATGATTTCTTGAACCTCGTTACGGTGGTTAGGGTTTCAATATAACCCATGTTGTAGAACATTTAGAATAGTTGACCAGTTGAGATGGAATCAGGGATCACCATGGTAGGTTCGTGAGCAAGACCTAGCAACGTGCATAATCGATTCTTGGAAATCGAGGTCTTTTCGTTGTGCCTATAAAAGTGGATTCTCTCAGCGACTTTATCATAGTGAGCAGTTGAGTAGATATGAGAGAGGCAAGACATAGGAACTACCTCCACCTGTGAGAGAGCGATGACAAGCGGAGAGTATTTGAGGCATTCGACAACTTGCAGCATGTAGGGTTCGTAGGTGATCGGTGTAAGATCAATTATGAGGTTTTGGTGAGGCTTGATGATTAGAAGTGTGGAGTGAACAGAGGTGTCTTGAACAGATGAAGATTATACTATTGATGTAGCTTGAGAAGAAGATGATGAACAGTGAAAGAAATCGCCTTTTTGCTTTTGGAGATAGGAAGCAGTAAAAGAGTAAAGGTGATTTGGAGAAACCTTTTATACTTAGGATTAGGAGAGAGAAAAATTTGCCCAAAATCTTGTCTTCTGTGAAACGGTTCCTGATACAGTGGAGATTAGATAGTTGGCAACCCTTATGATTGTTCAGGAGAGAGAAAATGTTTCACTTTTACGCGCCTTTCCATACAAATTGCCTTTTTCAAATCGTCAAATGTTTGGATAACTGCTGACTCATCCCTTTTGCTTTATTTGAAACGTCACCAACATAAATAACATGAGTCGGTGTCAACTTGATCATTTCATTTGAGAATAACCATGTCACTTTTAGCACTGAAGCTATATAATGAAAAATAGCTTATACAAAACAGAACCGGATTTTTGGAAAGTCAAAGATTTTCGTGCATAGGAGTGTGAAAGATAAAGAAATAAATCAAATTTTTATGGGAAATTGTGATGTTGATTAAGGCATAAAGCAGTAGATCCTGGGCACGAATCTCTTCCTTCAAAGTTAAGAGAGACTTCGAAGTGTCTGTGTGGTTTCCCGTTAAAATATGATCAAGTGTTTATTAAGAAGCAATGAAAGGCATCTTTTATATATAAGGCTTGTAAGGGTGGCTTTCGCTTCAATTCAAGTTTCGGTTCTTGACATAAGACCAAAAGAGAACGAAGTACTTGTGAGACCAATGTGGCCTGTTGGACAAGTAAGTTAGAAATATATTCAGTGACTTGTTGAAAAATTCAATAAGAAATCTCAAAAAAATAAAACTGGATCCTTGGGGAAGAAAATTCTTGGTGATAGACACTTTCAAAAGGATCTCACAAAATAAAAAGAGATTTCATGGTACCTCCACAGAGCGGTTTTGATAATTTATTGGTGAAAACTAGAACATATTAATTGTTCACCGTCAATTCATTATGGGTATAGAATTTTGGGTTTCACTTAGTACGTAGTAACATGAAACTAACATCATAAACACAGATGTTATGTAACCATAAACCTCAGTGGCAATAGCTGAGAGTCTCAAGAGTTACGTTAATGATATGAAGTGTGATGGAGAAAAATGTTGTAGGTGGTTAAGAAACCAAATGTACCTCTGCTATAAAAGTGGGACCAAGTAGAAAACTCGAATCTCAATATGAGAAGAGTAAGGTAGCTCACGATTCGAGTGAATTTAACAACCTAATTGGGTGTAATGCCTGTAGATTAGGGCTAGTCAATTTAGAAACGATAAGCGTCAAAAACGACTTTTTGATAGAAGATTATTTAGAATGAATAATCTTAACTAAGTTGTAGTATATGTCACAAGGTTTTCGTGCATATAAAGAACACCAAAATCCGAGTTATAACGAAGCAGTTATGACCTGTCGAAGTTTCGCGACAGAACCGACACGACGCTGAATGACGTAAAATATGAATGTATCTTAGAGCGATATCTAGCCTTAGTGATCTAAATGAAAGTCGTAGAGTTCGTTAAACCGAGAGCGTGCATAAAAAGAACGTCCAAATCTGACTTCGTATGAAGAAGTGATTATTTTTCTAAATTTGAGATTAGTAGTGTGCAGCCCGAAGTTTGATTATGAGATCGAGTGAATTCTAGCTGAAGCAATCTAAACGGGAATCGAAGATCTCGTTATTAGTAGTGCAATGGTGAAAAGACAGACAAAAACAGACGTCGGAGGAAGAAGTTAAGAATTTTTAACGGACATTTCATGTCCAGTCTCTTAAAAATATAATAATAAAAATAAATTCAAAATTAGCCGACGGAGTCTAAATGAAAGTTGTAGAGCTTAGTCTCACCTATGCGTGTATATAAAGAACGTAAAAAACAGAGCTCGTATACAAAAGTTATGCAAGTTTGAAGTCTACTTAATCGAGTACACCCAGCGTAATTTTGGAGTACGCCCAACGTACTCGGAACCACCTCAGCTATGCATGCAATGATGTCACTCGAGTGCATACGCATGCAATGATGTTGCGTACGCCCAGCGTACCAAGATTTACGCCCAACATAATCCCAAATTCAGCACCCTATAAATAGAATGCGAGGACAGCCGATTCCTTTGCTCATTTTCTCTTCTCTCTCCCGTTTTGCCTCAATTTTTGTGCAAGAAATATCCCGAAGCCCTGGTATCATTCTCGAGCTCCGAATCAAATCCCAAAGCCCCAAAGATCCCGAGAATTGAAATTTTCAAGTCGAAGCTCTGCCCGCGAGAAGCCCGGTTTTTGTGAAGATCTCCCGGTTTCACCGAAGAAGACTACTTCTACAAGCCGTAGTGCTGTCCGATCATCTTCTGATCAAGTGAGTGTATAGTTACTTTCTTCTAACACATAAATATAATGTATTAGCTATGAAATATGTGCTATGTGTTATATATTATTTGACTATTTGAGATAGGCTTGGAGTTGATGTTTTTATACGGGTGTTAAATGATTTAAACTGTGTTTGTACTTATATCTACAAAAAATGATGGGTAGAACATGGGTAGATGGAATAGTTGGTGGCGATGTGACTTCATGCCTATTTGATAAACCTTGGTGACGATGTTACTTCGTTCCTATTGAGTAAAGCCTTGGTGACGATGCGACTTCGTGGCTATTGAGTAAGCTTTGGTGACGATGTGACTTCGTGCCTTTTTGATAAACCTTGGTGACGATGTGACTTCGTGCCTGTTGAGTAAACCTTGGTGACTATGGAGTTAGCGCCGGATAGCTATGGATTTAGTATCTGATGGATAAATTTTTGGCAGCAATGGACTTCATGCCAATTCCTTAGGTAAATACTTAGGAACGAATGAATAAAGGATAATTAGTTCTTAGGGTAAAACCTTAAGAAATATAGGAGATAATGGGGATGTGTATTTGGGTTGATTGTTTGATGATTGAATATAATGAATGTATTATTGTGGGTTGAAAACCCTATATGCTCACCAGGCTCCCAAGCCTGATCCACTTAGTTTTCTTTGTATCATAGGTATCAATACGAAGATATATTCCAATGAGAGATTAAAGGATATGTAAATCATTAGTGTAAATTAAATGTAAGTTCTGTTTATGCTTATGTGTCTGTATCAGAACATGACATCCCGAGATTTTGTTATATAACGAAAATACTTTTCTTTAAGAAATGCTTTGATAAATTCTTGTCATATTTTGTTTTGGGGAAAAATTTCGCAACAGTTTTCTTTAAACGATTACTCTGATTTTAAAAACAAAGCGTAAACAAATCGGTCTTTTCTGGCCGTGAAATTGGGGATGTCACAGTTGGTATCAGAGCATTAGTTTAAGCGAACTAGGAAATTGTAGGAAATTTCTAGACTTAAACTTAGAATGTTAAGTGATGATTGTGAGTTGAGTGTGTCTAAAATATGTTAGGTAGTACACCGAAATTGACACAAGCACTAGTTTATTTTAGGATTGATGCCTAAAATGCTTTTATGTGCTAAATGCTATATGTTTTCCTTATATGCTATTGTTTGTTTGGATTTATGGTCTGTTGCTGACCGGATCTGGAAACCTTATGTGTTCAGGATTCTAAGCATATATATACGAAATTAAAACTAGCATGTAAATGTTTCAGAGTGATAAGGATGATATATGTATCTATCGTGAATGAGTATCTAAATTCACCTTATTCGGTGTATAGATCAAGAATGGCAAGAACTAGAAGCAGAGTTGGAAACGCAAATGAGAACAGGAAACAACCACCAGTGATTGAGCAAATATCTATTGTAGCTGCAGCACCTGGGCCAATGACGATGGCTGGTGTACAAGAAATGATGCAGGAGATGTTGGATCGTAAAATGGAAGAGACCAGGCAGTTACTTCGACAAAATCGTGAAGAACTGTCAATTCAAGTGGAAGAGCCCGAAGTAAATGGAGGGAATTCAGAAGGAGCGAACTACAGTGGGAGCGTCGGTCAAGGCAACCCACCAATAGTTCGCCGAAACAACCAGGATGGAGGAAATGACAGACGTGGATGCAAGTACAAGGATTTCATGTCATCCAAACCACCGTGTCTCTCTGGGAGCCCGACACCGGTGCAAGTCATGGACTAGATCTCCGAGATGGAGACAATGTTTGAAAGTTGCGAGTGTAGCAACAGACTGAAGACCGCTCTTGAAATTCCTATGTTAAAATCTGGAGTACTGAGTTGGTGGAAGTTAATGGTTGGTTCGATGCCCAAGGGGGAAGCTAGCAAGATGTCTTGGGAAGAATTTGTGGTGCAACTGAAAATGCAATACTGCTCTGAGCAGGATCTTCTGGAAATCAAAAATGAGTTCCAGAACCTAAACAAGGGAAATTTGAGAGTCACTGAATACGCCACAAGCTTTACAGAGAAGATGAAGCTTATTCCATACCTAATTCCAATTGAACTTTCCAAAGTCAACAAGTTTGCCAATGGATTACCAACGGACTTTGGTCCGATAGTCAAGCAAGCAACCACTCTGAAAGCCGCCATATGGGCAACCAAAAATGTTGAGACCCAAATAAAAGAAATGGGTTTGGAGAGAGTTGAAGTTGGAGAGAAAGGGAAACAAGAAGGATCTTCAATGATCAACAAAGAAACCAAATTCTCGAAATCTGGAGGAAGAGATGAAGCTAAGTGGTGTGAGAAGTGCAAAAAGAAACACATCGGGAAGTGTAGCGAGGAGATGACCTGCTACAAATGTTGGAAGACATGGCATTTTGCCAAAAAATGTGCAACGAACAAAAAGGTGTGCTATGGATGTGCAACATATTTCTAGAGACTGCCCAAAGAAAAACACACCGCCACAGCCAAGGGCATTCAACATGCTCCTCGACGAAGCTGAAAATGATTGGAGGATTAAAAGATGAAGACTTCATATCAATATATAAAGTCTGTATCAGGAAGTATAGCCTGTTAGAGGCATAGTATAGGATGAACTTGAACCTTTGTGTAATCGTTTTAAGAAATAATATAAACCCTGGTTTTCTTATCTGATGTGTTGAATGATTATATGATTTATGTATGGTGACTTGGTTGACTGCGAGTCAATACTTGGGACGAGTATGAGTAGGTGTGAATAGTAGTAGAGATTTATACTACTGGAAGCACAAGACTCATGCTTGGATCAGGGAAAGTCACAAGCTTACCAAGAAGCAAGTGATTGGTCTCGTTTTATTCAATTATGTCATTACCATTATTTCGGTAATGACTAGTAAGACGGTTGTTATTCCGACCCTAATGGTCATATCAAATTAGTCCGACTACGATGAGTTTGTTACGTGAGAACCAAGTTCGATGTAACATCTGACTTAAGTTAGAAGATTGGAATCATTTTATAGGTCCTATTTCGTTGATGATTCTGAGACGTAATCATCCTAAGGGTGTGATAATTGTAACGCTCGTAGATTAGGGCTAGTCAATTTAGAGACGATAAGCGTCAAAAATGACTTTTCGATAAAAGATTATTTAGAATGAATAATCTTAACTAAGTTGTAGTATATATCACAAGGTTTCCGTGTATATAAACAACACCAAATTCCGGGTTATAACGAAGAAGTTATGACCTGTCGAAGTTTCGCGACAGAACCGACATGACGCTGAATGACGTAAAATGTGAACTTATGTTAGAGTGATATCTAGCCTTAGTGATCTAAACAAAATTCGTAGAGTTCGTTAAACCGAGAGCGTGCATGAAAAGAACGTCCAAATCTGACTTCGTATGAGGAAGTTGTGATTTTTCTATGTTTCAGCTTAGCAGTGTGCAACCCGAAGTTCGATTATGAGATCGAGTGAATTCTAGCCAAAGCAATGTAAATGAGAATCAAAGATCTTGTTATTATTAGTGCAACGGTGAAAAGACAAACGAAAACGGACGTCGGAGGAAGAAGTTATGAATTTTTATCGGACATTTCTCTGTCTCGGCCTATTAAAAATATAATAATAAAATAAATTAAAAATTAGCCGACAGAGTCTAAATGAAAGTCGTAGATCTTAGTCTCACCTACGCGTGGATATAAAGAACGTCAAAAATGGAGCTCGTATGCGAAAGTTACGCAAGTTTGACGTCTGCTTAATTGAGTACGCCCAACGTAATTTTAGAGTACGCCTAGCTACGCATGCAATGACGTCACTCGAGTGCATACGCATGCAATGACGTCGCGTACGCCCATGGTAAGGCTTAGTACGCCTAGCATACCAAGATTTAAGTCCAGTACAATCCCAGATTCAGCACCCTATAATTAGAATGCGAGGGCAGCCAATTCCTTTGGTTATTTTCTCTTCTCTCTCTCCCATTTTGCCTCGATTTTCGTGCAAGAAATATCCCGAAGCCCCGGTATCATTCCTGAGCCCCGAAGCAAGTCCCGAAACCCCAAAGATCCCGAGAAGTGAAATTTTCAAGCCGAAGCTCTGCCCACTAGAAGCCCGGTTTTTATGAAGATCTCCCAGTTTCACCGAAGAATACTACTTCTACAAGCCGTAGTGCTGTCCGATCATCTTCTGATAAAGTGAGTGTATAGTTACTTTCTTCTAACACATAAATATAATGTATTAGCTATGAAATACGTGCTATGTGTTATATATTATTTGTCTATTTGACATAGGCTTGGAGTTCATGTTTTCATACGGGTGTTAAATGATTTAAACTGTGTTTGTATTTATATCTACAAAAAATGTTGGGTAGATGTAACGCCTGTAGATCCGGACTAGTCAAATTAGAGACGATAAGCATCAAAAATGACTTTTTTATGGAAGATTATTTAGAAGTATTAATCTTAACCAAGTTGTAGTATATGTCACAAGGTTTTCGTGCATATAAAGAACGCCAAAATCCGAGTTATAACGTAGAAGTTATGACCTGTTGAACTTTCGTTACAGAACCGGCACGACACAACGTGACGTAAATAGTGAATTTACGTTAGAACGATATTTATCCAAAACAATATAAATCATAATTGAAGATCTCATCGATAGTAGTCCAATGATAAAAAGACAGACGAAAACGGAGTTCAGATGAAGGAGTTATGAGTTTATAACGGAGTTTTCCTGTCCCGGCCTACTAAAAATAATATATAAGTAATATAATTATAATATATTAAAAATAAAGTCAAAATTAGCCAATGTAGTCTAGATGAGAGTTGTAGAGCATAATCTCACCTTCGCGTCGATATAAAGAACGTCGAAAACGGAGTTCGTATGCGAAAGTTATGAATTTCTGAAGTTCGGGGCGCGAAACCCCAAAACTGTCAGAGACCACGACGTGGCAAGCAGTGCCACGACATGGCAAGTCTCCTGAAACCTCCGAGAGTCCCCCAGATGAAACTTGGGATGACGCATGCAGTGACGATGAAGTCCACGACGTGGCAAAAGGTTCCACGACGTGGCAAGGGCCAGTTTTGCCCTATAAATAGATTTGAAGGGCTAGCCGAGTTTGGTTGCTCATTCTCTCATCTCTTTCCCATATTACATCGATTTACGTGCAAAGAAGTACCCCGAAGCCCCGGTGTCAACCCCGAGACCCGAATCAAGTCCCGAAGCCCGAAGATCCCGAGAAGAAAAGAGTTTCCGAGCCGAAGCTCTGCCCGCGAGAAACCCGGTGTGTGAAGTGATCCCGGTTTCACCGAAGAATACTACTTATACAAGTCGTAGTGCTGTCCGATCATCTTCTGGTCAAGTGAGTGTATAGTCACTTTCATCTTACACATAGATATGAAGTCTTTTATAAAATACGTGCTATGTGTATATATATTGTTGTTTATACGTGTGAGTATGTGACCACTTTCTTCTAACATATATATATATATATGTATATATATATATATATTAAGTATTTGCTATGAAATACATGCTATGTGTTTATATATTGTTGTTTATTTGAGATGAGTGTGGAATGAATGTTTTATATAGGTGTTAAATGAGTTAATATGTATATGTATTTTATATCTACAAATATGTTGGGTAGAACATGGGTAGATGAATTAGATGATGTGTGATGATAATTAGGTGATGAGAATTAGGTGATGATAATTAGGTGATGAGAAATAGGTGATGATAATTAGGTGATGAGAAATAGGTGATGAATTACGAGTCCAGGCGATGTTGTGGCTACGTATTCATGCGATGATAGACTAACCCTTACTATGAATTACGAGTCCAGGCGATGTTGTGGCTACGTATTCATGCGGTGATAGTCTAACCCTTATTATGATTTACGAGTCCAGGCGATGTTGTGGCTGTGTAATCATGCGATGATACCCTAACCCTTACTAGACATATATTGAGGGAGTGATCCCCGAATTAGTATTGTCTATGCAATGTAGGCGATGATCCTTAGGAAAAGTTCTTAGGAACAAGCATATAAGGATATAAGATGTAAGGAGATGAGCGGTAAATATGATTTAGGAGATGACCCTTAGGATAATATCTTTAGGGAAGATTAAAAGAATATAATGGGGATGGGTAATTGGGTTGATTGTTTGATGATTGAATATAATAATTATATTATTGTGGGTTGAAAACCCTATATGCTCACCAGGATCCCAAGCCTGACCCACTCAGTTTAATTGTATCACAGGTATCGATACGAAACTGCTTTGCACTGAGAGATTAAAGGAGATGTAAATCACTATAGTAAATGAATGTATGTTCTGTTTATGCTTATGTGTCTGTATCGGAACATGACATCCCGAGGTTTTATTATTTAATGAAAATACATTATCTTTAAGAAATGTTTTGATAAGTTTTTATCATATGTTGTTTTGGGAACAAATTCCGCAACCGTTTTCTTTAAACGATTACTCTGATTTTAAAAACAAAGCATAAACAAATTGGTCTATTATGGTCGTGAAATTGGGGATGTCACAGTAGAACATGGGTAGATGGAATAGTTGGTGACGATGTGACTTCGTGCCTATTTGATAAACGTTGGTGACGGTGTGACTTCGTGCCTATTGAGTAAAGCCTTGGTGACAATGCGACTTCGTGCCTATTAAGTAAGCTTTGGTGACGCTACGACTTCGTGCCTATTTGATAAACCTTTGTGACGATGTGACTTCGTGCCTATTGAGTAAACCTTGGTGACTATGGATTTAGCGTCGGATAGCTATGGATTTAGTATCTTATGGATAAATTTTTGGCAGCAATGGACTTCGTGCCAATTCCTTAGGTAAATCCTTAGGAACGAATGAATAAAGGATAATTAGTTCTTAGGGTAAAACCTTAAGAAATAAATGAGATAATGGGAATGGGTATTTGGGTTGATTGTTTGATGATTGAATATAATAAATGTATTATTATGGGTTGAAAACCCTATATGCTCACCAAACTCCCAAGCCTGACCCACTCAGTTTTCTTTGTATCATAGGTATCAATACGAAGACATATTTCACTGAGAGATTAAAGGAGATGTAAATTATTACGATAAATAAAATGTAAGTTATGTTTATGCTTATGTGTCTGTATCATAACATGACATCCCGAGATTTTGTTATATAGTGAAAATACTTTTCTTTAAGAAATGCTTTGATAAATTCTTATCATATTTAGTTTTGGGGACAAATTTCGCAACAGTTTTCTTTAAACGATTACTCTGATTTAAAAAAAAAGCATAAACAAATCGGTCTTTTCTGGCCGTGAAATTGGGGATGACACAATGGGGAGACATGATTTGTATATATCAAGTCATTAAGGCTTCACTCAAAATCTTTAGAGGCTGCGGTCAATGTGCAGCAGCATGCTTCTAGGAACACCTAACTAATACATAGACAAGAATTTATACCTTCTCCAACTCCATCATCGAGAATAACTTGTATACAGGAAACCATGAGAAAGATAAAAGAAAATGAAAGAAAATATTTTTGTATTTTGTGAAAATTTTATAAATAAAAAGAAATAAAAGCAAAAAGAAAATTATTTTTGGATTTTACGAAAATAAATAAACAAAAAAAAAAAGAAAAACATAAAAAATAAGTATGTAAAAAAGTGTACAAAAGTATACAACCAAAATTCCTTCTTGAAAATAAAGCGAATCGAGTTCAGTATGATTGAACCCGAAATAGACCGAGTGTTCGGTTCATTTCGGTTCCTGGGTGAACCGAACCCGAAATAGACCGAGCGTTCGCTCTATTTTGCTTCCAACCTTTAATGAAGTGAAGCCGATTTTGGGACAGATTCAGCTTCCATCATTCCTAGGACTTGTAGGATCTTATTGAAACTTGCTTCAGGTAAGGCCTTATTAAAGATATCTACTAATTGATCAGTGGTTCTAACGAAGTGAATCTCTACGTTACCATCTTCCACATGATCTTTGATAAAGTGATACTGCAGTGCCATGTGCTTCGTCTTTGAGTGTTGCATTGGGTTATGAAAAATCCTAATTGCACTTTCTGAGTCGCAATATAGTAGGATTTTCTTCATGTTCAGGCCATAGTCTCTAAGTTGACTTTGTATCCAAACGACCTGAGATGTGCATGATGTTGTGGCTATGTATTCAGCTTTGGTTGTGGAGAGAGAAACACAGGTTTGTTTCTTTGATTTCTAGCTAACTAATTTGCCATCAAGAAATTGGCATCCTCCAGTAGTGCTTTTACGATCTAGTCTACATCTCTCTAGGTCAGCATCTAAGAATGCTTGAACAAAGAATCCTGAGTTGGCTGGATACCATAAACCGAGAGAGGTGGTTCGCTTCAGATAGTGAAAAATATTTTTCATTGCCAGCATGTGAGGTTCGTGTGGGTTAGCTTGGAATCGGGAACAATAGCAGACTGAGAACATAATATCTGGCCTACTGACTGTAAGATACATTAGTGACCCAATCATCTGACGATGAAGCATCATGTCAGCAGCCGATTTCTCCAGTGATGGTGAAAGCTTATTGCCAAACGCCATAGGAACCTTCACCTTTAAGTCGCCCAACATCCCAAACTTGGGAAGTAATGTCTTTGTGTACACCTTTTGATTGATAAAAAATACCTTCGGGTCCCTATCTAATATTCAAGCCAAGGAAAAAGTTAATCGGACCCATTGAGCTCATCTCAAATTTAGTTTCCATCAACTTCCTGAATCCAGCCGTTAGGCTAGGATTCGTGGAGCCGAAGATGATATCATCAACATAAATTTGGACTATCATAAGGTGGTTAACATCTTTCTTACAAAAGAAGGTTGGGTCAACCGAACCTTGTTTAAATTTGGACATTTTCAGGAATCGAGTAAGGTTTTCATACCATGCCCTGGGAGCCTGCTTCAGGCCATATATTGCCTTGTCCAGAATGTAGCAGTAATCTGGATGCTTCTTGTTCACGAAGCCTGATGGTTGCTCTACATACACCATTTCTTCAAGTTCTCCATTAAGAAAGGCACACTTCACGTCCATTTGATAGACTTCGAAATTTTTGTGTGCAGCATAAGCAAGAAAGATTTGAACTGATTCTAATCTTGCAAATGGAGCGAAGGTCTCTTCACAACTAACTGAGCCTTGTTGAGAATTACATTTCCTTCCTTGTCCATCTTATTTTAGAAAACCCACTTTAGTCCTACAACCGAAGCATTCTTTGGAGTTGGAATTAGCCGCCATACTTTGATTCGTTCAAACTCGTTCAGCTCATCTTGCATAGCTTGAATCCAATCAGAATGATCAAGACCTGTATTTACCTTCTTCGGTTCAACTTTGGAGACGAATGAGTTGAACATACAGAATTCTACTTGAGAGAATAATGCAGCCTGTTTCGCTTTCAGCTGTGATCGAGTTAAGACCTTTTCAGATGATTCTCCAATAATTTGACTTTGTGGATGATCTTTGTTCCATTTGATGAGAGGAGGGTAATTTGGATCATAAGTGGGATTCAGTTCTACATTTATTTCTTCTTAAAGTTCTGATTGAGTATCATCATCATTCGTATTTGCATTCTCCCCCTCGAATGATGATACGAGTTCGATGTCTGGTTCAGAATGCTCCCCTTCGGTTGGACTTTCGATTGAACTTCATGAGGATTGATTCTCCCCCTAGACTGGTGACTTAGAATTATCTGATGAAGACAAAGTCTCCCCCTGAACATGAGAATTATCTTTTGGAGGTTTGCTTCTTGTTGGCTTTTCAGTTGCTTTCAGTGGTTCTTCTGCCATCTTCTTTGTAGCGTCGTCAATGATTTTCTTCAGTTTGTCGACCTGGTTATCTTTAGCCTTGGATTCGGAATTAATCGCTCTCTCTGGTTCATTGAAAAGTAACATATATTGCTCGAAAAGATTTGAAATCGACACTGTTACTTAACCAGACTGTGGAAAGATTTCTTGAATAACACCTTCAGTTGCCTTCAATTTCTTGACATAGTTAACGTCAAAACTGACATAGTAGGTTTCTTCAATTTTTTTTGAATGTTCATTCAAAACCATATATGCCTTTGAGTTCAAGGAGTAGCCTAAAAGATCACTTCATCGGCCTTTGCATCAAACTTGTTTTGGTTCTCCTTTGAGTTTAAGATAAAGCATCTTGAACCGAACACATGAAAGAACTTCACATTTGGCTTTCGGTTGTTCAAGATCTCATAAAGAGTGATCGAGAAGCACTTGTTCAGATATGATGTATTTTGCGTGTAGCAAGCAGCAACAATAACATCAGCCCAAAAATATAGAGGTAAAGAGGCGAAGTTCAGCATTATTAGGGCTGCTTCACACAAAGAATGGTTTCTCCTTTCAACGATTCCATTATGTTGTGGAGTATATGGAGCAAAAAACTTGTGAGTTGTTCCTTTCTCTACAAGAAAGTCTTCAAAATCCTTGTTCTTGAATTCCAAGTCATTGTCGCTTCTCACGTTACGAATCACTTTTCATAGTTGAACCTCTACTTGTTTTATAAAGAGTTTGAGCTTGGGAGTGGCCTCTGATTTTTGCTTCAAGAAAAATCCCATGTGAAGCGAGATAAATCGTCTACAACAACAAGTATATACTTGTTTCCACCAATGCTTTCGATTGAAGAAGGACCACACAGATCGATGTGTAGTAGCTCTAGTGGTTTTATCACTTTTGTGTTGATTATAGTAGGATGACTTTGTCGACTTTGCTTCCCATTTCACAAGCTGCACACAAATGTTCTTTATGAAATTTTGAGATTTGAGTATCGGATAATGAAAGACCCCAACTTTCGTATTTCTAAAAGACCCAAACTTTCATACTTCACAATATTATTTCTCCAAAACATGCTACTTGCATATTCATAAAAGCAATATTTTATATTGATAAAGAGGTTACAACCTATTGGATACAAACCGACTATTACAAAGTGTTATATATTACATAACTACCCAGGATATTGTAATTTATACAAACATAAACTGAAGTACGAAAGTATTATTACAAACTATTCTAATTCTTTCAACAATACATGATTATACTGGTTACTTATCACATGCAATTGTTAAACATTGATAGGGTAAGTGGTGACGCTTAGTGAGTTCAATAATAGATACAATATAATGTTATGTCATATATATACTTCAATATGGCAGAACCAAAGAGAATCAAGGAGAAACAAAGGAATATATGAATCATGTGTTAAGCTTTCCATATCAAACAATGACTTGATTCAAAGGTATACAATCAATGAGACATAACAATTTCCATACTTGATATACATCAATAAAACTTCAGCCCAAATGGCACAAATGACATAAGATTTCTGATTAATATCTTTGTACATTTCATGCTTATAGCCCTGTCTAACCATTTGCCAATGTCATAGAATAGAAGTCATTCGCTTATGGAGACGTGCTCTACATGGCCAGAGGCTACGTACCAGTACCAATTGAATCTAAGTCCTTTCACTGATCACACGGTCAAAGGTATTACTTTTGCTATAAAAATAGCGAATAAATAACACGGGAAAATAACTCGAAATAATAACATTGAAAATCACATAGCACATATAAAACATAACATACAATTGTTCATATATATTAAACTCACCTTGAATTAACCGGGGGTCAAAATAGTAATTTGGGCAGCGTTTCGGCTTTAAATATGACTTTCTATGTTGAAAACCAGGAGCTTAATTGAAAACCGGGCTCTGCGAAGGTAGGGATCCAAAACCGAAAAGATAAATTTTCCAGGCTTCTCAGGCACTTCGTGGCGTATTTCGGGGGTTATAATCGATATCGGGGCTTCGGGGAATTTTAATATGAAGAAAATATGGAAAAAGGGGTAAAATATGGCAATTTTTAAAGATTACCTCGGAAGGCTCGCAACCCTCCTTTTATAGGACCGAGGTTCGGATGGTGCGCTAGCAGAAGGAACACACGGCATCAGGAGGCGAAGGCAGAGGGCGCAACAGCGAGGCTCGGATGCGAGGGTCGGACGCCAGACGTCGCGCATGCGAGGCGGCCAAGTGTGAGGCTCGGAAGGGTGACACGGGGCGAGGCGCGTCGGAAGCTTGTTGGGTCGCGGCTTCAGACAAATCGGAAGGAAACACGCATCAGATCCGGGTAGAGCGACTACTGTTCATGCGAGGTGACGTGGCTATGCGAAAATTTCCGATATTATCCACTTATTTCTCGGTTTTTGAGCCAAAATCTTCTAAAATCCATAACTTTCGCATACGGGCTCCGATTTTGACGTTCTTTATATACATGCGTAGGTAAAATTACGCTCTACAACTTTCGTTTAGACTTCGTCAGCTAATTTTGAATTTAATTTTTATATTATTATTTTTAACAGACCGGTACAGGTAAATCCGTTAAAAATTCATAACTTCTCCATTCGACATCCGTTTTCATCAGAGTTTTTACCATTGTACTACTATTGGCGAGATCTTCAATTCTCATTTAGGTTGTGTTGGCTAAAAATCACTCGATCTAAAATTCGAGTTTTTAGCTGTCTACTGCTAAGCTGAAACTTGTAAAAGTTATAACTTCCTCATACGAAGTCAGATTTTGGCATTCTTTTTATCAAACTTCCCGGTTTAACGAATACTACGAATTTCATTTAGATCACTAAGGCTAAAAAGTAGTTTATCAAAAACTCACATTTTACGGCGTTCAGCGCCATGACGGTTTTGCCGCGGATCTTCGATTGGTCATAACTTCTTCGTTATAACTCGGATTTCGACGAGGTTTTCGCCTACAAGTTTCTAATGAGATTATTTGCAACTTTCAATAATGAAATTTTACTTATTTCAAGTTTTATATTTTCGCTAAATATCACTATTTTACTTTTAATTGGAATTTCATAAGACTTCCAATATTTTCTGAGTGATTCTAAACATAGTTTTACTTCAATTCTAGTAAAAACTATCTGTTAGAACTCTACATTCAAATTCACATAATATTTCATAATATTATTTACTTAAAACATAATTTCAAAACGTGTATGTTACAAATACCTCCTCCTTTTGAGGATTTCATCCCGGAAATTACATTGATTAAAATAAATGGGGATATTTCGTTCTTATTTCATTCTTATTTTCCCAAGTATGATTTGGGCATCGATGGTGTTTCCACTTGACAAGCACCAACTCTTCTTCTTTATTACATAGATTAGTTGTTCTTGCATTCACGATCTCTTCAGGCTCTTCGACATATCTTAACTTATTATCCAATTTCACCTCGGATAACGGAACCGTCTCATCGTAGATGCTCAAGCATTTGCGCAAATAACTCACATGAAACACATCATGAATACCTGCCAAATCTTCAGGCAATTCTAAGCAGTATGCTTGCTTTCCAATTTTCTGGATGATTTTGAAAGGTCCAACAAATCTAGGAGTCAACTTTCCCTTCTTCCCAAATCTCATAAGGCCTTTCCATGGGGATACCTTCAACATCACGAAATCACCCACTTGGAATTCTATGGGTCATATTCTCTTTTTTGTATAGGACTTCTGTTGATCATGGGCTGCTTTCATTCTGTCTCGTACGATTTGAATTTTGCCGGTGGTGTCTTGAATCATTTCAGGGCCTCCAAGGATCTTCTGTCCTACATCACGCCAACATAATGGTGTACGACATTTGCAACCATATAATGCTTCATATGGTGGCATTTTGATTGAAGTGTGGTAACTGTTATTATATGAAAATTCGACAAGAGGCAAGTATTTATCCCAGTTACCACCAAACTCCAAGACACATGCACAAAGCATATCTTCAACTGTTTGGATTGTTCTCTCCGTTTGACCGTCTGTCTGGGGATGATAAGTTGTGCTGAGGGCAACTCGAGATCCCAATTCACGTTGCATACTTGCCCAAAAATGAGAAGTGAAACGAGTATCGCGATCGGAAATGATCTTTAGTGGCACACCATGTCTTGCAACAATTTCATCTAAGTATACTTGTGCGCATTTCTCCATTGGAGTCGTTTCACGCATGGCGAGAAAATATGCACTCTTAGTTAGGCGGTCGACGATTACCCAAATGCTATCATGCTATCTAGTAGTCTTTGGCAATTTGGTAATAAAATCCATGAAGAGCTCTTCCCATTTCCATACAGGAACACTATGACTTTCTGGAGTTCCGTATGGTTTTTGATGCTCTGTTTTAACTTGTAAGCATACTAAGCATATTCATGTACATATCTTCTAATTTTGAATGGCTTCGATTTTGGTAGGATCTACGGATACATCGTCACCAGAAATAACATGGCCGAGAAATTGAACTTGGCGAAGCCAAAATTCACATTTCGAGAATTTAGCATAAAGTTTCTCCTTTCGAAGAAGTTCTAAGATTTCACGAATATGAACGAGATGATCAGCTTCAAACTTGGAATAGATTAGCATATCATCAATGAATACGATGACAGACTTATCGAGCATTGGACGGCATACTCGATTCATCATATCCATGAATACATCAGGAGCATTTGTTAAACCGAATGGCATGACAAGGAATTCGAAATGCCCATAATGAGTACGGAAAGCAGTCTTTGGTACATCCTGCTCTTGTACTTTCAACTGATGATAGCCAGATCTCCAATCAATCTTTGAGAAATAGCTAACACCCTGAAGTTGATCGAACAAATCATCGATGCGAGGTAGTGGGTACTTGTTCTTGATAGTCGCCTTATTCAGATCACGATAATCAATGCACATTCGCATCGATCCATCCTTCTTCTTGTCAAACAATACCGGAGCTCCCCAGGGAGAGGTACTCAGTCGAATAAAGCCTTTGTCAAGTAATTCCTGTAGTTGGATCATCATTTCCTTCATTTCAGCTGGCGCAAGACGATAAGGAGTCTTCGCAATCGGAGCAGCACCAGGCACAAGGTCAATTCGGAATTCTACTTGTCTGTCCGGAGGAAGTCCAGGCAAATAATCGGGGAAAACATCAGGATATTCGTTAACAATGGGAACATCATTTACTATTTTATTCTCCTTTCTTGAGATGTTAATTGTATAGGCTAGATAAATAGGGCAACCCTTCGATATAAATTTACAAGCTTTGGGGAAAGAGATTATTTTTAAGATCCTTTTCTCACCGTAGACATGAATAGGATCTTCCCCTTCAATAGGAATGCATACCATCTTTTCATAACACAAGAGTTCTGCATGGTTCTTTGACAACCAATCCATGCCGAGAATAATATCGAAGTTGGGCAAGGAGATAGGGATTAGGTTTGCAAGAAAATTATAGCCTTCAATTTCTATGACACAATCCCTACAGATTTTATCAGCAAGTAATGATATACTTCTCGCAGTATCTACATGACATGGTTGCGCGAGTGCATAACAAGCAGTTTGAAAAGAATGCGCAAATTCATAAGATACAAAAGAATCTGAGGCACTAGAATATTATTACTCCAAAACATGCTACTTTCATATTCATAAAAGCAATATTTTATATTTATAACGAGATTATTTGAAACTTTCAATAATAAAATTTAACTTATTTCAAATTTTATATTTTCGCTAAATTTCACTATTTGACTTTTAATTGGAATCTCATAAGACTTCCAATATTTTCTGAGTGATTCTAAACATAGTTTTACTTCAATTCTAGTAAAAACTATCTGCTAGAACTCAACATTCAAATTCACATAATATTTCATAATATTATTTACATAAAACATGATTTCAAAACGTGTATGTTACAGATAAACCGTCGCTTAGAGTATTACTTCATGGAATTCATCACGAGTAATACTGAGACGATAATATCTTATAATCTTGAAACAGAGATATATGAGTTGTAATTTGCAAGTCGGTTATACATTCGTGATACGAAAACGAATCAGTAACTTGTGTTATAAAACATATTGTCATGTATAGTTTGATGAGTAAAAGATACAAGAATATGAGTCAACTTTTATTCGTTCCTTTTTACATAACGGAAAAAGCGATATGTGTGGGCCCCTCAATGATTTGGTGTTGACTTATGTGTTGGGCCCAACCAGGACTAAATTGATGTGTTCAATTAGAAGTCCTATATCATCACAAATCAGAAATAGGGAAACATAGATTCTATACAAAGAGATTGATTACATTCCATGTCTTATGTCTAGGGATATCTCGAAAAACGAAGGATTATATGATCACTTATCTTAGGACACATAATTGACTAGGTCAGTGTTAAGCAGCAGCTTTTCGAATCTTCAATTTGTTACTCAATTTGGAAGTCATACTAGCAATTATAGTTATAGACTTATCCAAGTAGGAGACTTTTAGATTAGGTGTCTAAGCTCATAACTATAATTGGTATGTAATTGAATTGATAGCAGCACAATCCTTTTGGATTGCCCTCAAACCTAGCAACTGGACAAGGATATTATGAAAGGAGAGTTATTGATTTATTATAAGATTAATAAATTAATATAAATGATTTATTAATATGTTAAAAGATTAATATATTAATTAGAAATCATAATATTTAATTAATAGTCAACCTGAAATTAATAAGATTTGATTTTGGGGTTAGCTGTGTTAATTATAAAGTGCAGGGACTAATTTGCAATTATCTAATAGTTGAGTGGAAGGTTCCAGAACCTCCTTGGGAGGGGGTGGACGAAATATATAGGGGAAAACCTAATGATTTCGTCCAAGGCGCTTGGATAAGGCCTTTGGATAAGCTTAGGCCCTAAGCAAAAGAACGTTAGGGTTTTCCTTAAACCCTAGATACCTCAGCTATATAAGGAGCCTCCTGGCTCCTAAAATTGGCACTCCCACTCTTGAAGAAACCCTAGGCCGAAATTGCATACCCTAACCTCTCTCCTCACAAGTTTCCTTATTGCTTGCTTTTGGGTGTGATTCAATTAGAGGCATTACATTTGTGGTGCTAAGCTTCAAAGAAGATCAAGATCAAGGTTTGCCAATTGTTTGCTATAACAATTGAAAGGTATGTAACTCTAAACCCTAATTTGTTATGTCCAAAAATAGCTTCTCTCTTTAGGATTATTGTTTTCCAATTCAAAGTTATATGCTCAATAGTTAAAACATAGATCCAAAGTAGGCTGCATGTAAACTTAGGAATTGTTTTCTAGTTTATTTGTTTTACCCAAAACCCATCATCTATATGCTGAGGGCATCAATTGAAGGGTTCAGGGGTAAGTAATGGATTCAGTTTTGATGATAGATCAAGCCACTGTGATTTTGTCTTGGATTGGTTCTATCTATAAAGGGCATCAAGATAAGTCAAGACGATATTATTGATTTGGAGCTTGTGTGTGGGGTCACTTATTATTTGGAGAATATGATAGGTCACTTGCAGTTTGGGTTAAATAATATCAGAGTAAAAGATTTGACCCTGTTGCGCAACTCTCGTCTGAGTCTAGCCGTTGCAGGGATGAGTCCTTTAATGGGTTTGAGCCATAAGAACTTTCCTATGTGCACATACAAACCCTAATTCTTGGATCTAGGTTTCTCTAATTGAACATGAAATGTATCCAAGGCTTAAAATTCTAGATCTAGTGTAAGTAATTGAATCATATCATATAAAACAGATCTAGAAGAATACCTTAAGTTGCTTGTTTGAAACTTCTTGTTCTTGGAGCTTAGAGTCACAATTGTCACTCCTCTAATGTCTTACAAACACCAACTATCAAGAGGATGATATTGAGAGAGAGTGGCGAGGGTGAGAAATCGACCCTAGGTTTTCTTGCCTTGCATGAATTCCGATTTCCCTCACCCAAGTGATCTATTTATACTATGAGCTATTAGGGTTTCACCCTTAACCCTAATTGAATAACATAGGCCCTAAGCAATCCAAATATCCTCCTAGATATTAGGCTTGGACGATTTTAAGATATCCAAACCCTAAAAATCATCCACCCTTATATCTATAAGGATTCATAGCCCAAAACACAACTATCACACATTTGACAGTTTATGCCCCTTTATTCAATTAATCTCTTTAAGTCACCAAATTAATTCTTAATTAATATATGACTTATATTAATCAAATAATATTATTATTCCTTTAATATATTATTCTCATAATATATTAACAATAATATATCTTCTCTCTTTACAAATCATCCTATCAAGTTGTTATGGTGAAGGCAACCCAAAAGGACCATACACAACCGGGTCAAGTACTTACCAAATATAGTTACAGCCTTAGACACTAATCCAACAGTCTCCCACTTGGATAAGTCTAGTAACTATATACGCAAACACAATCCGATTAGCAATTGTAGCTCTCAAAGACGCTGTCAAACTCTGATCTTATCAGTATCTTGTCCTTTAGATAAAGGATCGTACAGTCCTCTGTTTAGAGATTGTGCGGACAATCTCATGGAACTTATTGTCCGACAATTGATTTCTCGATCTCAGATTCATTTGACATAGAACTTAGTTGAACACATTAATTTAGTCCTAACCGGGCCCGACACATAAGTCAAATCAAATCATCGAGGGGCCCTGATATCGCTTTTATCCTCATAGGATAAAAGTAACAGATAAACTTCGACTTATAGGAATTTACTATTTACTAATCAATTATACACAACAATACGTTTTATGACATCAATTTACTGATGTGGTTTCACATTGTCAATGCACAACCAATTAATAAACAATAAACCATATATCTTGGTTTCAAGACCATATGATATTATCGTCTTGCGATCACTTGTATTATGTTCCATAACGTGATTCCAGCAAGTGCGGGTTTATTCCAATGCTCAAAACTTGTTCATAAGCACTCATGAACGTTGCAACAAACCTTTGCTATGTCTAATACCTTTTTAGACAATATACACACCAATTCAAGACAATCTTCATTCATACCTACTTCCAACATATAAACGATTGTGGACCATTCGAATAATTCGATTATTCTTAATAGCTCAATTATTCAGGAAGTCAAAACATGCAAAGTGAAACAATAGTTAAACAATTAACATAAGATAGTAGCTTTACTTATAAATAATAATCCATTTATTTAATCATCAAAAGTCAATCACATTTATCTATTACACATTTCCAAACTATCTAATCTAAACTAATATCGTCTCTCAGCCCAATACTCCTAGCGTGCTGCAAATGCTTAACCCTACTCAGTCCCTTCGTAAGAGAATTTGTTGGGTTATCCTCTGACGATACCCTTTTTACTATGAGGTGTCCTTATTCTACTCGATGTCTAATAAAGTGATATTTTCTGTCGATATGCCGAGATCTACCATTATCCCTCGGTTCCTTGGTCAAGGCAACCGCTCCTTCATTATCACAGAAAATTTCCATAGGGTCCTTTATGGCAGGCACAACTCCAAGGTCACCTATGAATTTCTTCAACCATATCGCCTCCTTTGACGCTTCGCTCGCTGCAATGTACTCTGATTCGCACGTTGAATTAGCTACGGTCTCTTATTCGGAACTTTTCCAAGTCACTGCTCCTCCATTAAGGGTAAAGACCCATCCCGACTGCGAACGGTAGTTGTCCCTGTCGGTCTGGAAGCTTGCGTCACTATACCCTTGTACCTTTAAGTCATCACCCCCTCCGAGGACTAAAAACCATTACTTGGTCCTTCAAAGGTACTTAAGTATATTCTTAACCGTAATCCAATGAGCTCTGCCAGGGTTCCCTTGATATCTACTGACCATGCTCAAAGAAAAGGCCACATCAGGGCTAGTACAAGTCATAGCGTACATGATTGAGCCAACTGCGGAAGCGTAGGGTACTCAGCTCATCTCAGCTATCTCGGCTTCTGTACTCGGACTTTGAGTCTTACTCAATTTGACATTACTATGTATCGGTAGTTCTCCCTTCTTCAAGTTTTCCATACTAAAACGTTTTAGTACCTTATCCAAATAAGTATTTTGACTAAGTACTATTAGTCTCTTACTTCGTTCTCTCACTATCCTTATTCCCAAAATATAGGAAGCCTCTCCGAGATCCTTCATAGCGAAGCACTTCCCGAGCCAGGACTTAACCTCCTGCAGAGTCGGGATGTCATTTCCTATGAGCAGTATGTCATCAACATACAAAACGAGGAAGCTAACTATACTCCTATTGTCCTTGACATATATACACATGATTCATCTTCATTTCGTACAAATCCAAACTCTTTGACTTTCTCATCGAAGCAAAGATTCCATCTACGAGATGCTTGCTTAAGTCCATAAATGGACTTCTCAAGCTTGCACACTCTATTGGGATGCTTTAGATCGAAAAAACCTTCTAGCTAAGCCATGTAAACATCCTCAACCAACTTCCCATTAAGGAAAGCGGTCTTGACATCCATCTGCCATATCTCATAATCATGAAATGCAACAATGGCTAGCATTACCCTAATAGATTGTATCTTAGCAACTGGTGAGAAGGTCTCATCATAGTCAACTCCAGGAGTTTGAGTAAAGCCCTTCGCCACCAATCGTGCCTTATACGTGTGCACATTCCCATCCATGTCGGTCTTCTTCTTGAAGATCCATTTGCACCCAACCGTCTTACGTCCAACCACATTGTCAACCAAATTCCAAACTTGGTTGTCATACATGGACTGAATCTCGCTGTCCATCGCCTCTTTCCATTTTGCAGACTCTAGGCCTGCGATGGCTTCCTTATAGCTATTAGGTTCATCTAGATTTATTAGTGTACCATCATTAATATACGTGTCCCCCTCGGTAGTAATATGAAAACCATAAAACTAACGTTGAACTCTAACTCTTTCGGAACGTCTAAGAGGTAAGGACTCGTCAATTAGTTCAACCGGAGTTTCCTCCTCGGGTTGAGCGTCAGTGTTAGAGTTTCCTTCATCACTTGACACTTGAACTTCTTCAAGATCGATTTGTCTCCCACTGTCCCTTTGGCTTATGAGTTCTCGCACTCGGAAAACTCCCCTCCTTGCAACGAAGACAACATTGTCACTCGGCCTATAGAAGAGATATCCAAAGGATATCTGCGAGTAGCCGATGAAAATACATCTCTCACTACAATGTTCGAGCTTGTCGTGAGTTTCTCATCTTACGAAAAACTTCACAGCCCCAAACCTTGATATGTGCCAACGAGTCAGCTTTCCATGTCCACATCTCGTGAGGTGTTTTGGCAACCTTCTTTGTAGGGACTCGGTTAAGGATATGGGAAGCAGTCTCTAAGGCATACCCCCAGAATGAGATAGGTAGTGAAGCACGACTCATCATAGAACGAACCATGTCTAACAGGATTTGATTACGCCTTTCTGCCACACCATTCAATTGCGTGTCCTAGGTGACATCAATTGCGAAACTATTTCGCATTCCTTGAGATAGTCGTGGAATTCAAGACTTAGGTACTCTCCTCCTCGATCGGATCGAAGCATCTTAATTTTCCAGCCCAATTGATTCTCCACTTCATGTTTGAACTATTTGAACTTTTCAAATGTTTCTGACTTGTGCTTGATTAAGTAAATATACCCATATCTACTATAATCATCGGTGAAAGTCATATAGAAGCGGTTCCCATCCTTTGTAGTGGATCTAAAGGGCCCACACACGTCGGTGTGTATGAGATCCAATAAACCCTCACCCCTCTCACAAGTGCTAGTGAAGGGTGACTTTGTCATCTTTCCAAGTAAACAAGATTTGCACGTGTCATCTTCCCTAAGGTCGAATGACTCCAACACTCCATCCTTTTGGAGTTGGGTGATGTGCTTCATGTTGACATGTCCAAGACGACAATGCCACAAGGATTCTTTATCCATACTATTGAAAGAATCCATACACAACACATCATTTCCTAGGTTATCTATAACCATAACAGTTTCATAAATTCCATTACAATGCATAACTTCAAAATATAAAACACCATTTAGATAAGAATAAATCGAACCATTCTCATTATTAAATGAATATCTACATCCTTGTCTAAATAAACCATGAAAAGAAATGATGTTTCTTGCCATATCTGGCAAGTAGCAACAATTATTTAAATCTAAATTCAATCCATTACTAAGCACTAAAGAATATACTCCAATCTTGGTTACAGGCGACGATCTTCTGTTTCCCATGATTAGATTTATTCTTCCAAGCTCCACATCCCTATTTCTTCCTAGTCCCTGCAAATCAGAACATATGTGATAACCACATCCTGTATCAAGAACCCAAGAAATAGCATGAGATGAATCATTAGATTTAATTGTGTAAATATCTGTGAAAGATGGCTTGATCTTTCCATCCTTGGTGGCTTGCAGATATTTCGGGCAGCTTCTCTTCTAATGCCCTATTTTGTAGCAATGGTGGCACTCTGCCTCCTTTGGGTTTGGGTTGGGCTTAGCAGGATCAACCTTGGTCCTACTAGAAGAGGATCCATCTTGGGACTTTCCCTTGCGGTGGCTCTTTGAAGAAGCCTTCCTCTTCTTGTCTTTTCCTTTCCCAATAGCCAAAACAGGAGCAGCGGGTAGATTGGGAGTTGGTACAACAGACTTGTCCTTAAGGTTGCTCTCAGCAGTCCTTAGGAGCCCTTGGAGTTTGCTTAGGGTGACCTCTTCCTTGTTCATGTGGTAGGTCATCCTAAATTGGTTGTAGCATGAGGGAAAGGAGTAAAGAAGAATGTCGATAGCCAAATCTTCCCCAAAGTTGACATTCAACTTGCGAAGATGATCAACATACCTTTGCATCTTTTGCAAGTGCACGGTTAAAGACTCTCCACTTCCCATTTTAGCAGTGATCATATTCGTTATGATTTCATATCGTTCTTGCCTCGCGCTTTGGTGGTATCTCTCCATCAAGTCTAGATGCATCTCATACGGATACATGTACTCATTGGACTTTTGGAATTCGGAGTTCCTCGTCGCTATCATGATGCAATGTACTTTCATTGCATCATGTTCATGGTTCTCAAAGACAGCCATTTCTTCAGGAGTAGCAGTTTTAGGATTGATCTTCTCGAGCTTCTCATCAAGAACATACTCTTTGTCCTCGTAACGCGCGATCGTGCGAATGTATCTTATCCATTAGCTAAATTTCGACCCATCAAAAGTCACTTTTTGACAAAGGCTCATTAGAGTGAATGAGCTAGAAGCAATGTTGTTTGCGTTAGACATCTACAAATAGAAAGGAAACAAAGTTTGATTAGAGTTAAGTCCCTAATTAACACCTAAAATAAAAATTAGGGCTAGGACCCAACAACATTATTTACACATTAGAAAAGGGGTGCCGTAATCCAACATGCAAATAATTTGGAGGTAAGTGAATGATGATTCACTAATTCTTCACCATGAAAAACATAAGCTTAAGTTTTAAATGTATTGAGAATTCCTAGATTTCTTTGAGATTCATTGAACCTTTCAATGGCATGTTTAAATCTCGATATGACCCTCTAGTTTGTGACTGGGATACCAAGGATCACAAAGCAGGTGTGAATAACCATGCAAATCTACATGGTGCCTTCATTGTTACAGTCACCTATTCGATGTGCTGGTAAACCACACACGCTCCATCGAATTATGACAAACAATGAATCACCCTTTGCCACCTTTGTTTAGAACCAATTAATGTGCCACTTAACCACACACGCTCCACTAACATCTTAACAAGGGTGCAAAGTGTAATTTCATGGGATTATATCAATTCACTTTCCTAAAGTAACTAAGATTGAGAATTGTATGAAACACGTTTAGTTACTTTATAAAGATTCATTATACTTATTAATTAGGAGAGGGTTGCCCTATCCTACCCGTTCAGCTAACGATCCTCCACTAGACAAGCAAGCGTGGGTGTGAGTGTACACCTATTAAGCGCCATTTTATAGGCAGCAACCTTATACCCACCTTATAGACCGTCTTCGTGAACGAGGCCTACTAACAGTAAGACTAGCATTTTAAATTATACATATATATATATATATATATATATATATATATATATATATATATATTAAGCTTGTAATAATATAATAGTATAGGGTTGAATTTTAAACTTGTAAAATTCTAGGGTTTGAAATTTAAATTGTTCAAATTAAACTTTTAATCACAAACTTAAATTTCAAAAACTTGAGGACAAGTTTTAAACATTTCAAAACACAAGGATCAAATAGAAAATAATACAAGTCAACTAATTAGATTATCTCAATTTGATTTTATTCAATATTACTTGCAAGATAATTCACCAATTCAATTCAAATAATCAATTATTATCATTTAAGGAAATATTTATTCAACTAATTGGTAGTTATCTTTTGTTTGGTCAAGAATATACTCATATATATCATTAAAATCGGATTTTGATGACCCAAAACAGTAAAGGCAAGTATCCTCAAGAAAAACAGCAAGAAATCCCGAAACTAACTCCAACTGACGCTCACACTCGCCGAGTTCCACTATGGACTCGCCGAGCTGGAGCTACTCGCCGAGTCCACAATGGAACTCCCTGAGTTCAATGAACATAATCATAAAAATCGAATTTTTCAAGCAACAAGCAGTCAACCAATGCATCAATTCAATAGAAATCAATCAAAGCTCTGATACCATTGATGGGTTTGAGCCATAAGAACTTTCCTATATGCACATACAAACCCTAATGCTTGGATCTAGGTTTCTCTAATTGAACATGCAATGTATCCAAGGCTTACAATTCTAGATCTAGTGTAAACAATTGAATCATATCGTATAAAACAGATCTAGAAGAATACCTTAAGTTGCTTGCTTGAAACTTCTTGTTCTTGGAGCTTAAAGTCACAATTGTCACTCCTCTAATAGCTTACAAACACCAACTAGCAAGAGGATGATATTGAGAGAGAGTGGGGAGGGTGAGAAATCGGCCCTAGGTTTTCTTGCCTTGCATGAATGCCGATTTCCCTCACCCAAGTGATCTATTTATACTATAAGCTATTAGGGTTTCACCCTTAACCCTAAAAATCGTCCACCCTTATATCCATAAGGATTCATAGTCCAAAACACAACTATCACACATTTGACAGTTTATGCCCATTTATTCAATTAATCTCTTTAAGTCACCAAATTAATTCTTAATTAATATATGACTTATAATAATCAAATAATATTATTATTCCTTTAATATATTATTCTCATAATATATTAACAATAATATCTCTTGTCTCTTTACAAATCATCCTGTCAAGTTGCTATGGTGAAGGCAACCCAAAAGGACCATGCACAACTGGGTCAAGTACTTACCAAATATACACTAATCCAACATCCTCTACTCAAAGAATTATCTGAGCCTTTTGTTAAGTAAAAGTATTCTACAACAATAATTGGTTGGGATCTTGTTTTCTAGTGGGAACCTCAAGTTACCAAAAGTTAAGTAGTCAGTAGGGAGATAAGTGGAATGGATTTAGCAATGGTTCAGTATGGACGGTCTATAAGGGAGTCAGACCAACTCGAGACTTCAGATTTCAGGTTGAGTAGGTGTAGCCAATACTCGAAGGATTATTTACAGGTAAAGAAAGGATTTGGTTATCTTCAGGTTGAAGAGTTCTGCTAGGTTTGGTTCTGATAGCCTTAGGAAGGTTGTCGTGTGCTCGGGATTGTGGTTGTGTTGTACAGGTTGTTTGGTGTGTTCGGGATGGTAAGGCCCTATTTCGAATCGTTTCCATTTTGGTTTGGTGATAAATGATTGAGTATTAGCAGACTTGGGACCCTTAAATAATTTAGATTTTGACTCATTTAGGGATGGATGATGTAATTTGGATGATTGGTGCTTTGAAGCCAAAGGGTATTTTGGTTAATTGTCAAATCAGACTTTTATGGAAATAGTATGTTTGTTCGGATATTATAAGGCCGTTATGATTTTTTTAAAGCATAGAGCTTCTTGTTACCTTCTCATGGATATATGGATCGTCGAAATCGGATTTATATCGAGGAAGTTATGGCGTTCGGAGTATATTAGTACTAAAGGGAAACCCTAGTACGTGGAGCGTAGCTAGGTAGTACGCAAGACGTACTGATGTGAGGGTCTGTACGTGAGGTGTATACTAGCATATGCTTAGTGTACTGCAACAGGCTGATCGAGGATGCGAGAGTTCGTACGGTGGGCGTACGAGGAGTACGTAGGGAAAATGTGGAGTGGATGAAAACCCTAAATTTTTATGTTGTACCCTATATAAGCATACTAAGTCCTTCAGTTTGGCCTCTTTACCGGCCTACAAGTCCTCCAAACCCTAGAAACCGTCCCTTAACCTCCATGGTTGTGTTTTTGATCTCCTTGTGTGCATCTTAGGGTATTTTTGGCTCATATTCAAGAATATGGAGTTTGGTGCAACGCTATGGATCAAATAAGAGTTATTGGATCTTGATGATGTGCTTCATTTCTAGTTTGTTTGAGGTAAAAAGCCATGAACTTGATCATTAATGTCTTATATCTATCTTATGTGAGTTTTGGTCCCTTTTTGGCCCTAAGAATGAGAATTAGTGGCTTGATACCACTCCAGGAGCTATGAGTTGTCACTCTTGATGTTTCTGAGGTTCTTGATGCATAAAGTTGTCAACTTTAAGGTTTAGATCCATCTATGCATGAGTTTGCGCCCATTTTATGAAAGTAGAGTATTATATCTTGAGGTTGGGTTCTTTTGGAGCATGCAAAGTCACCAAGTAAGTGACTTTATGGATCTAGATATTTGTTTGGACTGAGATCTGTAACTTGGACTTATGGACCTAAGTATTAAGAGCTTTATGGAGGATTTGGCTTAATGGAGGAGTACGTTGGGCGTACAAGTCTGCACGTGTATCATACAAGCCAAACAGCGAGTACTGCTTAGCATACAGCTGAGTACGCCCCGCATACTCAGTCAAGAGGGATTTCACATTATGGGATTCAGTTTGCACCATCTTCCGGGCTTAGTGGTCTTGGGCCTTGTTGGGCCATTTGGTTTTGGGCTGATACTTATTTTGAGACGGTCTACAATGGGTTTGGGCCCAATTTGGAAAATTGGGCCATTGATTGGGTGTTGGATAGTTTTTGGTAGTTGGCGCTTTTGGATTATTAGGTATGGGCCTAAGTCTTGGTCCAAACTAGGTAAGGGGTAAATTGGTTATTTACCCTAGTAATGGATTTATGGATATGGTGCGGGCACTAAATGTTGATTAGGTGTTGTTTTGATAGTGTTAGTTCGAGGATCGGTCAGCCAGCAGCCAGAGATTTATCTGCGGGATTCAGCAGTGTGAGGTGAGTCTTTTCACCATATACATGTGTCGAAGGCACCAATGACGGCCTATTACTTGTTATGTGGAATGCTAGTTGTCTTTGTAATACTTTTATTAAAGACCATGGGGGTAGCCTATGGCACTTGGATATCAGATGATAGGGGTAGCCCATGGTATTCCAGGTAAGACCATGGGGGTAGCCCATGTCACTTGGATATCAGACCGGGGGGGGGGGGGGGGGGAGGGATTTCACATTATGGGATTCGGTTTGCGCCATCTTCCGGGCTTAGTGGTCTTGGGCCTTGTTGGGCCATTTGGTTTTGGGCTGATACTTATTTTGAGACGGTCTACAATGGGTTTGGGCCCAATTTGGAAAATTGGGCCATTGATTGGGTGTTGGATAGTTTTTGGTAGTTGGCTCTTTTGGATTATTCGGTATGGGCCTAAGTCTTGGTCCAAACTAGGTAAGGGGTAAATTGGTTATTTACCCTAGTAATGGATTTATGGATATGGTGCGGGCACTAAATGTTGATTAGGTGTTGTTTTGATAGTGTTAGTTCGAGGATCGGTCAGCCAGCAGCCAGAGATTTATCTGCGGGATTCAGCAGTGTGAGGTGAGTCTTTTCACCATATACATGTGTCGAAGGCACCAATGACGGCCTATTACTTGTTATGTGGAATGCTAGTTGTCTTTGTAATACTTTTATTAAAGACCATGGGGGTAGCCTATGGCACTTGGATATCAGATGATAGGGGTAGCCCATGTCACTTGGATATCAGACCGGGGGGGGGGGGGGGGGGGGGAGGGGGCATGACACTCCAGGTAAAGACCATGGAGGTAGCCCATGACATTTGGATACCAGGCAATATGGGGAGCCCATGGCATTCCAGGTATAGGCCATGGGTGTAGCCCATGGAAACTATATGTTTGTCGCATGATATTCTATGGTTTTACATTACGTGGTATTTTGTGTGAACTCACTAAACTTTATGCTTACGGTTTTCAGTTTATGTGTCAGGTACTTCGACTTTCAAATGGAAGAGCTCGGGATGATTGCAGAACACACACCACATGTTTCCGCATTCTGTGATCTACTTTGATTCGATGATGTTTTTTCTAATCTTAATTAACTTGGTTTTATGGAAGTGATTTGTATTAACGATTTGTTAATCTAAAAACGAAAATTTGATGTCATTATTTTTGGGATGTTACATTACTTACTATACAACTCTACATTAATTTTTCTACCATGCATTGAACTCAATAGAGTTCAATGGAATACATATTTAATAGTTAAAAAGTTTCTTTATTCCCATTGAAAAGTTTAATGGTCATTGAACTCCATATTCATTGAACGCCAACATTACATCCGACAATGGTAGAGTTTAATTCATTGAATGCCAATTAGACATATCACCTCATTCAACTCTCCCATTGAACTATACATTGTGGATGCTCTTAGACTCGATGCTGGATCCGTTACATTTCACATTAGACCATTCATATATCCAATGTCTTGCTAGTCCTTATCCTTATGATTACTTTCATTTACAAAAAACAATACAAGTGTGAAGTGTTAGTACATTAGTTGTCTCTTTTAGAACTTTGAGAAATTAAATTGCTCTCTTTCTGGTTGTCTTTAGTTATAAGAACGGCGATTTACCATGAAACGAAATTACCATACAAAGACAATTCCCAACGACGAACACCACATGCTTAAAACTGGCTTAAAGTTGCAGCTCTATACTATAGTTCATTGGAGAGCAAACCAAACTCACTTTTAGCGTAACTAAAAATATATACTCTAGCTACAATACAAGATGGAACCTTACTTTTTGCCTGGTCCTGTGGTCCATTGTTGTTGGTGTAATTAAGGTGTAGCAACATTTTCCTTGGCAAGAGGAGCAATCTCTTCTCCTTCAATCCCAGCCTCACTACCTTCCACCCCCAAACTCAGAAGCGCCTCTTCCCACTTCTTTGCAGGTTTCTGAAACAATGTAAACTTTTGAGTAAGAGTACAAGTTACTATTATTCTTTATGTTTTGGATTTTTTACATTCAGGTACTAACCTTCCATGAAAGTTCTTGAGCCATACAGTTTTGAATCATCTCTGAAAAAGCCGGAGTACCATAGACTGCAAGTGCCCTTGTAATAGTTTTGGCTATTGCACTTACATCCGCTGGATCAACCTTTTCACACTAGAAAAAAAAAAACACTTTTTGAAGATGTTTAATTAAACTATCCATGAAACAGAATTCGAATGAATATTCAGTATTATTACCTCAACATTAAAAGCTCCCATCTGAAATCCTGTGTAGCCTTCTTTCACCGTGTCAACAAGCCCCCCAGTTGACGCAACAATGGGCACCTAACAATCCAAATTAATTAATACACAAATAAAAATCTTATTTATAAACACATGTACATGTTATTATATAATAAGTCGTATAGTTAGTTACACATCCATAAGGCATTGCTTGCAACTGTATGAGACCACATGGTTCGAATCTACTAGGCACTATTATAAAATCAGCTCCAGCTATAATCATATGAGCCAGTTTCACATTGAATTTCGCTACTCCTCTGGCCTTCAGTGGGTATTGTGTCTCTAAATCATCCAGCTGCTTCTCCATCGCCTTTTTCCCCGTCCCCTAACACACAATTTAAGAAGTTTTAAAAAGATTCAAACCATTAATTACTATCGGAAATAGATGAATTCAATTATTCAATATGGATTGAGCTATATGCATGGGTACTTAATTAACTAATAGCTCTTACGTCAGCTATATATATACCTGATTACATCGTGAATAAGATATTAGATACTCACAAGAACTATTATCTGGACATTCTCGTCTATAAATTTCGGGATTGCTGCAGCAAGGATATCTGAACCTTTCTGCTCTTCAAGCCTGCCTATGAAACCTATCACTGGGATCTTCTTATCCACTGGCAACCCAACTTCTGCTTGTAGGGCTTCCTTTATAAGCGGCTTTCCACTCATTACCTATATATATATATATATATATGATGATAAAATCAAAATATGAAAACAACTTAACATGTAGACCCATGCAAAATCAGGTAGCTGTTGTTGTTACGTACAGTGGTAGAATCAAATTTAACACTAGTGTATTTATCGGTCATGGGATTCCATTCTTGGACGTCCATCCCGTTGACAATTCCATGGATGGATGTTTTGCGGAGGATATTATCTAATTCCACTCCTTTGTCGGGCCCAGAAACAAGCTCCTGGGCGTAGTAAGGGCTCACAGTTAAGATCTTATGTGATTCGAGTATTCCTGCTTTCATCCAATTAATCTTCCTTCCCTTTACTGGTCTCTCATATCTGAACCACAATTCAACTAATCATTAATCAAAAACGCTTACACATAAAGTTCAATTCCTACTGATGTAAACATTAATTACGTAATTACCCGTCGATGAAATCAAAAGAGCTTTTGAACTCATCTGGGAGATTTAGGAGTGAAAAGTCTGAAAAGCCAAATCTGCCTTGGTATGCTATGTTGTGGATACAGAACGCAACCTTCATCAATTAAAAACGTAAATTCATCTCATCATCTCTTTGTAGGACATTAGAGAAAGAGATAATAATAATCTTACGTACTTTAGCACTAATATACATTCCTTTAGACTGATACATGCTTTTCAAGTAGCACGGAATGAGTGCCGAATGCCAATCATTGGCAACGAAGACAACATCTTCCCCTGTACCAAAATATAAAAATAAAAATTATATTTTATTGGATGTGAATATTGATCACAAGCTCACGGAAGATGCATGGATCATGTATACCTACCGTATGGCCCTGAAAAGTATTTACTACTATTGAGATTCAACACCCTTGGGGCTTCCAAAGCTGCCTGAAAATATATATTATTGATATATACTAAAGATAATTTCTCATTTGATCTCTTTAAATGAGTAAACTAGTACACGATCAAACCTGGCATAGTAAGCTGAATCTTATCTGATTATCTTGGTAGTCTATTCCAGCTACAGGTCCATATATTTTCGATGCTGTCTTTCCCCAAACCTGACGTCCATAAATTTCTTTAGCAAAAGAGATTTAACGTACAAATGAAAAGGACGTACGTATATATGTATATATATACCTTCTCAAGGAACATTGGATGATCCACAAACACCCTATCAACACCTCTCTTATAGCAGTGGAAGAATCGCACCTTTTCAGTTCTGTCCCCAGCCTTGAGCTATGCATGGATGTCCAAATGGGATGTCGTCATATCGATATCAAATCTAAAGCTTGGAGGAATGAATACAAAAAATGGTATACCTCAAGTTCTATTTCAGTATCCCAAGCATCCTTGTATTGATCATAACGAGGTGATACTGTCATTACACGATGTCCATTTGCCTAAATAACAGAGCAACAGCTATTTTTTGTTATGGGTCGAATAAATGTTGAAAGCAAGGACGTAAAGAGTGAAGTAAGAACGTACAGCCATGGCAGGAGGGAGACCACCAAGAACATCACCAAGTCCACCGGTTTTGCTCCATGGACCTACTTCTGCTCCCACAAAAACTAAATTCATCCCACATTCACATATCATCACTTTTCTTGGATTCTCATTTCGAATCTTTCTTGCTCGGGTTAACCTCTCAGCATTATACAAAACCCTAAGTCCCTCATGTAAGACCAGCTGCCTCTTCCTAACACTTAAGTTACTTGCTCTAACCTCTCTTCTGTTAGTAGATACTGTCGCTCTATTCTTCGCACCAGAGCTTCTTAACACAATATTCCATGCAGTCGCAGTTGCCATCTATGGTAGCTCTGTAAATCAATCAAATGGATAGTTAGACGACAATTCAAGAGATGAAAGCATTATTTATTAAATTCAGAAAACCAAAGAGAGGAAAGGAAAGAGTCGTGCATAAAAATTGGAACTTGTTGTGGATGACTGGGGCAGCAACTGTTGCAATCGAGAACCAAGGAAAGGAGTATATATTGAATTTAAAGTGTGGTTGATATTAAATTCACGTGGGCTACATGCCAAAATGCAAAAAACCACAAATCGTTTTGTGTTTATGGTTGTTGGAATTGGTGTTTGGAAATTTACGTCCCAGGGGGCAGGGACCACATGTTCATGTTCACGGCTTACAATTATTCGAAACCCAATTAATACTTGGAAGAGTGCATATGGGCATATACACGAATATTATTGCAATTTGATTGCTAGAGTGATTCACTGTTCTTTTACCCCCAATTATACCTTCTTCTAGATCGATTATTACATTAGAAAAGAATATATCTAAGAAAAGTACTTGGATTTTATTAATTTTTAGACAATAAAATTAAGGCATTTTCAATGATAATTATAAATTTTTATGCAAAATGGGATTTGGTGCAAGTGTACAGTAGGCCCTTACTTCTGTTTCAAAGGTTTATTTTGGTGTGAAATGGTTTTTGAAGATTCATATCTCTAAAAACTTCCAAGAATAATTAACATAAATAAAGAACTCTCGTTATTATCTTATATCTTATAATAGTAGATTACTATGATTTGTTTATTTCTATCTTTTCCTGTTTTATAGGCTTTTGATATATACCATATTAGTGATTGAATAAAAGTTGGCTTTTTCGATAATCAATTTGTTTAAGGTATCAAAGTAGGTCTGAGACCGACCTGTTGATATGTGCATATTTAGCTATATATTTAGTATAGATTTTTATAATTTATTGGCTAATTTATTGCAATTTATGGACAAAAGGTACTTAATTGTGTTTAAATTGTATTTTCAGTCCAAAAGATATGCTCGGAAGCAAAAGGAAGCAGGAGATGCGATCGGAAGCTCGAGAACTAAAGAAAGAAGAAAAAGAGCCAAAACCTCAAGGACTCAGCGAGTCTGAACGACTACTCGACAAGTACCCATGAATGTTCGCGAAGCAAACATAAAGTCATTGCCGTACACGGATTCCACAAAGGGGACTCGGCGAGTCGGTTACCTACTCGATGAGTTGACCTTATTTTCTGAAATCTATAAATAGAATCCAAATTCCCGAATTTGAGTCTCTTTCTAGAAACCCTTGGAGGCTAAGCTGCGATTAAGAACACGGTGGATGCTTTGGAAAGTGGAGAATCAACCCTACATTCAATTTTGAGGAGGATTAAGGCAAACTTTAGTAACTCTTTAACTTTTGATTGAACCATGTTTAAACAATGGATTTCGTTTTTAAGTTTGTTTTTGCTGTAATTATGAACTAAAGCCTTTGTCTACTGTTTAGGTAGATGATTTTGTGAATATGGATTGATTTTATGGTTGATTAATTTAATTTGGTGATATTGTTTTGTTAAGCTTGTTAAAGAACCTTATGTGTTAGTTACAACTATTTTCAGTTAATTAACCAACATATTAAGTTGCATGAACATCTCTTAATTGCTAATTTCGTATGATTTATGTGAGAACATTGTTATATGCCTAGGAATAGCGAATGCGAAACTAAAATTAACTAGAAAATAGATAAATTAGTGTGTGAGCTTGTGTGACGAACCATCAACAAGAGGTTAATTGAACGACTAATTTAATTAACCACTACAAGTCTTACTTAACCCGAACCAATAAACTAGGAAATTCATTAATTTTGACAACTGACAACTGCTTGAATTAATCTGTTTTCTAAGGATTAGTAATAGCGAACGTGAACCTAATCACCTTAATCGGTAGCCATTGAAAAATTAATCCATTGCATTTACCATAAAATCAACCATAGGATCAAATGATTCAAACCTAAACAGAAGTCCTCTTTATCACTGAATTTAGTTGAACTTTATTTGCTCAGTTGTTAACTGTTTTCTTTAAGTGTTAGTTGAGTATTTAAGTTTCTAGTCTTGCAAAACTAGTGAAAACCCTCCATTTATTACTTGTTTTTATTTAGATAAGCCTAGTAGTTAGTCTTATAATTATTGTTCCCTGTGTTCGATACCCTGCTTGCTTAAACTATACCACCAATTGACAGGTACACTGCATTTTGTGTGTCTCATTTATATTTAAAAAGTAGGATAAAACTAGTTAATTTTACACGCATCAAGTTTTTGGCGCCGTTGTCGGGAAACAGTTCAAAATTTAATTCTAATTTATAGTGTTATCGATCCTTTGTGTGAGATCTATCTTGCACAAAGTTATTGCTTTAGTAATTTAGCTATTAGGTTAAGTTCTAAGTTTTTCTGTTTTTAGAATTTTTGTTAAAAAAATTTTGTTTAAGCCTTGAACTCGCCAAGTGCAATCGAAGTTATTCGGCGAGTCCACAACAGATTTTCAATTTCGTTACAGTTCACTTTTTGTTCTTTTTACGTGTGTTTTTCATTTTGATTGCAGGCGCTACATGACCCGAGGATCAAACACACCTCTGGTTCCTTCATTTGAAGACCCAGAATCCGCTCTTAGGAAGAACAGATACAAACTCGTCAAGGAAATCACCTTTCAAAGACCTTAAGTCAGTTTTTGGGAAGAAGAAGAGCATGAAAACAGGTGAAACCAGCAGTCAAAAGAGAGAGGAAAGCAAGTTAGAACATTTTGAAGAAAATCCAATTCCAAAAGAAAACGATTCCGATTTCGAATCTGAAGAAGAAAGTGACTTTGAAGGCAAACCCGCTAACACCATGGCTAACATCAATAAAGTTCCCATGGGTGAATGGAAGAAAATGATACGTGATGATACCGGCCCAGGACTCGTACAACCCGCAATTTCTTGCAACTACCACCTTTCAACTTAAAGGCCACATACTTGCTCAACTTAAGGAGATCCCATTCTATGGGAAGGATCATGAAGACGCATAGAAGCATCTATACGAGATCAACGACATAGCCGACTACTTCAATGTTCCTAATAAACCTCGCGACCCTATTTTACTTCGTATGCTATCGGTCACATTTAAGGTGGTCACGAAAGATAGGCTGAAGTCACTCCCTCCATGATCCATCACTACTTGGGCTAAAATGAAAGAAGAATTTATAGACCAATTTTCCCCTCCCTCAAAGATAGCCAAGTTGAAGAAAGTCATAGCCAATTTTGAACAACAAGCTGGAGAGTCACTTTATGAGGTGTGGGAGAGATACAAGGGCTTACTAAGGAACTGCCTACATCGTGATCTAAATAGTCAACAAGAAGTCTCCATTTTCTATGATGGAGTCAATGTAACAACCAGGAAACTCCTTGATTCGCAAGGACCTCTCACAAAAAAGCCACCCCCAATGATAAAAGAGCTAATTGAAAATTTCTCTAAGCACTCTACAAAAACATCATAACCCAACGAATGACTTAACTTGAGGGGCGGTGAACTCTATTACTGATGACATGGCAGCAATGATGGCAAAATTGGAAAGCATGGACCGAAGAATGACTAAGAGGGACCAATCCATCCATGTCATTAGAGTGGGATGTGAAAACTATATAGGGTCACACCTTACTAAATATTGTGACCTTAACGAGAATGGGAACTGGAAAGTACAAGTGTGCTATTCAAGCAGTGATAGATATGATGATGATTGGCGAAAACCTAAGAAAGAATGGCTACCATATGATGAATATTAAAAGGCAAGGAGGAAAAGTATAAGCAAAAAGCAAGGGGTATTTATCAAAAAGAGGAGTCGGTGCAAGAAAATAAATTTGATTTGGAGGACATGCTCACAAGATTTGTAGCTGCATCCGAGAAGAGACATAATGACATCGACGTTGCAATAAAAGAGCAACGAAATATGTTAAGGGATCACCAATGCATGATTAAAGAAAAAACCACACAATGATGATGGATCAACAAACTTTGCTAAGGAATCAGTAAGCATCTATTCAGAACATTGAAAAGCAACTAGGCCAACTTGCACTACAAATAAATGAGAGACAACTGGGTGAACTTCCTAGCAATACCAAAAATAATACGAGAGGCGCACATATAAATATCGTGACAACTAGGAGTGGGAAGATTATTACTCATCTAGCCCCTATTCAATAAGAAGATCCGAAACAGGTACAAGAGAAGAAGCAGAAAAGCAAAAATCGTTGAAACCCGACTTGACTCAACGAGTCCCCCACGTGAACAGAAAAGAGAGTCTCTTGTTAAACTCTATCAGCCTCCGTTACTGTTTCCATCCCAAGCTATACAAGATAAGCATAATATAGATTATCAAAAGTTCATGGAACATATCAAAGCCCTTCAAACTAATATGCCCTTCATCGTAGCAGTTGCAAAAATGCCCAAGTATGCCAAATTTTTAAAAGAGCTTCTTACGAATAGAAAGAAGATGGAAGAAGTGAAGGAGGTAGTTCTCAATGAAAATTTCTCAGCCGCCATGCTAAACAAGCTACCTAAGAAGAAAGGTGACCCGGGTAGTTTGACCTTGCCGTGTCAGTTCGGAAATTTAGCAACTATATATGCATTGGATGACTCAGGGGCAAGTGTAACTCTCATGTCATATTCATTTTTTAAGAAACTAGACCTTCCGGAGCCAAGGCCAATTCGAATGGCAATTCACTTAGCTAATAAAATGATGACTTTTACAAGGGGGGGTATGCAAGGACCTATTGGTAAAAGTTGATAAATTTGTGTTCCCCACGGACTTCATAGTTCTAGACATGGAAGCGGATCCTCAAGTCCTGATCATACTTGGAAGACCTTTCCTTAATACCGTAAGCGCTATAGTAGACATACAAGATTCTAAACTTACCCTTCGGGTGGGGGACGAATCAGTTACATTTGGAGTTGATCAAGCCATGAATCACGCAAGGTTTAGTGATGAAACGACATTTTCGGTAGATATGTTGGAAAAATTAATGGAAGAATGGAAGGAAGACAAGTCAAACAATTTTTCCACTGCCTTCAAAGACGACTTTGATGCTGAAAGGGACATAAGGGAAATAGAGAGACTACTTGAAGAAGCTAAATACAATGAAATACTCAGAGGTGCAGAAAACTTGACTCGTCGAGTCCGATACACCGACTCGACGAGTCCGCTCGAGAAATCGCGATTTCACGGGGATTTTGGCAAGGACTCGACGAGTCACCTACCTGAACTCAGCGTGTTCAGTATGCAAAATACGAAATCAGGCCTTAAAACTTTACCAGATCATTTGGAGTATGCATTTCTTGAGGATGATGATCAAAAACCTGTTATTATAGCTTCTGACCTCTCCAAATCTGAAAAAGAAGAGTTAGTTCATATCTTAAAGAAAAGGAAGCATACCATTGCATGGAATATCACTGACATAAAAAGGAATAAGCCCTTCTTATTGCTCTCACAAGATCAACCTGGAAGAAGGACCAAAGCCAGTAGTGCAACATCAAAGGCAGTTGAACCCGAACATGCAATAAGTGGTCAAGAAGGAGGTGGTCAAACTATTGGATGTGGGGATCATTTATTCTATTTCCGATAGTCCATGGGTTAGTCTCGTTCAAGTGGTGCCTAAGAAAGGAGGGATGACAGTAGTGATAAACGAGAAGAACGAGCTCATTCCAACTTGAACGGTAACCGGTTGGCGAGTATGCATCGATTATCGAAAGCTAAACGATGACACTTGTAAAGACCATTTTCCCTTACCTTTTATTGATCAAATGCTTGAAAGATTATCTGACCATAGTTATTATTGTTTCTTAGACAAATTTTCGGGTTACTTCCAAATACCCATAGACCCAATTGACCAAGAAAGGATTGCTTTCACTTGCCAGAGTGGGACTTTTGCTTATCGTTGCATGCCTTTTGGGTTATGCAATGCGCCCGCGACCTTTCGAAGATGCATGACGGTAATATTCCATGATATGGTGGAAATGTTTATGGAAGTATTTATGGACGACTTTTCTGTTTTTGGATCTTCCTTTCATGATTGTCTAGCTAACCTTGACATGGTGCTTGCTAGGTGCGAAAAGACCGATTTAGTTCTAAATTGGGAGAAATGTCACTTTATATACTTGTTTGCCAAGCAGGATGCAAAGCCAAGACTAATCTGATGGGTGCTTCTATTACAAGAATTTGACATAGAGATCAAGGATAAAAAGGGGATGGAGAATGTAGCTGCTGACCATCTATCTAGGCTAGAAATCCAGAAATGGATGAGATAGATAATATAGGTATTGAAGATGAATTTCTGGAAGAATACTTGATGGTGATTGTGGATGAGGGACCGTGGTATGCAGACATTGCAAATTACTTGGTTGGTAATTACCTTCCTAAGGGCGTTACCCATCAACAAAAGAAGAAGCTCTTTTCCGAAATAAAATATTATTTTTGGGATGGGCTTTATATTTTTGGGAGGTGTGCGGATAGAATTATAAGAAGATGTGATTTTTTCAAGGAAAGTCGGGACATATTAGAGCATTGCCACAATGAACCTAAAGGGGGACATCATGGGGTACAATACATTGCTAAAAAAGTGTTTGATATTGGTTTTTATTGGCCTACTATTTTCAAGGATGTTGCTACATACGTGAAGGGACGTAATACTTGCCAAAGAACAGGTAATATATCAGCAAGGAATGAAATGCCCCAAATGAATATTCAAGTTTGTGAAATCTTTGATGTCTGGGGTATAGATTTCATGGGACCATTTCCTTCATCCAAAGGCAACAAATACATACTCGTGGCGGTGGACTATGTGTCAAAGTGGGCGGAAGCGCAAGCACTACAAACTAATGATGCAAGAGTTGTGGTTAATTTTTAAGAAAATTATTCTTCATGTTTGGAGTGCCTAAAGCATTAATTAGTGATATGGGAACCCACTTTGCTAATGATCAACTAGCAAAAGTATTGCAAAAATATGGGGTACGCCATAGATTTTCAACACCTTACCATCCACAATCAAATGGGCAGACATAAATTACAAATAGGGTACTAAAAAGAATAGTGTAGAAATCGGTGGGGCACAATAGAAAAGATTGGACGGACAAATTGGATGATGCACTTTGGGCATTTAGAACCGCATTCAAAACACCCATTGGAACCACACCTTATAGACTAGTGTATGGTAAAAATTGCCATTTATCCGTGGAGCTTGAACACAAAGCCTATTGGGCCTTGAAAACATGCAATTTTTAGCCACATGAGTTGCGTGCAAATCGACTTTTTGCAAATGAATGCCTTTGAAGAATTGAGGAATGCGTCTTATACTAACTTATTAATTTATAAGGATAAGACCAAAAGATGGCATGATGCAAGGTTGAAGGGTAATAAAGAGTTTGAGGAAGGACAAAATGTGATATTATATAATTCAAGGCTTAAGCTCTTTCCAGGAAAATTACGCACTCATTGGACCGGACCGTTTTCAGTAAAGCATGTCTATGATTCAAGAAGGAAATATAGGAGCTTTATGCTTCCTTTGAGTGCCAAAAGGTGAGCTTGTCCCAGACCCTTGAGCCCAAGATACTCAAGTGCTTCTTCCTTCAACCTTGCTTCACATCTTCCAAGCCCTTCTTCACCAAAAATAAACTCAAGAGGTCAAGCACACAAAGCAATGGAGTAAGGGATGAACTAGGGTTTTCTGAGAGTGAGGGACAGGTGAGGAGGCCAAAGGGGAGGCTATAATGGGGTTTATATATGTCTTAAACCCTAAAAATTAGGGTTTGGCATCTGCCCGCGTACGTTTGGCGTACCTCATGGTACGTTGCGCGTACGCCCCCGAGTCCCGCGCATCCAATGTGATTACTACGCCCCGCGTACGTCGGGTTACGCCCCGCATATGGCTTATCGGCAGCCCACTCCTTGGCCCAATCTTCAAAGATCCATTCCAAAAGGGGTCATTGCCCAACATAAGCCCAAAACCAATATTAATTTGCATAATCAATTAACACCTCAAGAGACAATGTTACAATACCTTTTAGTATCAAAAGTAAATGGAAGTGACAAAAGTGATGCCAAAATAAAAACTATTTAAGGAAGTATTAGTGTTGGATTAGTTATATTAGCTAAATTTGTAATGATATTAGTATGTATTTACCTACTTTGTTATACTATTAGTCATATTTACTTTTTTATAAATTTAGTTGATTTACAATTTATAAGGTTATCTACTAATCTCTTATAGCTAGTGGACCGACATAATACGGCCTACAATTTTTACAGCCCTTTTATTAGCAATAATGATTGGTGTGCATGCATTAGATGATGTCAAAAGGGATAAATTGCAATCTTTTTCAAAGTGGGACACAAGCTCCACCCGGTCTATGCAAAAGACACGAATTCCCTTATCATAGAAATTAACAAACTTATTTTTTTGCAAAATTTGAAATTTTAATATGATCTTGCATTCACGAAGACAAAAATAGGTACTTGGATCAACCTGGGATGACTTTTACAAATAATACATTTACATATTTTGGATAAAGATTGACAAGATAAAACTATAGACTTCTTAACAGTACCATATTTTCCTAAATCCTAATTACTACATGTATTTATATCAAATTTCATTTTTTTTTCCAACACGTTTTGAAGGTTTTTAGGAATATTTTCCAACATGATCCCATCTAAACTATCAACAAATTTTAATGGCACAAAATAAAATATGATAGTTATACTATTCAAAGATTCGGTAAGTAATAGACTAGATGGGATCACGTTGCTATTGATCAACCTAGATGGTATTATATAAAAAATGTCGGGGTTTTTTTATAAAAACTGCTAAAATTATAAGTCCAACAAAAAAAAAAACAACAACAACATGATTTTTTAAAATGATACGAAATCCTAAAGTTGATGAGGTCAAAAGTGAGAAGAATCATCCAACAGCAAAAGACGGAGACTTGCATAGTGGATTAAATATTGCTAAATAGGAAGGAATTGGTTGCAAACACTTCGGGGGATTATACCTTTTGTGTTTGTTCATATGCCTAGCATACAAGTAAAAGATAAATTGGAAATTAGTTAAAAAAAAAAATTAGAGTAGCATAATGTTTTTAGAGAAATTTACAAAAATAGCCATTTACACTAATGATATTACAAAAATAGCCAAAAATAATCGAAATTACAAAAATAACCACCCATTTCGCAGATGAGAAGGTCTCATCTGCGAAATGGGCTTCTCATTTGCGAAAGTACAAGTGCCTAAAGCACAGTTGTGCTTTAGGCACTTGTACTTTCGCAGGTGGCTTTTTTTTTTTTTTTTTTTTAATTTTTTGTTGTATATATAGGGGTTATTTCGCAGATGGAATAGGTCCATCTGCGAAATCCTCTGACTGTATCTGCGAAATCGTGGTTTATTTTTGAATTTTTTTTTTTTTTTAGGTTGACTATGAAATGGTTTGTTTTGACTACGAAATCAGGTTGCTATATAAATAGTTTTGTAGAAAAAATATCATTTTGGTTGTTATTTGTTTAGGAACTCTCTCTACAATTTTCTCAAAAAATGATTGAATATATGGTTTGTCTTGTAACCGGTGGGAGATGGCAAGTTAATGGAACTAATCTGGAATACATATGTCCACATGGAGGTATTTCTGAACTTGCTTTGATATTTTCTGAGTATATTAGTTATAGTGATTTTGTATCTTTGGTAAGAAGCAAAATTGGTTTGTTAGACAAATATAGAATTAGTCTTCGTTTCCACCATCCTGAATTAAATTATTATATAGCTATAGTTGAAGACATGGATGTTAGAATGTTGATAAACGTAATAAAATGTAGTGGAGGAAGGGCTGTGAAAGTGTTTGTGGTGGTTGATGAAGTTGAGGAGGTTAATGGGGCTGGTGAAATTGGAAACCAGGTTGTTGGTAATTTATGCAGTTATAAAGGGAGCAACGATCCGATAGGTACTTACAATACTCCTAGTGTACCTCAGTTTCACAGTGTTGCTGAAAATGTTAATGTTATTTATTCACCTATTCACTATGTGGAACCTAAGAATTACAAGTCTGTTGGTGATGATGATGTTGGTGCATATCTTAATCATGTGGGTGGTCGTTGTGATGATGTTGCCGAACAAGAAGTTAAACTTATGAATAGGCGTGTGGTAGATAAAACAAAAAAGAAAAAAAATTCAAGTAAAAAAAATGAAAAAAATCATGTTTACGGGCATTATGTTGATGTTGGTGATGTATGTTTAGATATAAGCGAGCTATAAAGCAATTCCGATAGAGATGAGTTGGGTGATGAAGTTAAAGCTAAGTTTCCCGATAACCTTTTTCACGGTATGCCCCCTGTACCAGCATGGCCAGTTGATATTAATGAAGATATCCCAACACAGATGGTAGACATGAATCTTCAAAAGATTCAATGTGAGAGTATATTTAAGAACAAAGAACTTTTAAAGCGGTGTATTGGTAAAAAATGTCTTCGAGAAGGTTTCCAGACGAGGACAAGTAGATCCACCAAATCAAGGTATGAAGCTGTGTGTGTTTCGAAAAATTGTTCTTGGTTACTAAGAGCAAAAGCAATTAAAAATTCTGATGGTCTTTTCCAAGTGAATAAATTTGTTGATGTACACACATGTTCTTCAACATTGTTGCAACCTAATCATCGACAAGCAAACAAATATGTTTTGGGTGAATATGTTGCTGATGTTTTGGCTGAAGACTATAGTAGAGTGTATCGGGGAAAAGAAATTGTTAACGATATGAATGCTCAATTGAATATCAATATCTCATACCATCAGGCATGGCGTGCGAAGCAATATGCATTGTTGTCGTTAAGGGGTTCGAAAGAGGATTCTTTTACCAAACTTTCGGCGTATTGTTACAACTTGGCCAAACATAATCCGGGTACTGTCACACATATTAAAACAGATGTTGATGACCGCTTTGAGTTTCTGTACGTCGCACTCGGTTGCTCGGTTAGTATTATCATATTATATTAATTTTTAATTTATATTTTGGTGTATTTGAATAGATATACAATGTATGGTAGGTACGCGCTTTTGTCAATTTTTGTAAACCGACCCTAGTAGTAGATGGAGCTCACCTAAAGGGCGAGTTCAAAGGTACCATGTTACTTGCAGTTACTAAGGATGGACAAAACCAAATATTACCGGTTGCATATGGTATATGCAAAAATGAGTGTACCGATTCTTGGACATGGTTTTTTCAAAAACTACGTGATTGCATAGGAAATATGCAGGAGCTTACAATTATATCTGATAGGTCTCCATCTATAGCAACATCCGTTGCCAACATTTTTCCTCACGCTCATCATGGAATATGTGGTGTCCATTTGTATTTCAACATAGTCTCTAGATTCGGCAAGAGTAAGACGGTTAAAGGAATTTTTTGGGAGGCGTGTAGGGCATACACAGTTGATGCTTTTGATGCCGCCATGGATGTTATGAAAAAGACAAAAGAACCAGTATGGGAGTATTTGAAAAGTATAAATCCAGAAACTTGGTCCAGAGCACATTTTAAAGGGAACCGATACAATCTTATGTCGTCCAACAGTGCGGAGTCTATAAATGCATTATCTAGACACGCGCGTAAGGTGCCAATACTTATGTTGATCAATTTTTTTCGTGCTACAATGCAACAATGGTGGTTTCAAAGGCGTAACTTTGCAGGTATTAAGTAAATTTTTAATATTAATGTTTTATTAATTTTGATGTTATTGATCTTAACTTCTTCATTTTGGCTCTTTTTTTTAGGGAAACAACAACAATTCTTACCCCTTGGGCGGATGAAATTGTAAAAGAGAACAAGAAAAGTTTTAGCAAATGGGATGTTCGCATGATCTCTGATACGAAATGCGAGGTAAAAAAGGGGGCACAAAATGTGATTGTTGATTTCAAACATATGACATGTACATGCAGGCATTGGCAACTTGATGGGATACCTTGTGGTCATGTCATAAGATGTTTAACAGTGAACAATTACGAAGACTGCTCGAGGTATGCATTAAATGCTTACTTTACCGAAACACTGAGGAAAACATATGAGGAATCAATAAACCCTCTGCCAAAGCCATCCGAATGGGAGATCCCCGATGATTTGATGATTGTTAAGCCACCAATAATGGATAAACGTCAGCCAGGCAGGCCAAGAAACACAGACCGCATTCCATCCCAAGGCGAGGGTCCAATTATAAAAGAGTGTTCTACATGTGGTCAAATTGGACACACGAGAAATAATTGTACTGGAAGGGCGTTTGGTAGCGGAGCACGTCACATAATTTCTACTGCAGAAATGGCATTTAATATTGGTGGTTCAACGAGTTGCTCACAAACCTATAACGCTGATTTTGATATAAAACATCCTTGAAATGAAGAGTATTGACGAGTTGTTAACTTATTATGTATTGTAATATTTTTATTAAATCTTACAAGATGTTGCTATGCTTTCATATTTTTGTTTAGTTTGTTGATTGTATCAATTAGTGAAGACTTTATATTAAAAAATATAGTTTGCAGATTTTTTTAACTGTTACAACATGTTATTTAAAAAAACAACAAACGATCCTTTTGCAACCTAATCTGTAAGTAATTTTAAAACTCAGGGAACTGCAACATAAAGTCGATATTGTATTAAACTAGACAGTAATGACAAGTCCAACTTTGAAATGACTAGAGATAAATTACAGTTTGACATGACAAAACACTGTAGTAACCTGTATAGATAGACAGTAATGACAAGTCACTGTAGTAACCTGCACATAAAAGTGGGGCCCTTAAGGGACAAGAGATAAATTACAGTTTGACATGACAAATCACTGCATAAAGCTGAAAATCGTAGTCCAAATATAACCATTTCGTAGTCAAAGTATTAATTCATAGTCTATTTACTTATATAAATAGATGTTCACGATATAATAACCAAACACCCGAATCACCTAAACGAAAGGAATTCCCATTATTAGAAATGTCGTCGAATGCAGCAAGTTCTTCGAATGAAGTACCTGGTTCCAATTCTGAAAGGCCATGGACGACAAACGAGGTGTTAGTTCTAACACGATGCTGGCTAAGTGTTATGGAAGGTGTATGTTTACTTGCTCCCCCGCATTGCCTAATTGGTGATGAATGGAGTCGCATCACATCTTTGTTTAACCATGAGATGGGAGAAGGGCAAAAAAGAGAAAAATCAGATGTTGTTACTAAGTGGACGGATGTAAAGGAACAAGTGACATGGTTCAATCGAGCATGTGGTTATGCGAAACGTAACAATGTTCGTTATCGTGACGAAGAAGAGTTCTTGGAAGTTGTTACAGAGTTTTATATCTGTCAGCATAACGGCAGAGACTTCGAATATGAGGAAGTTTGGAAGGTTGTTAGAGATAAACAATATTTCAAGTAGACGGCTCTATCTTGTGTTAAGAATAACCAATGGACTTGTGTTTTACGTTAATGCTTTGTTCGTATTATGTCGTTGTTTTTCATGTAATTGTTGTGATGTTTTTAATGGTTCATGGAATCCTTGTTAGTAATGTATTCTAATATATTGTGATAACTAATGCAATGACCATTTATTAACTCAAGTTAATCATACGAGTTGCTCACATAATAAACTAAAATACATTTTATATAAAAGAAATACATACGAAATACATAAATAATACATGAAAATAACCTACTACATGAAAATAACCTAGTACTCAAATAATAAACTAAAATAGATTCTAAACAAACGGGATATATTTCAAAATATTCCAAGGGGCTTCAAATTGGAATTCCAACCCGTTACTTAATGACTTGTATTCTTCCTTAGCAGCTTCCAAGATAACCTCCTCAGTAGCATTTAAACGGGTGTCGTCAATTTTGGTATAAAGATCGTTGAATAATAGAACTTCGGTTTTCATTTCATACCATCTTGCTAATATGTCTAGTTCGTCACGATCGTTTGTTGTAGCCCTTTGGTTTTCAGCATTGAAATTTTTGGTTAAACGAGTCCAAAACATTGGATCGTTCAACTTGCTTGTCTCGTACACATGAATATAAGCATGTGTAAGAACCAAGAACTCTTCATTGCTCCATGATATAGAACTCATTTTGATTGAAACTAACAGAGTGAAATATAAAAAACAATTTTTGAACAGCAGTATTGGTTTATTTAATAAAGTATTTGTGTAACATAAGATCAATTTATAGTACTTTCTACACAAATTCGCAGTCCAATCTTCTAATATGTCTGCATTTCATAGTCAAAATTAACTGACGAATGCAGTTTACTATACTAATAACATAACAGAGCACTGTTTGAGTTGACAAGTCATCCCCGGACGAATGACAACACAATACATTGCTGCTTGAATTGACAAGCCATTGCAGCAGCAAATGAAGGAGTCGTTATAAATAGATTTTAATATGCGTTGTAGTTGTTTCGTATTACTTCCATCCCTGCAATTATGGACTCACCACATTCATGGAGGAACGCAGAGGAGGTCGCTTTGGTTCAAGCTTGGATTATAACTGTAGAGGAGGATTTTCCACCGGGTCCCCCACAAGTTCGTGCTGGATCATTTTGGTCTCGTGTCTGTCATTTGTGTTCACCATTTAATGGGGCGTAGTCAATATCGAAGAAGAAAAGATGTCAAAGCCAAGTTTCTGGATTTGAAAATGAAGGTGAAAGAATTTCAACGTATTTACAACGAGTTGGATAATGAACATGCAAATACGGATGAAGACATTCTACGGCAGGTGGCTTTGGAACTATACCGTTTTGAATATGATGGTAGCGAGTTTACCCACTTAGATGCATGGAATGTTTTAAAGAATGTCCCTTATTTTTAATATGCATGTTGGTTATGGTAATGGATTTTCGTTATTTAAGTAGCTTGTTGTTGTATGTCTGTAGGCATCAGTATTTAATAAAAGTCCATTTCTTTTAATATGTGTTGTTTCCTCAAAAGCCAATACATAATACGACATTAATTAAATAACTAATACATAATAAGTCATAAAATATGAAAGAGGTACATAAATAACTAAAACATAATACAACATAAAATGTAAACAGGTTTCACGGATAACTAATACATAACATGAAACTAATACATAATACTACATAACATATAAAGGTGCTACATGAATAACTACTGCATTGAGGGAGGTAACAGGACCACCGTTTCATTTGGTATTTCCCAATGCACATGCGATGGTATAGTATTCACCAACTCAGATCCATATGCAAGTCGACACACATAACTAGTGAACTTATAATCAACCAATTTGTTTATGGATTCAGATGTACGGGTTCTAAGACATGCTATAGCGTGGGCACATGGTATACCACTTTTTTGCCATTTACCACAACTACATACCATTCGTTCAAGTTGTACGTTGGTGGTTGCAAAATTATCATCGACTTGATATTTATCCCCATACAAACGTCTAGCATTCCAATTGTAAGACTTGTTGACAGATTTTTGAACTTTACCCTCAACGTAAGGGGTCAACCCACCAGATAACCTCCCTGAAAATTTTGATATTTTAATACAAATAATAACACATTAAAAAAAGTAAATAAAACAATCTCTCTTACCCGCCACGTCGGCCCGTTCAGCATACTTGGATTGTATCGACGTGGTGATTAACTCAATCATCGTTATTATAGGAAACTCACGTCTGGATATAACTTGCAAAATTTCAGGGACATCAATCGATTTAACATTGTAGCGTACTCTTGGGAAAAATGCTCGTGTCCATTTTGAAATCGGAATATCGTCTAGCCAGTAAATTGGACTCCTATGCAAGGAAAATAAAGGTGATTTCCTACATTCAGTTTGCAACCTTTCCAAACACAAGTAAAATTCATCAACGTTGTATGCATTGCATGACTTCCAAAACAACGATTCAGCTTCCGTACTGTTACGTCCCACACAGTCACGTATCTTTCGAGCTATATCTTTAGGACAATATCCATGATAGGAATCGGGGTAGGCACTATAAACACCAAATTCTATTTTATCACACATGTTGATTATGAAACCAACCTCTATGTCGTCACCTAAACAATCTTTTAACCTCATCATGAACCATCTCCATGATTCTTCACACTCTAAGGTTCCCAAACCAATTGCTAAGAGAAGTGGTTCATGATTTCCATCTACAACCACTGCGAAGTACATGGTTGTCAGATAGCTCCCAATAAGGGGTAAATAACCCACATATATCAGGGGTATCAAGCACCTAACGAAGGTAAGAATCTACATAAAAACGAACACATATTAGTGATGAGTAAAAACTAATCGAGATACATTACCATGAAATATTATGTAAGTCAATAAAATTAGTATGTCATACCACGCAACCTAAAGCCACAAAACAGAATTGGAAGCGGTTGGTATCGGTTTTCTTGATTGCTGTGTAGGTATTAGGATTTGTTCGTTGAAGGTTATGTAAGAAAATTGGTAGTTGAGAAAAGCTTCTTCCGATGTTAGTACTCATTTTCACAACCGATGAAAGTGCTCTACAATCATCACACAAATGAGATTATAAATAGAAAATATTGTATCTCTAATGTTCACAATTCATAGTTCAACCTTTTGAATTCGTAGTCAAACCAGTTCATTTCATAGTCAAATTTCACTGACCGACAAGACAATACTACAGAAGGTACTTGTCTGGATTTCGTAGTTCAACTTTTTGAATTCATAGTCAAACCAGTTCATTTCATAGTCAAAAAGATTTGTCTGTAACATGATTTCTTCTATAAAAGGGTGTCACTCAGTATGAAAACTGTATCAGTGAAAGCAACTCCTATTTATAAGAAAAACAAGGCTAATGGCATACTGCAATTGCGGAGGAGAACGTATCGTTAGGATTTCGGGAACATCTAAAAATCCAGGAAGATTGTTTTACGCTTGCCCATATTTGGTATCATGTTGTTAACGTCATTCAAATTTAAACCTTCGTGTTTACATCACAAAAATTTATTTTCTTACTGTAAATATTTAATTTAACAGGGACCAAAATGCGGGTTTATCAGTTGGGTTGATGAAGAGAAGGACCAATCTTCTATGGTAATAGCCAAAGTAGCTAACTCTAATAAGCTCTTTCAATCAGAAAATAAGAAGTTAAAGATAGCGTTGGTTTGTAGTTGGGTGTTGTTCTTGGCAGTTCTTGTTTACAAGTTGTAAGCTTTTCAATATTGTTTTTATGGTTTTGAAGTTGTTAGGTCAATAAGTTGTTGTATTTGTAACGTTAAAAAAAATGTTGTAGTCGTTCTTATGTTCTATGTAATGTTAAGTAATTAGTAGGTCATTAATTTGTTGTAATTGTCGTAACGTTATATTTTTTGCCGTCCGTTGAGTAAACTGTAAAAATAAACTAATAATGAAATCCAACATTAATTTTTAAATACATTTATATAATCCAACTACATAGGACCAAGACAAGACCCCCATATAATTTTTGCCATCCGGAGACGGAACTCTAAAGCTGCGTTCTTTGGGTCAATAAGAACACGTATTGGTTGACCTGAAACCAATTGCTCCATAAACATACAAAGAAAAACACCGCAATCTCCCAAATGACTACTTTGTTGGGGAACGTTTTCTTCATAAATGAATTGCATATTCAATGGAATCCTTGGGATGTTCCTCCGGGCCCAATACTTAATCTTGTCCAAATAATTTGCCACCCGACGTTCAAATTTGGAAAAAATTCCTTCAGATTGGAATTTTTCATAAGCACCTCTACCAAGACTGTCATAAATATGCACTTCCATTGACGCTAATCGTAGTTCCCCAAATAGCCAATGATTAGGGGATGAATGAATCGGCAATAAGACCTGTATGAGAATCAGAAAATAAAATTATGTTTATTTACATCACAATACAAAGACATCACAATACAAAAACATAACAAAAAAACCATATTATTTTCAGTATAAACTATTAAGTTTACCGTATCAACATCCCACCAAGCAACCATGAAGTTGGGGTACGTAGCAATACCAGCCATAAACGCCCTCCAGTCCTGTCCTTCTTCCAAAGCATGAGAAACAAAAAAATTTGGAGGCATTATTGTATATCGGTCGCTCTCAAACCGTCTCTCCATCAAAAGTCGGTACCAAATGGTTATATGCTGCACACATGATACTGTTGTTATTGACTAAAAAACAAATAACTTTTAAAAGAATAAATTAACAATTAATTTACCGCTGACTCCAACCAGCCGTCGTGTGTATGCCCAAACAATGAGCTCCAAAAATCTCTATCTAACACGAAATTAAACAAATGATGCTGGACATCATATGAATGCAATACATAATTTTGGATGACATCCTCACCGCTTGCTACGTAAGGTTGCAAGCGCAACATGGAGAAGTCATGAGCGACACCAAAAACTGGAGTAGGAACGGGGGTTGTTGATTTCATATCAACCTTCTTTTTTGTTCTTCTATTTTGCTTTGGTGTCGTGTGCAACTAAAAACAATATTGAAATGTTTAAATCTATATCTTTAATATAATTCACAAAAACATATAATCATTGGTTTATAAATAAAACGAATACCTCGGTGTAAGGAGGGCACAAATATTGTGATGGTTTTCGACTCCTCGGTTTATCGGGTGTAACTTCTTTGTCATCATCATCATCATGAAAATAATCTACATTTCCCGTTATTATTAGTTCGTCATCGTCCGGCACATCATCATCAAATTTGTTCCCCGCATTGTAATTCCTCTCCTCCCACTCCTACATTAAAAATAATACGTTATACTTAATAACGAAATACACATAATTTAATCAGCAATAATATCTAAATAAACAAAATATTTATATTAATGTAACTATAATAACCTCTTTAACTCCACTATAATCATTTACATCAAACACATCATCATCAAATTTGTTCCCCGCAAACTCATTCCTCTCCTCCAACACCTACATTAAAAATATAACTTTTTACTCAATAAAAAAAGACACTTTATTAAAAAGTAATTATTATAATCGTAAATGTAACATCTATAACAACCTTCTCGTCTTGAGTATCACCAAAAACATTTTCAGTTGTATGGTTTTTATTCATCACTTCATCTTCTACAACCTATATTTTCAAATATAAAATATGAACACAGATATTCATATATGTTAATAAAATTTAATAAATAGTGTAGCGTGTAACTAAGCTGTTCATCATTAAAAATATCGCTCCAAAATTGCTCATTATTCACTTGTTCAACAAAAACCTCTGTAGGTTGTCGGTTCATAAACACATGCTGCTCCAATGCATGTAGCCGTTTCAACACCTCGTCTAGCTTGTGTTTCCCACTGCTTCGACCTCTACCATGAGAGCGACCACTGGACGACATACTAGACGAAGATTCGTCTTGTCTCCTAAAATGGTCACGTACTGGGGATGGAACTGCTTTCCCTTCACCATATACATACTCTTGAAATGACATATAATAAAAAGATGTCATCTCATCATCACCCGGTAGCATGTTTTGTCTTGGTGGTACCCCCGCCTAAAAAATTAAACATATTAAAAATGCATATAAAAGTATAATAATCAACTTTATTAATAATAAACGAATTAATTTTAAACCTGCATCTTTAACCAAATCTTGTTCACGTCCACCCATTTCAATTTTTTTGTTCCGGTCCATCGTTTCATTCGAGGAAAGTCTTTATTTTTTCTCGATGCAAATCCACATGCACGAACAGCCGAAATCATCTCATATATCCATATCTACAATTTTTTACAACAATTACAGTAATAAAGGTTAAAATTAAAATATAAAAAAAACAATAAAACAATTTAAATATAAGAAAATTTTTATACCCTTATTGGAGCCGTAAATCCTGAGACCGAGTACTTTAAAGTTTTACCACCCTCAGAAACTGATAAGTTATTGTGTATCTTATTCCATGTATCTTCAAGGTCAACATAGGTAAAATCCCAGAGATAGCTACCCCAAGAGAAGCTAACAAAACAAAAAAACAAAATTGATTATTATATAAATTATAACTTTAATAAAATAGAATTTTTAACGTAAACAAAATATACCTATTCCAGTGATCCAAATTCTCAGCCAAATAAAACCAATCTTCTGGCACCCGATCGTTAACTTCTTTACCCAAAAAACCTTCACACAAAATGTATATCAAACATACTCTAACTGCATCAACATCGTCAAGTGCTAGGAATGTTCGATTTAAAATTAATCTTTTCAGGTCGCCTATTTTCACCGAACTATTAGTATGGTCCGGAAATAACCGTTCACGAAGTAAACATCTTTTTTTACTGCTTATTAATTTTTCTGACCCTTTTCTCCCAATGTTTTTTGGATACTCCGCAAATTTGAAGCCGGTAATCAAACAAAACTCTTCCGGCCCATACACCATTTTCGTATTGCCTACTCGAAAATATAAATGTTTTATTCCATCTGGATATAAAACAGGGTCCGACCGGATCTGATGAAGGAACATTTTATGAAACAATAATGCGTCCCCTTGTAAACGAGGGATATCAATAAATAACCAAAGACAGTATCTCGGAAAATAGCACGTCGGGCATCATCTAAAACTTCAAATACTTCCCATATGTTACCGCCACAGCCTTTTAAGTTCGCAAAGGCTTTCGTATTCATTAAACTAAAATCATGCTGCAGAAAAAACACAAAAACAAATTAGATAACTAAAAAATATTCTTTTTTTTAAAAATATATGATTACAAACTGCAAATACAATTTCTTAATTACTAATATATATATATATATATATATATATATATATATTTCCCATAAAAAACAATAACATACACATATATAAACAATTTCCCAAGTTATACAACTAATATATTAACGATAGAAAACAATATTCAACTTAAAAAATATATGATTACAAACTGCAAATACAATTTCTTAATTACTAATATATATATATATATATATATATATATATATATATATATATATATATATATATATATATATATATATATATATATATATATATATATATATATATATATATATATATATATATATTTCCCATAAAAAACAATAACATACACATATATAAACAATTTCCCAAGTTATACAACTAATATATAAACATTTTATACAAACAATTTCTAACAATATATATAACACAAATTTTCAACTTATACAAATGATTTACTTAAACGACAAACACAAACAATTTCTAACAATATATATAAAACAAATTTTCAACTAATACAAATGTTTTACTTATACGACAAACACAAACAATTTCTAACATTATATATACCACAAATTTTCAACTTATACAAACGTTATACCTATACGACAAATATATATACAAACGACTATTTTGCACTTTATATAAACAACTATACGATTAGAATATACAAGATTTCAGGTTATACAACAACTAAAAAAATATTAAACCTATCAAACACAACAAAATTAAACTTTTTTAACACATCCTTAACACAACAAATGATAAAAAAAAAAAAGATTGTTGACATTAAAAGAGTAAAAATTTAACCATATTTGCGGGATTGTTGACATAATCCTCCATTTTCTTCAAAAACTAGCAAAAAATCCGAGCTAAGCCAAAGTTAGAGAGAGTTTTTGTGTAGAGAATGGTGAAAAATGAAGGAAAAAAAACGTTTTTATAGTGAAATTGGAGGGGATTTCGCAGATGAGAAGCCCATTTCGCAGATGGGCCTTCTCATCTGCGAAAGTACAAGTGCCTAAAGCACAACTGTGCTTTAGGCACTTGTACTTTCGCAGATGAGAAGCCCATTTCGCAGATGGGACCTTCTCATCTGCGAAATGGGTGGTTATTTTTGTAATTTCGATTATTTTTGGCTATTTTTGTAATATCATTAGTGTAAATGGTTATTTTTGTAAATTTCTCATTTTTTTTATAATCAAGTCATAGTTGTTTATGCCTCTGATGATGATATAGGTACTCCATTAGTCTTTGTCAACCCTGGACACCATCATACCATCTATTTACTTGAAATTGTTGGATACTTTGCCTCGAATGGAGTTGCTAATGTTGATGTTCAAAGCAAACCACTTCAGTCTTACCGTTTTCATGGCTTCTGTTTTCTCCAAATCGAAAAGTCATCAAATGGGAGTGTGTTTAAAAATATATGTTTATAGAAGATATTAGTTTTGCTATTTTTTGAGCTCAACTGCGTATTCATCATTAAGTTTATAAAAGAGTTATCTTCTTAATTTCCTATGCTACACCATGCCAAGAAAGACCCAATAACTGGGCTTTCCTATATAACATAAACCACTTTCAAAATCACTTGCAGAGGCTGTATATCTAAAACTAAAAAGAAACCAATCAGACTGTAATTAACAGCTATCAACAGAAAAACACAAAACCTCATTACAAAAAGATACAGACGCAATTTAATAATCGAAACATAATAGATAATACAACTGCAAGCATACATCTGATATCATCAATACACAGATGATGCGATGGGAAGTCATTAATATAAAAATGAGTTCAATCAATAAAAAAACATACCTGCTTAAATCCTCCAGATAAAAGAAGGGAACAGGACAGCTGTCGCATGAAGGAGAAACGAAATATTCATCAGTAAATGTAAGGCTAATCAAATTTTACTAATCATTATTTCATATAAGCCGCTGTAGCACAATTCAAACATAACGTTCTTGCAGCTCGGCTCTTCTGACCCATGAGTCCCAGGTTCAAGTCCTGGCAGCGGCATCAATTATTTTTTAACTATATATTTCTTGTATATCATTTTCTTTCTTATTTTGTGAGTAATAAATTACATTGTAAGCTATTCTTCAATAATTAATATGTTAGATTGTATTTAAAGTATATATTAGGAATGGCGTATGTACGCCCGTATAGTATAAATTTTCAACACATTCAATTTATTTTATCTTTTATAGAAAACTTAATACCTTAATTATCCATGACGTTTTAGATAAATACCAGTTATAATATTATTTTAGTTTAATTTTAATAATACTATCTGTTTCAAACAAAGTTCAAAACAAAACACATAAATTTATTAATCTATGTATCACCAAAAAAATAAATAAATAAACGTTGTACTTATTAAAATGAGCAAAAATATACAAAACTTTTGCTAATAGATAATGTTTCTCCTTAATTACTCCATGTGATTTAAATCACATGTAACAATGACGCTTGCTGCACATTCACAATATGGAATGATGCCAAAGGGATAAATTGCAATTTTTTTCAAAGTGGGATAGAAGCTCGGCTCCACCTCTTGTATGTCCTAAAGACATGAATTCCCTTATCAGTGAATTAAACAAACTTTTTTTTTTTTTTTTTTTTTTTTTTTTTTTTTTTTTTTTTTTTTGCAAATTTTGAAATATTTACTTGATCTTGTGTTTGCAAAGACAAAAATGGGTACTTGAATCTACTCGGGATGGCATCTACGTATAATACAACATATTTTGAAGATATATATATATATATATATATATATATATATATATATATATATATATATATATATATATATATATATATATATATATATATATATATATATATATAGAGAGAGAGAGAGAGAGAGAGAGAGGTGAGTTCAATTGAGAAAATAAAAAAGGTTGAGAATGGAGGAATCATTCTCAGCTACTCATTTATTTTTGTCGCAAAAGGCTTTACTTTTGCGAACTTTGACCAATTTACTTTGACCAGGACCTCTATTCTGATGACAAGTCGTCGGCAAAAGTCTGGCGGGAACGACAAACATATTGGCAGTATTATGAAATTCTATACCGACGACATGTCGTCGGTATAGGTATCAAAAAATATATTTTCCATTTATTTTTAATCCATATGCCAGAAAAACAAAATGATGTAGCTTTGTGTATGCTATACCGATGACTTGTCGTCGGCATGACACGTGGCGATTCGCATCGCAGGGCTATCCCGACGACATGTCGTCACCATAGGTTTATCAAAACAACATCGTTTATTTGACCCTATAACGACGTCATGTCATGAGCATAGGGGTTTACCTTAAAGAATGGTGCAGCCTTCGTTCATTTGCACAGCGACGCAACAACCTTCTTTCTCTCTGACGAAAATCCGATTCCAACGACACTAGCCGGTGATTAGCCCCACGTAAACCTTTTCTACTCCTATTTCGTTGAATATTGATGTGTGCTAATGATTTTTACCCCGAATTTGGGGTTTTTTTGGTGTCTAGAGGTTTTCACCGGTGGTGAAGCACCACCGTTCGTCTTCCACTGCCTGAGGCTTCCCCACCGCGACTTGTTCACTGGCGCCTATCGTTCCATGTTATCTCCTTCACCACCCTTCGTATTTTATTGCAGGAACACAACATCGATTTTCAATGATCACTTTTGGTTTTTTCTGATTTTTTTATCTTCGATGACCACCAGCCACCAGCGGAGGATCACCATTGATTTTGACAAGGGGAGTCCGCATCACAGCAAGAAGAACAAACACAGCTTAGTTTTTTTTTTTTTTAATTTTATTGAAATTGAAATTGTATATATGCATAAGTTTTCATGAAAAGAAATTGAAATTGATCCTCTTTTGATTATAGAATTGTGTTGTTTGGTTGGTATATATGTGATTGTGTTGTTTGTTTGGTATATGTGTGATTGTTGTTTTTTGTTTGGTATATGTATATTGTTTGTTTGTTCTGGTTTATACGAAATTGAAATTGTATGAAATTCAAATTTGTTTAGGTACATATGAAATTGTGGTTAAAATATTATATGAAATTCAAATTTTTTTAGGTTCATATGAAATTGAAGTTGTATGTATATAATGTTAATTTACTTGTTTAGGTTTATATGAAATCGAAATTTTGTATGATTGTAAAATATGTATGATTGTGATCTTTGTTTAGGTTGGTATGAAATTTTATTTATAAAATGTAAAATATGGATGGTTGTGTTATTTGTTTAGTTTATTGGCTTAAGTGAATAAAAATACAATTTTGTAATTGAAAAAAAAAATGTATATATATACTATAAATACAATCTAATGACGATGGATAAGAGTTTTTTCACTATATATATATATATATATATATATATATATATATATATATATATATATATATATATATTAAAAGTACAATGTTGTAATTGAAAAAAAAAAAACAAACTAATATTCTGTCTGTTTTTTCTCAAACAAAGAGTCATATCATTTAACTAAGTATATAATCTAATTTTTAAGTTAAAATGTTTGTCATTAAGAACAAACGTTACTTATAGCAATATAAAACAAAATATAAAATATTTAAACTAATAAAAGTACGTTTATTGAGAGTAAAGTTTATTAAGTAAAAAATATTTAAACAACAAATGTTATTAATAGCAACATACTTTTTTTATTTTGTTTATTAAAGTATTTTATTTTCATTTCTATTTGAAAGTTATAACATAAAACAAAATAATAAAATCACATTGTTATTAAAAGTATGGTGCCATAAAAAAACAAAAAAAAATAATACTAATAATATTAAAAGTACAATGTTGTAATTGAAAAAAATAAAATGTATACATACTATAAATACAATCTAATGATGATCGATAAGAGTTTTTTTTCTGTAATTGAAAAAAAAATGTATATATATTAAAAGTACAATGCTGTAATTGAAAATAAAAAAACAAAATAATATTCGGTTCGTTTTTTCTCAAACAAAAAGTCATACAATTTAACTATGTATACAATCTAATTTTTAAGTTAAAAAGTTTGTTATTAAGAACAAACGTTACTAATAACAACATAAAACAAAATATAAAATTATTTAAACTAATAAAAGTACGTTTATTGAGAGTAAAGTTTATTAAGTAAAAAATATTTAAACTACAAAAGTTATTAATAACAACATACTTTTTTTATCTTGTTTATTAAAGTATTTTATTTCCATTTCTATTTGAAATATATAACATAAAACAAAATAATAAAATCACGTTGTTATTATAGTGCTATAAAAAAACAAAATAATATTAAAAGTACAATGTTGTAATTGAAATATATATATATATATATATATATATATATATATATATATATATATATATATATATATATATATATATATATATATATATTTCGTCCGTTTTTTTCTCAAGCAAAAAGTCATACAATTTAACTATGTATACAATCTAATTTTTAAGTTAAAATGTTAGTCATTAAGAACAAACGTTACTAATAGCAACATAAAACAAAATATAAAAATATTTAAGCTAATAAAAGTACGTTCATTGTGAGTAAACAAAATACAAAAATATTTAAACTAATAAGTGTACGTTTATTGTAACTATGTATACAATCTAACTTTTAATAATGAAACAGTAATGACGATCGATAAGAGTTGGATTCGTGAAAACCGAACGTCCCCAAAATTTTTGGAAGGTCTTAAAAACATTATGGAGATTGCTAGGAAACATGTTGACTCTGAAGACAAAGTGTGTTGTCTGTGCGTAAAGTGTGTGAATATGTATCGACAATGATTGAGGACGGTTTATGCCCATATACATGACCGTGGGTTTCTAAAATCGTATACTATATGGATTTATCACGGTGAGAAGCATTCTGTTTCGGATTTGGGCTACAATTCAACTCCAATAAACATTCCAACAACTAATGAGATGTTTGATGTAACTGATGATGTTATGGCGGAAAAAAATACAAATGAAGAAAATACAGATGATGAAGGACGAGGCACGGACCCAAAATTTGATGCTTTGTTTGAGGAGCTCAATACCGAGTTATACCCTGATTGTGAGATGTCTTCTTTAAACTTTTTGGCAAAGTTGTTGCATATTAAATTGATCAATAAATGGACAAATAGTTCATTTGACCAACTTGTAGAGTTGCTAAGAGTTTCTTTCCTGAAGCTAAGAAAAAGTTGAGAAAGATAGGGTTAGGATATGAGTCCATCCATGCTTGTAAATGATTCCATGCAGAATTTCCCGATTTGTAACGAGGGTATATGGGTGGACACAACCAGAAAGGGGAAGCGAGTACAACAAAAAGTGTTGCGGTACTTTCCTTTGACTCCAAGACTTCGACAGATGTATAGTTCCAGATTCACAACTAAAGATATGATTTGGCATAATAGTGGAAGATCAACGGATGATATTATGTATCATCTGGTAGATGGAAAGTCATGGCAAGAATTTGATAAGAGATATCCAGAGTTTTCCAAAGAACCTAGAAATGTTCGTCTAGGTTTAGGTGTTGATGGCTTTATTCCATTCGGCAACTTTAATAACAGTTATACTATTTGGCCGGTTATATTGACTACCTACAATACACCACCATGGATATGTATGAAAGAGTCTTATTTCATGCTAACTTTGTTGATTTCTGTCCCTAGATCACCCGCAAAGGACATTGATGTTTACTTGAGGCCTTTGGTGGATGAGTTGAAAACATTATGGGTTAAAGGAGTCCAAATGAGAGATGCATCAACCAAAACTGTATTCAATATGTGTGTGATGTTGTTATAGACTATCAATGATTTCCCAACTCGTAGCAGTCTGTTTGGATGGATTAGTCAAGGTTATTTAGCATGCCCTACTTTTAACGAAGGCATATCTTCCATTTATGTGACCAACAAGATGTCTTATGTTGGTCACATACAATTCTTGAATATAAACCATAGTTGGAGGGAGATTCTATTGTTAGATGGTTAACCTAAGACAAGACCGCGTCCTAGACGATTCAGTAATGCAACTATATTAAAGCAAGTAAATTGTCTCTCTGATCGAATTCCATGGAAACATCCTGATTATGGGGGCAAAAAAAGAAAGCGTGACGATGAAAGAAAAAAGAGAGAGTTAAATTGGATAAAACGAGATATCTTCTTTGAGCTTGAGTATTGGTCTTCCCTCAACCTAAAACACAATTTCGATGTTATGCATGTTTCAAAGAATGTGAATGTGAGTGTGTTGAATACTGCACTGATGAACGATAAAAGCAAAGAAAAAAAGAAGCAAGAATTGACTTGAAAAATATGGGCATTAGACCAGATCAATGGCCAAAAGAGAAAGTCAAGAAGATGAAGACACACAACAAGGAAGAAAACAAGAAGAAAGAAATGCTCCCACATGCTTCTTACTCTTTCAAACCAATTGATCGACAACGTTTCTTCCAATTCATTAAAGGAGTGAGACTACCTTATGGTATTAGATAGAACTCTAAGAAGAAGGTTAATGATACTGAATCAAATTTGGTTGGGCTGAATTCTCACGATCATCACATCCTCATGCAATGATTGCTACCTATAGGGGTTCGAGCATGTCTCCCACCAAATGTTTCAAGAACAATCATTGACCTGTGTACATTCTTTAAAAAAATTGTGCACGGTCATTAGATGTTAACGACATGAGAAATGCCAGAACAGAAGTGGTGAAGATCTTATGCAATCTTAAGTTGATATATCCTCCAACACTTTTCGACATAATGATTCATCTTATTCTTAATTTACCTGATAAAGCCATTCTTGGAGGGCCTGTACACATGAGATGGATGTATCCTTTTGAAAGATATATGAAAAAACTTACAAATTATGTTAGAAACAAAGTCAAACCAGAAGGTTCAATAGCAGAGGGTTATGTTGCAGATGAAGCTTTGACATTCTACTCTATGTATCTTGAGGGTATGCAAACTAAATTCAACCGTGCTGATAGAAATGATGATCCTAGCCTTCCAAAAAGGCAATTTTATGTGTTCTCATCACAATGTCGAACAATGTCGGCTAAGAAAATCGTTGAACTTTGTAAAGAGGCCAAAAAATCATTGCATTGCTTTGTACTAAACAATTACAATGAGGATGAGATGAGAAGCTAAAAATTGTAAGTTTTTGATCTATTAACTACCTTTTTGATAGTGTTTTAACTATTCTAATTATTTTGTCCCATATTTAGTGAATTCAAATCAAAATTGCCTAAAAGTGATATCAAAAAGGAATTTCCTTCATGGTTCAAGGAAAATGTAAGTATGTTATATATTTATAATGTAAAACTAATTTATTACTTAAACACACAATCTTATATTTCCTTATAGATTTATGGTCTCCAAAAAGATATGCATTCAAACTCTACTAACGAATTAAAGGCGTTGGCATATGGTACGTTGCGTGCATATTCTTACACTATGTGCATAGTAAATGGTGTCCGATTTGTCGTGCATAGTCGTGATCTTCGACGCACTACTCAAAATAGTGGTGTTGTTATATTCAGAGAAGACGGTACACCATTCTACGGTCAATTAGAGGAGATCATAGAGTTGCATTATTTATATGATAAATCAGTTGTAGTCTTTCGTGGTAAATGGTTCAATGCGTCATTACGTAATGGATGTTTAAAGACTATAAATAATATGATTCTTATCGATAACAGTCATGAATGGTATGTCGGTAAAACGTGGTATGATGATCAACAATACATCTTAGCCACACAAGCTAAACAAGTATTTTATCTCCAAGATCCCACTCAAAACAATAACTAGAGAGTTGTTGAAGAGGTTCATCATCGAAAAATTTGGAATCATCCAAGTATCGGTGTTGTGATTGAGATAGATGTCGTGAACAACACTCAATCAACTAATTTTACCTTGGTTGTCGACTTAGGCACCTTACCTATGCATATGACTTTAGGTGAAGTTGGTGAATCAAGTGTGGTTGCTAGGAGGAATGTTGTTCTTACTATAAACGATGACGATTTCATTAATGATGACAATGACGATGATGATACGTACTCTTCAGATGAATAAATAAATAATGAAAACTACGACAGTGATGATGATGTTGTACATGTATATTGTTCTAGTGATGAATCTGATTGGCGGTATGTTATTGTTATTATATATCCTGATTACTTATAATATTTGTTAAATTTTGAAATGTTGCTTATTTATAGCTTTATTATATATTCTGAATGTTTATAGTATTTGTTAAACAGATTGCAGAAATCGTGAGGGACATGGAGGAGACGGTGGGGATAAACCTCCACATGGGGTTGCACGCGGTGTACCATCGAGTTGCCAATCTTGTAAGTTATATGAAATTTTGAAGTATTAGATATATTAAAGTTTTGAATTTCTAAATTTCCAATTGTATATGTAAATATAGCACACACGAAGAATGTGAATGTGAATGTGTATGGAAAAGGGAGAAAATTAAATTTGTACGATGAGTATGAAAAAAAACATGTGTAGGCCTTTGGATATGACAATTGATATCTCCGGGCGGACGTATCGATTTATAGGGGACAACAAGCAAATGTTTGTCAGACTTATCTCAAATCTGGTGGGATCACAGGTACCGTTGCATTATCATACTTGATGTTGTGTTCCTACCAAGTACAAAGATGATTTATATCCCGAGCTAGAGGTAAGTATACAATATATTTTATATGTATTGAATTTTACACTTATTAAATATTTTTTTTACTAATAAAATATGTTTTTTCTTTTGCGGACTTATTTTGATATTAGTAGGTATCGAGGCACAAACTTGTGGGAGCCCCTTCGAGCGGATATCCAAGCAGATATGCAAAGAGCTTATTGAGAGCGCAAGTATCAGATAAAAGAAACATTTGAAAGAGTTGGTGGATATCATAATGTGGAAAGGGCAAGAAGATATCCACTGCCTGATTTGACCGCCGGAGCTTGGAACGATATGATTGATTTGTTGTTTTTGACCGAGGAATACAGACGCACATCGAACAAAAATAAAGTTACTAGGTCAAAACTTCCGCACACGCGTGCTCATGGATGTAGACCCTATGCTCAACGATGTCATTTATAGGTAATAAAATACATTAGTATTATTTAAAATTGTTATTAACATTTGTACAAATATATTTATTGTTTTTTCACTTATTATAGGAAAAAATGGGAATCAAGCTGCAGCATATTGAGGGTTGCAGACAAATGCACTACAAAGAAGGTTCGGGTTGGTGTGCAAGTCGAGCAGAAGAAGATTGGGTAAGTGATAAATGAAATGAATGTGTTGTTTAAATATATTATTATTAATTATAGTTTCTTGTTTAAGAAATATTATTATTATTTGAATGTTTAAGTTTAGTTGTTTGTTTTAAATAACATATGTTAATTTTTTTCTTTATTTTAGGAGAAAATTCAAAATGGATATGAGAAAATGCAAAATGGGGTTGGGGAAGGAGGAGAAGTCAACGAGGAAGAATGTTTAGAACGTGCCCTTGGGACGAGATGTGGACATGCTCGCGGGGTGGGTAGGAGACCAACCGCCAACTTCGGTTTTATTCCAACTGAACGGTCTTCCACTTCCAAATCGTCTTAATCTCAACCCCAATTTCAATCCCAATTTGATGCATAACAAATGCAAGAATATTTGCAACAATATAATGCATCATTGGAGGCATGTATTCCTCACTTCTAACCACCACCATTTCCTAACCTTCTATTCAACTATAACACACAAGCAAGTACCTCTCAACAATTTGCCGAAATGATGGAAGAAGAAGGAGAAGGAGAATAATGAGAAGAAAAAGAAGAAGAAGGAGGAGGGGGAGGAGAAGAAGGAGAAGGAGAAGACCATTATGACAATGATGGTTGATGTTTTTTTAGTATTATGAACAATGTTAGTTAACTACTTATTGTAATATTAAACTTGAATTTGATGTTTTGAATTTGAACAATAGTACCTAGTTAATGTATTTCAATTTTTTTGGATTTGTTAAAAATGCAGGAATGGTAATGTACAAAACCAGTAAAGCTAAAAAAACAAAACCAGTAGCTATTCCAACGACAAGTCATCATTATAGGTCCATAACCGACAGCTGTTAAAAACCCTATAGCGACGACATGTCATCGTAATAGCTTAGACCTTTCGCGACAACTTGTTGTCACTATAGGTGTCCCGACGACATGTCGCTGCCACAGGTTTTTAATAAAACTTTATTTTTTTTCGAAAATATGGTTGACAAAAGCTGTACCGACAACATGTCGTCGCAATTGGTGAAGCTATGTCGACGATGTAATAGACCTATGCCGACACGCCTGTGCCGACGACTTGTCGTCGCCATAATCTATACCGACGACTTGTCCTCTGGATAGGATATGAATTTGTTGTCCCATGGGGTACAATTGTTGGAGTGTTATTACAAATAACATTTTGTAAAGTTCTATCGACAAAAACTTTACCAAACTAATGATGAACAACACGAAACAATCAAGATTAATTTAAAGAAACCAACAATCAAACACTTGGCATACATGCAGAGATCCATCAAAAAAAACCATTTGTCAGACATCAAAAGAATAAGGAAACTGGTATTCAATATGCAAGAACCTCTGTTCTTATCGTGAGAAGCCCCAACTGCATATTCATCATTAAGTTTATAAAAAAAGTTATCTTGTTAACTTCCTATGCTACATGACTCCAAGAAAGATCCAATAACTCGACTTTGCTATATATTGGACCCAACATAAAGCAGTTTTAAAATCACTTGCAGAGGCTCTATATCTAAAATTTAAAAGAAACCAATCAGACTGTATTTAACAGCTATCAACGGAAAAACACAAAACCTCAATACAAAAAGATGCAGACTCATTCAAATAATCGAAATATGCAACTTCAAGCATACATCATCGATACACAGATAAAAGAGAAAGTAGTGGCGGCAAGAAGGAAGCAGGAGAGCTGTCGCAAGCGTAGGTGCGGCGAGATGAATATTAACGAAACTATTCATCAGTAAATGTTTTAAGTATTTATAATTCCTGACTTTCGTAGGCTAATCACAAATTACTACTTTAATAAATAGAAGGATGGGGCTTAAAATATCACATAAGCTGCTGTAGCACAACTTCATAAAAGAAAACTCGGCTCTTCTGACCCAAGAGTCCCAGGTTCAAGTCCTGGCAGCGGCATAAACCATTTTTTAACAAACTCTCGTTTCTCTACCCTTTTAGCTACATGTTTCTTATAAATCATTTTCTTTTTTATTTTTTGAATAACAAAAGTATATTATCAAGTATTTTTGTAATAATTAATATATTTAGATTGAATTTGAATTTGAAGTATATATAAATTTTAAAACAAAACAATGGAAAATATGTTGTATGTACAGACTAAAGTACTAATTTTCAACAATTTAAATTTAATTTATAGATGTTTCTCCTTAGCCCTTGTCATTTAAATTTAATTTATAGATGTTTCTCCTTAGCCCTTGTCATTTAAATCACATGTAAACATAAGTTTAGCTTATTCTGACATTCTTAATGAAGGAAAAAAAACATAACAAAACAACTATTACAAATTATTTAAGATATAGTACTTCGTAAATCCTGATTCTCTTTTCGACTTATGCTCAAGAATGATTTGTTTTGCAACAATGCCTAATATGATGGTCATGAAAATAATTTAAACTTGTTTATCTCATTCATACCGTTTTCATATCTTCTTGAATTTTAGCAAGTATAATGATTAGTCATAAATGATACCCTAAATACCTTGATTAGTTATAAAAGTGGTCTCTAATTAGTGACTAAAATATAATGGTCACTAAACCCATGACTACCCGTTTCGTCACTAATCACTGAAAGTCGTCACTGTTTTATAAAATTAGTGACTATAAAAGGTCGTCACTATTTTGTCCAACTAGTGACCATAAAAATTGATCACTGATTTACCTAATTAGTGACCATAAAAAATTGTCACTGATTCTGTTGCTATTTATTACATTTAACCTATTTAAGTCATTAGCATTGAACTTAGTAAATGATAAGATATACGATGATCCTGTTATCAAAATATGTCATCGAATGATAAGCATAAATTGTTCTCAAATTTAAACAAAACACATAATATACAATACATAAATGACTAAAAGGTAAAAACAAATATATTCACCTTTGTACAAAGTAGGATTATACATGATATTAAAAGAAGATCGATTCAACCTCTTCTTTACCAAGAAAAAATAAAAAAGATTACATCAATCTGTAAATATATGTAGAAGTTTATAACCTTCTCATATTCAGATTCAAAAAACTTTGACTTCTCTTGTCCATTGACATTATTCCCTCCTGAAATCAATCAATCATTCAATCAATAACACAAATTAAATCAAGAAATTCAAATATTTTTTTATGTAATGTCTCACATTTGTGTAAGATTTGGGGAAGAGTTATTTCAAAGCATCAAAGCTGCTATGTCATCTTGATTGAGTGAAACAAATAGCAGTATCCTTATCAAAACCAAGTTTTCTTAAAAATAATGCAATCTCTTGTGCATTATATCCTTGGCAACCCTTGTGATCTGATTTCTTGATTAGCGGAAGGCAGATAAGCAAACATTAGTAAGAATTTGGACTTGGGAGCAACATACATGTGAAGTGGTTATGGGAAAATTTGGAAATAATCTAAAACCAATATTTCCTATGAATACGATTGTGTCCAATAAGATAGACTGGATTGGATTAGGTACAAAGTTGATAAGAAAATACCCATATGTTTTAAATTTTTATCTTCAATCTTGACACAAATTAAATGGGATTTTTAGTCATCCTATTTAACCTAATTATATTAATTAATTACTATGTTTCTTAAACCAAGAATACCCAAATATGGAAAAAGTTAACGACGGTGTTAGTAAATGATAAGATATACGATGATCCTTTTATCAAAATATGTCATTGAATGATAAGCATAAATTGTTCTCAAATTTAAACAAAACACATAATATACAATACATAAATGACTAAAAGGTAAAAACATATATATTCACCTTTGTACAAAGTAGGATTATACATGATATTAAAAGAAGATGGATTCGGCCTCTTCTTTACCAAGAAAAAATAAAAAAGATTACATCAATCTGTAAATATATGTAGAAGTTTATAACCTTGTCATATTCAGATTCAAAAAACTCTGACTTCTCTTGTCCATTGACATTATTCCCTCCTGAAATCAATCGATCATTCAACCAATAACACAAATTAAATCAAGAAATTCAAATATTATTTTATGTAATGTCTCACATTTGTGTAAGATTTGGGGAAGAGTTATTTCAAAGCATCAAAGCTGCTATATCATCTTGATTGAGTGAAACAAATAACAGTATCCTTATCAAAACCAAGTTTTCTTAAAAATAATGCAATCTCTTGTGCATTATATCCTTGGCAACCCTTGTGATATGATTTCTTGATTGGCGGAAGGCAGTTAAGCAAACATTAGTAAGAATTTGGACTTGGGTCAACATACATGTGAAGTGGTTATGGGAAAATTTGGGAATAATCTAAAACCAATATATCCTATGAATACGATTGTGTCCAATAAGATAGACTCGATTAGGTACAAAGTTGATAAGAAAATACTCATATGTTTTAAATTTTTATCTTCAATCTTGACACAAATTAAATGGGATTTTTAGTCATCCTATTTAACCTAATCATATTAATTAATTACTATGTTTCTTAAACCAAGAATACCCAAATATGGAAAAAGTTAACGATAGTGTTAGTTAAGATGTGATATTGATTGTTAGATGCATTTTATTTATGTATATTTGTGCTAATTACATTGGATATTGTCAACTATAATATTTCATGTATGCATTTAGGTATAATTGTTTAATTTACACATATATGATTTTATCTGATTTTAAATAAATTATATCAATTTTAAAGTGTAAATATTGTGTAAATTAAACTTTGAAAGAAACACTAGCCTCACTATTTAAAAGTATAAATGTAAGTTTTTAGTTAAGAATATGGAAATTCACTTTATTAAAATTTTAATTTATTATATTGTGTTGTAAATTTTATGTCTTAAACGGTAATTGACTATATTAAACTGTGAATTGACTGTATTTTTCTATGAATGTTTTTTTTATAAATTTTGTTTTAAAATATTAATGATTTATGCATAAATGTGTGTATGAATATTCTTGTGAATATATTTATTTTTGTGTTGTATACTTATGCAAGAATTCTTTAGTTTTTATAATTGTTTTTTATTAAATTCAAAATGAGTAAATTAATAGGTTTATAAGACTATAAATGTAGTATTTAACTTATCATTGCATTACTTTATATGTAGATCTGATTTGTAAGGAATAATGGTTGCAATGGTGGTACATGTGGTTGGTGGCGACGTGTGGTAGTGGTGGTGACGGTAGAGTTTGGGTGTGGCAATTCTCTAAATTTGTGAATTAGTGTAAAGTTGATCATATTAATTGTAAATTTTGTGTACTAAACTGTAAACTGACTGTATAAATTTGTATTTTATATAAAATTTGTGTTAAAATATGAATAAATGCAAGAATGAAAATATTAGACTAAAAAATTACAATTTTACCCTTTTCTTACCAAAAAGACAAAAATTGGGATTTTAACATATTTAGTAATATTCACAAGACATATTCACATATGAAATGAGGGTTCTTAGGGTTCTTAATCTTTTGTGGTTTTTATTTGAACCACTCCCTATATATATATATATACACACACACACACACACAAAAAAAAAAGTAACTTTCAGTATGTGAGGGAAGAACATTGTAGCTAAAGCTACAAGTTTTTCTATATAATGTACAAATTTGTCAATGCGTAAAGTTCAACTTGAATCTCCAACTTTATATAATTCATCACTTTCAACTCTTTAATTTTATAAAAATATATTTTTCATCCATTTACTTTTTAAAATATCACTTGCATTCCATCCTCCTTGAACTTTTGAATATATCATTGTCCTTCGCTCAAGCATACTCACAGTCGATCACCAGTCCCTACTTGTTTATTAGCATCCTATTGATTCTTAATTGGGTTGCATACAGATCCGGTGCTTTCAATAGTATGGGCCCAATACTACCTTCCACACCAACTTGTAGTCACCCCAAGTCCTCCTCCTAGGATCCCAGTTCACAAGTACTCTAACTCTCAGAAATAACAGACTACCCTTTCAGCAGATCTCTCATAAGCTCATCTAGGTATCTCTCCAAGATTATCTCTCGACTCAGAACTCTCTCTAAGTGATTCCTACTCGATACTCTTACTCAACACATACTTAAAGCACATAACAGATAAAAACGACCCCTAGGCTAAGGCATCACAAATCAGGGAACTCTTGCCCTACATATGAATTACTTAGCTTATCCTTTAGCACGCATCACTAATATCTCATAAAACAAATAAGTAAAGGTATTTTGGGAAATCACCGTTCGGGCTCGGGCTGATTGTACACACTGCTCCAGCTCGTTTTTCTCTTAGAACTCTTTCTCATTTTTAGAAAAATTTATTTATTTTGAAATTTTGTCTCAAACCCTTAGTTTCAGTCCAGACACACCCGAAGATATATCTGAATCCCCCAAACCAAGGCTCTGATACCAACTTGTAACACCATAAATTTTCAAACAACATTTTCATTTTAAATTCACATAAGTCTCATTAGCACAATCACAAAAATCCCATTAATATCAAGTTATCAAAACACATGTTCAAAAATTATTTATGACACGATCCAGGATCCTCCAAAAACATATCTCCAACTCGTGTGTGTATAATCAAGCCGGTGTCTTCCCATGATCCTGAGAGGTACCTGAAACACATAACATATAACACGGTAAGAACGAATCATAGTAAGTTCCCCAAAATACCATATGCACAAATAATAAGCCTCTCATGGCAATAACTCGGCATGGACCCTCCAGTCTCATGCGTCTAGGTGAGGACCCTCCGGTCTCACGACTCGGTATAGACCCTCCGGTCCTGTGTCTCAGTGAAGACCCTCTGGTCTCACAACTCGGGTGGACCCTCCGTTCCTAACTCAGTCAAGCTCAGAATAATACACAACATAAATCACGAAGACATAATGCAGGATATCACACTACTCAATATAACATATAAGACCTTCTGGTCACACAATGATTACCACTCTAAGTAAATTATAGTGAGAATACTCACTTCGTAAGAAAATCGGATAACCTTGAACACAAATCACCGGTCTAGCCTCCGCCTAACACATACGATAGTTATCTCTAATTAATAACGAATCTCAAAGAAGCTAGACAATCCCTTCTACAGACTCACAAAAGGATAAAAGACTATTTTACCCTTCCATGGCCTTAATAGCCCACAAATTGACCAAACCCTAATAGTCAACTAAAAGTTAATGGCAGTGCGTACAAGCCCTCTACGTTGGGCGTACTCTTTCGCCATGCATGCATCGGGGATTCTCGACCCTACGCTACGCGTACTGGGATTACGCTCAGCGTATGCCCTAGTTTTGCTCTTCCTACTCATCTAGTCTTAATCCGTTAAGACCTTAGCTCAAATCTCAGATCTAGACTCCCTAAAGGCTCGTACTCCATAAATTCTACGACTTTAAGCCTTTGCATGGCTGATAAAGTCACAAACACTAAAACTCTTACATAACACATAACACGGTAAGCAAGAAGCATAGTAAGTTACTTGAATACCATACGCATAAATAATAAGCCTCCTATGGCTATAACTCAACATGGACCCTCCAGTCTCATGCGTCTCGGTGAGGACCCTTCGGTCTCACGACTCGATATGGACCCTTCGGTCCTGTGTCTCAGTGAAGACCCTCCGGTCTGACAACTTGGGTGGACCCTCCGGTGCTAACTCAGTCAAGCTCAGAATAATACACAACATAAATCACGAAGACATAATGCAGGATATCATAATACTCAATATAACACATAGGACCTTTCGGTCACACAAGGATTACCACTCTAGGTAAAGTATAGTGAGAAGACTCACCTTGTAAGAAAATCGGATAACCTCGAACTCAAATCACCGGTCTAGCCTCCGCCTAACACATATGATAATTATCTCTAATTAATAACGGATCTCAAAGAAGCTAGGCAATCCCTTCTACAGATTCACAGAAGGATAAAAGACCATTTTACCCTTCCATGGCCTTAATAGTCCACAAATTGACCAAACCCTAAAAGTCAACGGCAGCGTGTACGTTGTGCGTACAAGCCCTATACGTTGGGCGTACTCTTTCTCCATGCATGTATCGGAGATTCTCAACCCTACGATGTGCGTACTGAGATTACGCCCTAGTTTTGCTCTTCCTACTTATTTGGTCTTAATCTGTTAAGACCTTAGCTCAAATCTCAGATCTGGACTCCCTAAAGTCTCATACTCCATAAAGTCTGCGACTTTAAGCCTTTGCTTGGATGATAATGTCCTAAACACCAAAAATCTCACTCTTTATTCTTAAAAATGCTCTTATCTCATGCATGGGTTGATTCAAACATCCAAGTCTTGATTTTTATGACTCTACATCACTAAAAACACTCAAAGGAGCTGATAATAAGCTCTGGAGCTCAATGTCTCATAAAGCATTCAACTTCGGGATCAAAACCCTAAAATAAACTAAAATAATGCATAAATCAAAAGGGTGAGAAAGATTTGAGCTTTATACCTCTAACTGAATCTCTAACCATAGATAAGCTCATATCTAAAGCCTAGACTCCCACTCCTTCCTCTTCAAATCTCCTTCTTCACTCTAAAGAAACAGAGGAACACTTAATAACTCAAAAATGGGCATACAAGCTCATGGGACGAGAAATTAGGGTTTAAGAGAGTTGATGTCTGGGAATGGTGTCTAGAAATGAGGCTATCATGTCCTTTAAATAGGGACACACCCTAAATTAGGGTTTTCACTATGGGCTTAGTACGCCCAGCGTACTAGGTGGCTTCTGCATCAAAAACACACACATGAGTACGCTGATCGTACCACGCATATGTCCTGCATACTCATTTACCACCTTTTTCTTATATAAGGGCCAAACTCGAAAATCACCAAAAGAACAAGGGTTTATAAAGTATACCTGGTCTTGGGATGTTACAAATATCCCCCACTAGAATTAGACTTCTCCCTTGAAGTCATGCTCCGGAAATAAGACTGGATACTGCTCGCACATCTAGGACTCTGGCTCCCAATTCCACTCAGATCCTTTCTAATGTTGCCACTGGACTTGAACCAGGGGCACCTCTTTGTTCCTCAGAACCTTCACTTTTCGATCCAAGATCGCTATCAGGCTCTGAATATAATTCAGGCTCATATCCACCAGAATGTCCTCTAACGGTACCATTGTCGTCTCATCGGCTACACACTTCCTCAACTGAGACACGTGGAAGGTGTTATAAATCTGACTCAGCTCTGTAAGTAGCACCAGCCAGTAAGGGTGAGTAAAAACCGAACCCAAAACCGAAAAAACTGAATAAACTGCATAAACCGAAACCGAAACCGAAATGAAAATCGATCGTGTGGTTTTTAGTTTTGCAAAAACCAAAAATGTTCGATGCAATGTGGTTTTTAGTTTTACAAAAACCATAAAAAACTGAATCGCATAGAATATATATATATATATATATATATATATATATATATATATATATATATATATATGTATATATATATATATATATATATATATATATATATATATATATATATATATTAAGTGTTGATATTTGTAAAAACCAAAAACTCATGACAATTATAATTTCTATAAATATAAATATCTATCTTATCAGATGATAATTGTATATTTTTAAACATACTTGTAGTGATATTTAAAATAACAAATAATGTTTATTATATTTTTAACCTTTTAATATTAAGAGTACCAGTGATCATAGAATCATTTTTATAAATACATTAATTGATATTATTAGATGTACATGTGAAACAAATATTATAGTTAATTCGTATTATGTTCAAGTATTATAAGCATGTTGGATGAGTGGTTATGTTATCTGATTTCAAACCAAGAGGTGGTGGTATCGGTTCATCTCTAAAATATCATTTGGGTTTTAATTTTTCCAGCCTTATAAGGGTATCACTGGTCGCATTGAGATAAAACCTTCACCATTCTCATATTTCATATAAGAGAATCAAGTCTATGGATTTTAACCCACATCTTTGAGGAATCGCACATTGCTGGGGATGAAATTTTTGGCGCAAATTATCTCTACAAAAAGTTTCTCAAAAAACTGCAAAGAAAAAACCGAACCGCAAAAAACCGCAAAAACCGAACTGTGCAGTTTCTAAACTTCAAAAAACCGAAGTTGCAGTTTTCGGTTCGGTTTTAGCCAAAAACCGCACCGAACCGCACCATGCTGACCCTTACCAGTCGGTAAGCTACCTTACCCACTATGGCGATCACTCTGAAAGGACCAATGAATCGGGGCCCTAGCTTGCCCCATTTCCTGAATCGGATCGCCCCTTTCCATGGGGATACCTTCAGGAGGACAAAATCTCCAACCTAGAACTCTAGCTCATATCATCGTCGATCTGCATAACTGTTCAGGAGACTCTAGGTTGTCAGCAACCTCTGTCTGACCTGCTGAATCTGCTCGGTCGTCTTCAGCACTATCTTAGTGCCACCCATCACTCGTTGCCCTACCTCTCCCCAACAGATGGGATTCCGACACCTCCTCCCATATAAGATCTCAAAAGGAGGCATGCCAATACTGGAATGGTGGTTTTTGTAAGAAAACTCTGCCAAGGGGAAATAGGTGTCCCAACTAACTCCGAATTCCATGACAGATGCACGTACAATATCCTCGAGTGTCTGAATCGTCTGCTTATGCGGTACTGAAAATCCAACCAAGTACCTAACTCCTTATGAAACTTTTCCAGAACCTAGAAGTAAAGCGCACATCTCGATCTGACACTAACAAGGTCAACACTCGATGCCATGTTACCACCTCTCTCACATAAATCTCGGCCAGTCTCTCTACAGAAAAGCTCTCACTTATGGAGAGGAAGTGAGCACTCTTTGTCAATCGGTCTACAATCACCTATATCGCGTCAACCCCACATGTAGTCCTTGGTAGCTTGGTGATAAAATCCATCGAAATCTGTTCCCACTTCCACTGGGGAATCTCAAGAGGCTATAACGAGCCATGTGGACGCTGGTGCTCCGCCTTAACCTGACGATAGGTCAAGCACCTATCAACTACCCATGCCACGTCTCTCTTCATACAGGGCCACCAGTAATCTCTCTTCAGGTCCAAATACATCTTAGTGGCCCCTTGGGTGGATCGAGAATCTTGATCTATGTGCCTCCTCCATCAGTATACGTCGTGCTCCGCCTATATGGGGTACCCAAATTCGCCATCAGAAAGTCATAAGCCCACGAATGTCTGTCACAAACTTAGAAACCTGCCCAATCACCCACTCCATCTTACAGTTCTCTGGTCTCATGGACTCCACCTGGGCCTCTCGAATGGTATCTAAGATTGGAGTCATCACTGTCATCCTCATGCACACATCTCGGATCGGAGCACTCAGTGCTCTACGACTCAGGGCGTCGGCTACCACATTAGCCTTGCCCGAATGATATAAGATCTTGTAGTCATAGTCCTTCACTACATCCAACCACCTTCTCTGTCTCATATTCAGGTTAGGTTGATCCATGAGGCACTTCAGGCTCTATTGGTCCGTATATATGGTACATTGGACCCCATACAAGTAGTGAAGCCAGATCTTGAGGGCGAGCACCACCGCTCCCAACTCCAAATTATGGGTGGGATACCTCGACTTATGAGGCTTCGACTGCCTCTATGCATACGTTATCATGTGCCCCCTCTACATTAACACTGCACCCATCCCGGATACAGGAGCATCACAATAAACTACAAAGTGTTCCACTCCCTCGGGAAGGGCTAACACTGGGACTTCGCACAATCTCTGGCGAAGAGTCTCAAATGAGGTCTCCTGCTCGGGACCCTAAGTAAAAGTAACACCCTTTCGGGTCAATCTTCTGAGAGGGAAGACAATCTTGGAGAAATCTCTGATAAATATCCATAAGTAGCCAGCCAAACCCATAAAACTCCTAATCTCAGACGGGAATCTCGGCACCTCCCATCTCATAACTGCCTCAATCTTGTCCGGGTCGACCAATATCCCATTCTAATTAACGAGGTGTCCCAGAAACTGGACCTCTTGTAACCAGAAATCACACTTGGAGAATTTGACGTAAAGCCTCTCCACCCTCGGTACTCTAAGGATCTCTCTAAGATGCTCCTCATGCTACTCTCTGGATCTCTAACACATCAGAATATTTTTAATGAACACGATCACCGATCGATCCAACATAGGCATGCACACCCGGTTCATGAGGTCCATGAACATTTCCGGTGCGTTGGTGAGCCCGAAAGGTATCACCATAAACTCATAGTGCCCATAACGAGTCAGTAAAGGCCGTCTTCTAGATATCCTCCTCATGGAATCTCATTTGATGATATCCAGACCTCAAATCAATCTTGGAACACCAAGATCCCCCTTACAACTGATCAAACAGATCATCAATCTGCGATAGTGGATAACGGTTCTTGACCATCAGCTCGTTCGATTCTCGATAATCAATACACATCCGGTGTGAACCATCTTTTTTCTTGAAAAAAAGGATCGGTGTGCCCCACGGTGAGCTACTCGGTCTGATAAAACCACCCTTCCCCAATAGCTCCTGGAGCTGTGAGGATAACTCATGCATCTCTGGTGGCGCAAGGTGATAATGTGCCTTGGAAATAGGCACCACTCCCGAAACCAAATCGATCCAGAACTCTACCTGCCTCTCGGGAGGCACACCCGGAAACTCCTCGGGAAAAACATATGGAAACTCGCACACTATCGGAACCTCGGAGATATAACTCGGCCTCTGTGTAGCAACCTACGTATCCATCATATACGCCAAAAAGCCCATACAACTCTTTTGTAGACTCTGTCTCGCTCTGGCAGCAGAGTAGAAAGTAGATCCAGATCTAGTACCCTCGCCATACACTGTAAGCACTCCCCCACTAGGGTATCGTACGGTCACCATCTGACGCTCGCAGTCGATCACAACTCCAAACCGACTCAACTAGTCCATGCTCACTATGACACAGACATCACCCATCACGATCGTTACCAGGTCTATTAGGAACTCAACACCGAAAATCTCTAATGCACACCCTCAGAATACATTAGTAGCAAAAAGCGCATGCTCTTCAGCTATAGAAACTTTCAGAGGTCGACTCAATGCCTCACATTGGATACTGATGTGGCGATTAAAAGCTAAGGACACGAAATATCGACTCGCACCCGAGTCAAACAACACCAAAGCAGGTACAGAACTCACCAGAAAAGTTCCTATACACAGCACAATATAAGTATAAACAAATCTCAAAATAACATAGATAAGGAGATACATACTAGCAACATCAGGCGCGGTGCGGACCTCTTCCGCTGTCAGCTGAAATGCTCTCCCACGAGCCCTCGGAGGCTCGGCCTTCCCTGGTCGGCCATTAGTAACATGTAAAGCAGCAAGAGTGGTAGTATGGGCTAATCCATGAGTAAGTTGGGTACACTCGGCCTTCCGATGGCCTGCCTGGTTGTAGTGAACGCAAACAGAAAATCCCTTGGGGCAGTCCCTCGCCATATGCCCCTCCTTGCCGCATTTGTAGCAAATCCTTGCCTGACTAGATCCGTCGTGGGTCTTGTCGCACTTGCTACAAGTGTGGCCCTTCTGGCCTCCAGCTCTCAAATCGGCAGGCTTAGCCCATCAAACTCTGGTGGCTTTGTGTTGCTAAACTCCCGGAACAACAATGAGTCACCTCCTTCTAGCCTAACAATGGCAACAACTGCAGTCGCTACAGTAGTAGCAGCCTCAGTAACGGCAGCGTATCGCTCGTCAAACATCTCAATTAGTGTGGACTTTATAGACCCAAAAATCTCCGGTATTACCTCTTGAATGGTTGCGGCCATCTAATCATGGATGATCGTGCGGATCTCCTCATCAATAGTCCCACTGCTCCCGAGAATGTGGCGTGTACCCACCATGATGTCTCAGAAACACAACACGAAAAATCATCAGAGACTCGCTCGAGCATACTCACACTCGATCACCAGTCCCTACTAGTTTCTTAGCATCCTATGGATTCTTACTTGGATTCCATACAGATCTGGTGCTTTCAGTAATACGGGCACAATACTACCTTCCATGCCAACCTGCAATCACCCTAAGTCCTCCTCCTAGGATCCCAGTTCACAAGTACTCTAACTCTCACAAATAACATACTACCCTTTCAGCAGATCTATCATATGCTCATCTAGGTATCTCTCCAAGATTATCTCTCGACTCAGAACTCTCTCTAAGTGATTCCTGCTCGATACTCTTACTCAACACATACTTAAAGCACATAACAGATAAAAACGACCCCTAGGCTAAGGCATCACAAATCAAGGAACTCTTGCCCTACATATGAATTACTTAGTTTATCCTTTAGCACGCATCACTAATATCTCATAAATATCTCATAAAACAAATAAGTAAGGGTATTTTGGGAAATCACCGTTCGGGCTCGGGCTGATTGTACACACTACTCCAGCTCGTTTTTCTCTTAGAACTCTTTCTCATTTTTAGAAAAATTTATTTATTTTGAAATTTTGTCTCAAACCCTCAGTTTCAGTCCAGACACACCCGAAGATATATCTGAATCCTCCAAACCAAGGCTCTGATACCAACTTGTAACACCATAAATTTTCAAACAACATTTTCATTTTAAATTCACATAAGTCTCATTAGCACAATCACAAAAATCCCATTAATATCAAGTTATCAAAACACATGTTCAAAAATTATTTATGATAGAATCCAGAATCCTCCAAAAAACATATCTCCAACCCGTGTGTGTACAATCAAGTTGGTGCCTTCCCATGATCCTGAAAGGTACCTGAAACACATAACATATAACACGGTAAGTACGAAGCATAGTAATTTCCCCAAAATACCATATACACATATAATAAGCCTCTCATGGCTTTAACTCGGCATGGACCCTCCACTCTCATGTGTCTCGGTGAGGACCCACAGTCTCCCGACTTGGTAAGGACCCTCTGGTCCTGTGTCTCAGTGAAGACTCTTCGGTCTCACAACTCGGGTGGACCCTCCGGTCCTAACTCGGTCAAGCTCAAAATAATACACAGCATAAATCATGAAGAAATAATGCATGATATCACAATACTCAATATAACATATAAGACCTTCCGGTCACACAAGGATTACCACTCTAGGTAAATTATAGTGAGAAGAATCACCTCGTAAGAAAATCGGATAACCTCGAACACAAATCACCGGTCTAGCCTCTACCTAACACATACAATAATTATCTCTAATTAATAATGGATCTCAAAGAAGCTAGACAATCCCTTCTACAGACTCACAAAAGGATAAAAGACCACTTTACCCTTCCATGGCCTTAATAGTCTACAAATTGACCAAACCCTAAAAGTCAACTAAAAGTCAATGGCCACGCGTACAATCCCTCTACGCTAGGCGTGCTCTTTCGCCATGCATGCATCGGGGATTCTCGACCCTACGTTGCGCGTACTAGGATTACGCTCAGCGTACGCCCTAGTTTTGCACTTGCTACTCATTTGGTCTTAATCCGTTAAGACCTTAGCACAAATCGCAGATCTGGACTCCCTAAAGGCTCATACTCCATAAAGTTTGCGACTTTAAGCCTTTGCATGGCTGATAAAGTCACAAACACCAAAACTCTCACTCTCTATTATCAAAAATGCTCTTATCTCATGCATGGGTTGATTAAAACATACAAGTCTCGATTTTTATGACTCTACATCCCTAAAAACACTCAAAGGAACTAATAATAAGCTCTGGAGCTCAATGTCTCATAAAGCATTCAACTTTGGGACCAAAACCCTAAAATGAACTAAAATAATGCACAAATCAAAAGGGTGAGAACGCTTTGAGCTTTATACCTCTAACTGAAGCTCCAATCACAGATAAGCTCAGATCTAAAGCCCAGACTCCCACACCTTCCTCTTCAAATCGTGAAGGGCACAATTAGTGGTTTTGGTCTAGGATTTTAGTTGTAATAGTTCTTTTGAGTATTTTAGGTGTAATAGTAGGTCAAATTGTAATTTACGGTTTTGTGGTGAGTTTACGGCCGTTAACTAGTTTACGACCGTAAACCCTGCTTTCATTCATTGTTCCATATAAATAGAGGTTGTCTAGGTCTTTATTGGTTGTTGATACCAGAGAGTTCACGGCTATAGTAAACAGGTTTTACCATATGTTTTAAGCAATAAAAGTGTGTGCAAGCTTGTTTCAATTCTGTTTCTACTCCAATTCTTATTCTATTTGGTTTTTAGATTGCTTGATCATTAGTAAAGATCCGTTTTAGGACCTTACAATTGGTATAAGAGCAAGACCGGTGTCAAAGCATCTTACAATCGATTTTTTGGCCGTTTAAACTCGTGTTCTTCACTGTTCAAGATTGGGTTTTACATTTTCGCTGCTAAAAGGGATCGAATCCTCTTCAAAATCGTGTTTTCGTGAACTTTTGGAAGTTTACTGTCAAAAGTTTACGGCCGTAAACTCAAGAACATTCAAGGACCGTAAACTCTGTTCAAAGACCGTAAACTATGTATCTTCAATAACCATAAACTAAGCTTCAATAACCATAACCAGTGCAACTTTGTTAACCATAAACACTCAGACCATAATAGCTTGACCGTTAACTGATTTTACGGCCGCAAACCCAACTTTAACCGGAAACTCAAACTTTCACCGGAAATTGAATTTTGAAAATTTTAATCTTTGCCTTAAAACTTAATAATCAATGGATTCTCAAATCCAAACACATCATCATGAGTTGGATTTTGTCATCGGCACAACTACACGCATTCCAAGACTTCTATCTGCAGATGGTTTTCCTGAGTAGAAATACAGCATTGAGAAGTATATTAAAATGAAAGACTTCAAGGTTTGGAGAAGTATCATCAAGGGTCATGTTCGAATTACCACCACTATTGCAGGACAACTAACTGACAAAGCAGTTGAGAACTATACAGATGAAGACTTTTAGAAAGTTGAGGAATAGGAAAGGGCATTGGCCACTCTGACCATGGCTTTATCTCTGGATATAGCTCAAGGTTTCAGAGAGTATACTTCAGCTAAAGCCTTGTAGGAGGCCTTGATTGAGGTATATGAAGGAAATGAAGATATGAAGGAAAGCCACCAGGATATGTTGCATCAAAGGTTCAATATGTTCAACTACATTCCCAGAGAAACCCTGGAGGCACAGCTGCAGTGATTCACAACTCTCAGTACCGAAATGAATATAGTTAGGATCTTCTTAACTAAATCTGAGATAAACAAAAAGCTATTGAATGCTCTTCCAAAGTCATGGGACATGAATGTAGCGGTTATTAAGAAGAAAAGGATCTGAATCGCATCACTCTTGCTGAAACAATAGCGATCATCAAAGCTTGTGATATTGATGATAAACAGGGAGAGATTAACCATGTGAATTCGTACTCGATTGCAAATCTTGGAATTTCCTCCAACAACACTCTTTCATCAATCACTCCTTCTTCAAGTCAAGCATTTGCTATTCAACAACCTCAGAACCAAACCATTACTGCTGGGTCATCAATGCCTCACTCGCAAAGCCAATTGTCTGTCACTCCTCAAGCTGCTCCCTCCTCCAATGTATCAGTTGTGGCCTCTTCCTCAAACACAAAGGAATGTGATGACAATCTTGCTTTTGCCACAGGACTTGTAAGCTGCAATAATGCTCTTGTTGTTGGAGACCTTCCAACTTAGTTGTCATTTGCTGATTTGGATCAGATTCATCGAGAAGATGTGGAAGAGATGGACATCACATGGAAGATAGCTATGGCAGTATTCAGAGCTAAGCAGTTTGCCAAGAAGAATGGGAAAACCAATTGGGCTATGAATGCTGATAGGTTCAACAAAAGTAAACTGCATTGCTTCAACTGTCACGAGCCTTTACATTTTGCTCGTGAGTGCCCGAATTCGGATAGAAGATTGAACAATGACAGGACAATGGTTGTAGTGGGAAACAATCGGGGAGGTGCTCAGGTCAACGGTGATAAGGCTATGGTTGCTTAGTCATTTGATTGGGAGGACCAAATTCAGGCATTGAACATTTCAAGACCTGAGAATGCTCACCTGGACCAAGTCAATGATGAAGCTTCCATGAAGAATGTTGCAGCTGATCCAGAAGAAAAGATGATGGAGCTGCAGTTTGTGCTGATGGTATCTTCTACTTCCGAACCCAAGAAAAGTGAGGTAAGTTTACCTTCTTGTTCTCAGGCATGTGCTGATTATGTTAAACTTCTTCGTGAGGAAATAGAATCATTACGTAGATAAGTAGAGGACCTTAGATATAAGGGTTATCAACTTAGAAAAGGACAAAAACCCCCTAAAGGCCCAGTTAGAGACAAAAATAAAGGACTTTAGGAAACTTCAGGAGGACTACAGTAACAAATGTGAAAATTATGACTATATTAAGAGACAGGATGTTGAGTTAATTACTGAGCCTGATACATTAAAAGACAAATTTGAAACTGCAAATTTTGATTTTAAAAAATATGATGTATCAAGCGAGGTAGTTGCCAACATGATTGACCATTGCCTGCAGTTCAAACAAAACCAGAAATAGGGTTTAGGATACGATAAAGTGTCTCCTCCTTTCAATCATAATTATCACTATCACCCTATCATTGATGAGGAGATTGATAACGAATCTTTCATGGTTTATGGCAAGCCAACTGGTTTTAATTCAGGAGGAGTTATTAATGTTGAAATTTATAACATTTCTACTTCCCTTGCAGATCAATCCTTAGATCAGTCAAAGCACGAAGTTGAAGGATTTGTTTTTGATAACAAACTTGAGTCTGAACCTGAAGTTTTAGTTTCAAATAAAGAATTTATTGTTTCTGATGTTAAAAATGACAATGTTTTTCATGATACTTTTGCATCTGGTGATACTGAATTAAACTTTTTTGAAGTGTTTGATGAATTGTTTGATAATTCTGATGTTTGTAATGTTTCTGATGAAAACACACCAATTCCACAAGTTACACCATCTGATGCACCCTTACTTATCTCACAACCTACTTCTTGTACATGTTCTTGTGGGAAAAGTAAGGATGTCAGGAAAAAATATGAGAAAAGCAGTACCGGTCTTAATAATAAACAGATTTGTTTTAATTGAGGTATTGGTGGACATATAGCTAGGAATTGTCCAAATAGGATTTTTGTACATTATATGTCACCAAGAGGAGAGAACGAATCTAGAGGAAGGTCTTTAACTAGAAAGTCCTCCAGAACTCGTTCTCAGGATGATTGGAAGGATGATTGAAGTAGAAAAAGGGCAGTTTTTCAAAAGAATAAAAAGGTGTTTCATGACAACGTCACAAAAAGTTTGCCAAAACCGAACAAGGCTCTGCCATGATCGGTTTCGTCAAAGAGCAGTCCCGGATCTTCAACCGATTCTGGTAGAACATCTAGATGCTCAATGCAAACTGAAAAGAAACCTATTTTAAAACCACCTGTGACTGTTAAGAAACCCAGATATCATTGGATGCCTAAATTAACTTCCAATTAATCATTAGCATCCTCTGAAAAAGTTAAAAATGATGACTCAAAATTGTAAATTTTATAGGATCAATCAGAGAAAGCGAAGGGTCAACCCAGGAAAGTAATGGCATGGGTTCCCAAATCTAAATGATACCGCTCATTTTGTAGGGACAGTTGCGGAGGAATGTCGTCAGACCTTGGTACGTCGACAGCGGCTGCTCCCGGCATATGATAGGAGAGATCTCCCAACTGAGCAACATTCAATCCTTTAATGGGGGATATGTTTCCTTTGCGGGTGGAGAAGGTGGAAAGATCACTCAGAGAGGAACCATTACAAATGGAGTGCTAAGCTTTGAGAATGTCAACTTTGCTCCCGAGTTAAAACACAGGTTGTTGAGTGTCTCACAAATTTGTGACAAAAGATATTCTACTTAATTCACCGACAAAGAGTGTATGATTCTCAAGCCAGGCATTGTCATCCTAGAAGAGTGGATTCTTGTCAAATCAAAGTAGATAGAAATGCTTACATTATTGATATAAACAACAACATTCCCGAACAAGTCACTTGCTTTTTTTCAAAGGTCTCAGAACAGAACGCAATGTTGTGGCACCGACGACTCGGTCATGCTAACGCCAAGAACCTAAATCGTCTCGCGAAAAATGAGATGGTCCGTGGCTTACCTGTCAGAGATTTCATAACTTTTGAGAAGTGTGTGTCATGCGCCCAGGGTAAACATCATAGAAAACCACACCTGCAAAAACAGGTTAACTCAATCAGTCAGGTGCTCCAGTTATTACATATCGATTTATTTGGTCTAGTCAACATCCTCAGCATCAATAGAAATTTGTATTATCTGGTTGTGATTGATGACTTCTCTCGTTTTACGTGGGTTTTCTTCTTAACCAACAAAATTGGGGTTGTTGATCTGATAAAGAAGTTCATAGTGTTGATTGAGAACCAAACCAACAACCGGGTGAAGGCGCTTCGCACTGATAATGGCACAGAATTCAAGAATGATGTTCATGATCATACTTGCGCAGAAAAGGGAATTATGTGTCAATACAACTCTGCTCACACACCTCAACAAAATGGTGTTGCTGAGAGAAGAAATAGAACATTGAAATGCGCTGCGATGAAGATGTTATGTGACTCCAAGTTACCTGTTTTCTTTTGGGCTGAGGCGATTAACACTGCTTGCTACATTCATAATCGTGTTTTAATCAACGAAGCTCAAATGAAGACACCATACGAAATTCTATATGGTCATAAGCCTTCTTTCAGCCATTTCTGCATATTTGGCTGCCCTTGCACCCTTCTTCACCTAGAGTCCAACCCAAAGTTCAATGCCATAGCTGATGATTGTTATTTCTTAGGATATGTTGCACGCACCGCGTATAGGGTTTACAATAAGAAGATGAAGCATATTGTAGAATCCTTCAACGTGTGTTGGTTGGAGGAGAATGAAATGGATGCTCGATTAGGCCCTGATTGGTTATTTGATTACACATCGCTCTTCAAGTCCATAAATGTGTCTTCAGATGGTTCATTTGGGTCTTCCTCTGGTTCGAAGATTGTTTCTGAAGACAAAGACGAAGAAGTTGTTTACAGACCTCCAACAGAATCCTCTTCACCACCTGAGGGGGAGTCATCTTCACCACCTGAGGGGTAGTCATCTACTTCACCTTAGGGGAGTCATTTGTTCCACTTGGTAGTCCAAAATCTCCAGTTCAAAATGATACTCCTGATGCTGATGCTACACCTCTTACTCCTATTGAAAGAGAGTTCATGTCTAGAGATGCTTTCTCTATCACTTCAACTTTTATGGAACTACTCTTTCCTAAAGAAATTGCTAATGACTTTGTAGCAGATTCATCTAATGTGGAACAATCAGCAAATGATGGAGGTTTGTGATGGGTTTTATACAAACAATCCTATGTGTGCATGCAACCCTAGATTTGGATCTATGTTTTCTCTATTAGATACACAACTTTATGAACACAAGAAGAACCCTAGCATGCATCTAGGTATTTCAAAATTTATATATACTAGAAGGGATTACATACCACTTGTTGTTATGTTGCAATAACAACTCAAATCTTCAATCTCTTGTCTTGGAAAGCAAGTACCATAAGTGTAGTACCTCTAATGGCTCACAAACACCACAAGCAAATGGAGAGGCAAGAGAGAGAGAGAGAGAGAGGAGAGGCGGGAAATTTGGCTCTAAGCCTTCTTAGAATCAAGTGGCCGATTTCCATTAGCCAAGGGGTCTTTATATAGGGTAGAGATTAGGGTTTTAGTCCTTATCCTTATCTGGTTGCTTGCCCACAAAGCAATCCATAAGATAAGCCTATAAACGTATACTTGGACGAATTCTAGGGCCTTATCCCCTTGAATCCGTCCACCCCTTCCTTGGGGCATCCATTTCCCTAAGTTGCAACTATCACATAATTATAATTCAGCCTATGTAGTTTAATTAATTACATTTGATCACAAAATTAATTCCCAATTAATCATTGACCAATATTAATTAAACAAATATGATTTCTCCTTTAATATATTATTCTTATAATATATTAATAAATCATAATAACCTCTTTCTCTATTATTTCTCCAAACAAGTTGCTTTGGTGAAGGCAACCCAAAAGGACTGTGCACAACCGGGTCAAGTACTTACCAAATATGGTTACGGGCTTAGACACTAATCCAATAGTCTCCCACTTGGATAAGTCTAGTAACCACAAATGTAAGTATAACTCGATTAGCAATCGTAGCTCTCAAAGACGCTAACGAACTCTAATCATATCAGTAACCTGTCTTTTAGATAAGGGATCGTACAGTCCTCTGTTTAGATATCATGTGGACAATCTCATGGAACATAGTCATACTTATTGTCCAGCAGTTTGTTTCTCGATCTCAGGTTCATTTGACATAGAACTTAATTGAACACACCAATTTAGTCCTGACCGGGCCCGACATATAAGTCAAATCAAATCATCGAGGGGCCTTGATATCGCTTTTACCCTCTTAGGATAAAAGAAACAGATAAACTTCAACTTATATGCATTTACTACTCACTAATCAAATTATACACAACAATGCGTTTTATGACATCAATTTACTGATGCGGTTTCTCATTATCAATGTACAATCAATTAGCAAACAATAAACCATATATCTTGGTTTTAAGACCATATGATATTATCGTCTTGCGATCACTCATGATAGAATCCATGAAGTGATTCCAGCAAGTGCGAGTTTATTCCAATGCTCAAAACTTATTTATAAGCACTCATGAACGTTGTAACAAATATTTGTTATGTCTAATACCTTTCAGACAATCTACACACCAACTCATGACATTATTCATTCATACCTACTTCCAACATATGAACGACTGTGGACCATTTGAATAATTAGATTATTCTTAATTAACTCAATTATTCAGGAAGTCAAAACATGCAAAGCAAAATAATAGCCAACCAATTAACATAAGACAATAACTATACTAATAAATAACACTCCTTTATTTAATCATCAAATGTCAATTACAATTATCTATTACACATTTCTAAACTATCTAATCCAAACTAACATTGTCCTTCAGCCCAATGCTCCTAGCGTGCTGCAAATGCTTAACCCTACTCAGTCCCTTCGTAAGCGGATCTGCTGGGTTATCTTCTGACGATATGCTCTTAACTACGAGGAGTCCTTCTTCTACCCGATGTCTAATAAAGTGATATTTTCTGTCGATATGTCGAGATCTACCATGATCCCTCGATTCCTTGGTCAAGGCAACCACTCCTTCATTATCACAGAAAATTTCCATAGGCTCCTTTTGATGGGTTTGAACAAACAATCCTATGTGTGCATGCAACCTTAGATTTGGATCTATGTTTTCACTATTAGATACACAACATTATGAACACATGAAGAACCCTAGCATTCTCCTAGTATATTTGAAATTCATGTAGAAAGTTAGATCACATACCTCTTGTTGTTATATTGTAATAACAACTCAAATCTTCAAACCTTAAGTCTTGAAAGCAAGTACCACAAGTGTAGTACCTCCAATAGCTCACAAACACCACAAGCAATTGGAGAGGCAATAGAGAGAGAAAAGGAGAGGTAGAAATTGGCTATAAAAACCCTAGGGATCAAGTGTATGATTTCTATGGCCTTAGGGGTCCTTTTTATAGGGTATAGATTAGGGTTTCAGTCCTTATCCTTATCTAGTTGCTTGCCCACCAAGTAACCAAAAGATAAGCCTTGAAAGTCCTTATCCTTGGACGATTTCAAGGATTCCTTATCCCTTGAATTCGTCCAACCTATGTCTAGGGTAGCCATTACCCTACCTTGCAACTATCACATAATTACAGTTCAGCCCCTCTAGTTTAATTAATTACACTTGATCACAAAATCAATTTCTAATTAATTATTGACCAATATTAATTAAACAAATATGATTTATCCTTTAATATATTATTCTTATAATATATTAATAAATCATAATAACCTCTTTCTCTATATTTATTTCTCCAGTCATGTTGCTTTGGTGAAGGTAACCCAAAAGGACCATGCACAACCGGGTCAAGTACTTACCAAATATGGTTACTGACTTAGACACTAATCCAACACCTTTATGACAGGTACAACTCCAAGGTCTCCAATGAAGTTCTTCTAGCATATTGCCTCCTTTGACACTTCGCTCACTGCAATGTACTCTGAATCAGCTACAATTTCTTTCTTGGAACTTTTCCATGTCATTGCTCCTCCATTAAGGGTAAAGACGCAGCCCGACTATGAACGGTAGTTGTCCCTGTCGATCTGGAAACTGACATCACTCTACCCTCGCACCTTTAAGTCATCACTCCCTCCGAGGACTAGAAACCATTCCTTGGTCCTCTGAAGGTACTTAAGGATATTCTTGACTGCGGTCCAATGTTCTCTGTTGGGGTTCCCTTGATATCCACTGACCATGCTCAAAGCGAATGCCACATCAGAGCGAGTACAAGTCATAGCATACATGATTGAGCCTACTACGGAAGCATAAGGTACTCGGCTCATCTCAGCTATCTCGGCTTCAGTACTCGGACTTTGAGTCTTACTCAACTTGGAATTACTTTGGATCGGTAATTCTCCCTTCTTCGAGTTTTCCATACTAAAACACTTTAGTACCTTTTCCAAGTAAGTATTCTGACTAAGCCTATTAGTTTCTTACTTCGGTTTCTCACTATCCTTATTCCTAAAATATAGGAAGCCTCTCCGAGGTCCTTCATAGCGAAACACTTCCCGAGCCAGGACTTAACTTCATGCAGTGTCGGGATGTCGTTTCCTATGAGTAATATGTCATCGACATATAATACAAGAAAGCTAACTATACTCCCACTGGCTTTGACATATACACATGATTCATCTTTGCTTCGTACAAATCCAAATTCTTTGACTTTCTCATCAAAGCAAAGATTCCATCTGTGAGATGCTTGTTAAAGTCCATAAATGGACTTCTCAAGATTGCACACTCTATTGGGATGCTTCGCATTGACAAAACCCTCTGGCTGAGCCATGTAAACATCCTCAGCCAACTTCCCATTAAGGAAAGCGGTTTTGACATCCATTTGCCATATTTCATAATCATGAAATGCAGCAATAGCTAGCATCACCCTAATAGACTTAATTTTAGCAACTGGTGAGAAGGTCTCATCATAGTCAACTCCGAGAGTTTGAGTAAAGCCCTTCGCAACCAATCGCGCCTTATATGTGTGCACATTCCCATCCATGTCCGTCTTCTTCTTGAAGATCCACTTGCACCCCAACCGTCTTACGTCCAGGCACATTGTCAACCAAATTCCAAACTTGGTTGTCATACATGGACTGAATCTCGCTGTCCATCGCCTCTTTCCATTTTGCAGACTACGGGCCTGCCATGGCTTCCTTATAGCTATTAGGTTCATCTAGATTTACTAGTGTACTATCACTAATATACGTGTCCCTTTCAGCAATAATATGAAAACCATACAACTGGGGTTGAACTCTAACTCTTTCGGAATGTCTAATAGGTAAGGATTCGTCAATCGGTTCAAGCGGAGTTTCCTCCTCGGGTTGAGCGCCAGCGTTAGAGGTTCCTTCATCGCTCGACTCTTGAATCATTTCAAGATCGATTTTCCTCCCACTGTCTCCTTGGTTTATGAGTTCTCGCTCTCAGAAAACCCCTCTCCTCACAACGAAGACAACATTGTCACTCGGTCTATAGAAGAGATATCCAAAGGATTTCTGCAAGTAGCCGATGAAAATACATCGTTCACTACGATGTTCGAGCTTGTCATGAGTCCCTCGTCTTACGAAAGCCTCACAACCCCAAACCTTGATATGTTCCAACGAGGGAGCTTTCCCTGTCCACATCTCGTGAGGTGTTTTGGTAACCTTCTTTGTAGGGACTAAGTTAAGGATATGGGCGGCAGTCTCTAAGGCATACCCCCAGAATGAGATAGGTAGTGAAGCATGACTCATCATGGAACAAACCATGTCCAACAAGGTTCGATTACGCCTCTCAGCCACACCATTCAACTGTGGTGTCCTAGGCGGTGTCAATTGCGAAACTATTCCACATTCCTTGAGATAGTCGTGGAATTCAAGACTTGGGTACTCTCCTCCTCAATCAGATCGAAGCATCTTGATTTTCCTGCCCAATTGATTCTCTACTTCTTGTTTAAACTCTTTGAACTTTTCAAAAGTTTCTTACTTGTGCTTGATTAAGTAAATATACCCATATCTACTATAATCATCGGTGAAAGTCACATAGAAGCGGTTCGCATCCCTTATGGTGGATCTAAAGGGCCCACACACATCGGTGTGTATGAGATCCAATAAACCCTCACCCCTCGCACAAGTGCCAGTGAAGGGTGACTTGGTCATCTTTCAAAGTAAACAAGAATCGCACACGTCATAGTCCCTAAGGTCGAATGAATCCAACACTCCATCCTTTTGGAGTTGGGCTATGCGTTTCTTGTTAACATGTCCAAGACGACAATGCCACAAGCATGCTTTATCCAAACCATTGGAAGAATCCACACACAACACATCATTTCCTAAGTTATCTACAACCATAACAGTTTCATAAATTCCATTACAAGGCAATGCTTTAAAATATAAAACACCATTTAGATAAGCATAAATTGAACCTTTCTCATTATCAAACGAATATCTAAATCCTTGTCTAAACAAACCATGAAATGAAATGATGTTTCTTGCCATATCTGGAGAATAGCAAAAATTATTTAAATCTAAACCTAATCCATTACTAAGCGCTAAAGAATACACTCCAATCTTGGTGACAGGCGACGATCTTCTGTTTTCGATGACTAGATTTATTCTTCCACGCTCCACATCTCTATCTCTTCTTAGTCCCTGCAAATCAGAACATATGTGAAAACCAGATCCTGTATCAAGAACCTAAGAAATAGTACATGATGAATCATTAGATTTAATTGTGTAAATACCTGCGAAAGACGGCTTGATCTTCCCATCCTTGATGGCTTGCAAATATTCTGGGCAGCTTCTCTTCCAGTGTCCTATTTTGTGGCAGTGGTGACACTCTGCCTCCTTAGGGTTTGAGTTGGGCTTAGCAGGACCAACTTAGGTTCCACTAGAAGAGGTACCATCTTGGGGCTTTCCCTTGTGGTGGCTCTTTGAAGGATCCTTCCTCTTCTTTCCCTTACCTTGCCCAATGGCCAAAACAGGAGCAACGGGTGGAGTGGGAGTTGGTGCAATAGATTTGTCCTTGAGGTTGCTCTCAGCAGTCCTTGGAGTTTGCTTAGGGTGTCTTCTTCTTTATTCATGTGGTAGGTCATCCTAAATTGGTTGTAGCACGAGGGCAAGGAGTGGAGAATGATGTCAATAGCCAAGTCTTCCCCAAAGTTGACATTTAACTTGCAAAGACAATCAACATACCTTTGCATCTTTTGCAAATGCGAGGTTAGGGACTCTCCACTTCCCATCTTAGCGGTGATCATGTTGGTGATGATCTCGTAGCGCTCTTGCCTTGCGCTTTGGTGGTACATTTCTAGCAAATCTTGGTGCATTTCATAGGGATACATGTCCTCATAGGACTTTTGGAGTTCAAGGTTCATAGTGGCCAGCATAATGCAATGGACTTTCGTTGCATCACGCTCATGGGTCTCAAAGACGGCCATTTCTTCGGGAGTAGCGATTTCCGGATTGATCTTTTCAAGCTTCTCATCGAGGACATATTCTTTGTCCTCGTAGCGAGCCATCATGCGAATGTATCTTATCCATTCGTTGAAATTCGATCCATCGAATGTCACCTTTTGACATAGGCTCATTAGCGAGAATGAACCGGCAACAGTGTTGTTGGCGTTTGCGTTAGACATCTGCAAATAGAAAGGAAAAAGTTTGATTATAACTGAATCCCTAATTAAACACCCAAAATGAGAAATTAGGGCTAGGATCCAACAACATTATTTACACATTAGAAAATGGATTCTGTAATCCAACATCCAAATAATTTGGAGGTAAGTGAATGACGATTCACTAATTCTTCACCATGAAAAACATAAGGCTTAGGTTTTAAATGTATTGAGAATTCCTAGATTTCCTTTTGAGATTCATTGAACTTTTCAATGGCATGTTTAAATCTCGATATGCCCCTCTCGTTTGTGACTGAATTAGTTGATACCATCTTCTCATGTTTTGGATTTCTTCTCTTGTAGGGTTCCTAGTGGTCTCGTTATGGTTGTACAGGGTGTTCATGTATGATAGTGGTGAAGTTTTTATTGCCCACGATGACTAAAAAAAGAATCATGTAATTTATAACCGATTTCCTATTTAAATGGATATTAATTCATTTAACAATTTACCATAAATATTAATAGCAAAGATTACAAAATTACCTTTACATAGGTTTTTGAAATAATTGGTTCAACTTAATCCATACATCTTTTTATATATATATATATATATATATATATATATATATATATATATATATATATATATATATATATATATGATTTCCCTCCTCAACTTTCAAATTTGTAAAATATCACTCTTATCACCTTCATTTTCTAAATTTTCAAGTTTATCACCCTTAGTATATGTATAATCTGATTTTTTCACACATAACATCATGTTTGAAAAAAAAAATGTTTGGGTCCCATACAGACAATAAGAATTGCCTCGAGCAAAGTCGAACTGATAATTATCCCACAAACTTTGGACTCAAAAAAGATCAACATATGTCATTAGCGTGTCTTGTAAACAGTGGCGGATCTTAGTGGGGTATTTGGGGTCCCAGGCTACTGCTCAATTTCCGGCACGCAGTGTAATTTTTTTTTTTTTTTTTTTTTTCTATTAGGTGTACCCGTTTGAAGGACGGTGGACACCTCTACTAAATCAGTTTGCGTTCGCCACTGCATGTAAACCCAAAAAACCACTCCCGTTCTCTAAACATAAAGAATTAACTCATCTTCGTTTTTAATACGAACGAACACTACATATTGTAAGACATACAATGTTGGCTTGAAATAATGTTTGATATAAACTCTGTAATTGCTTTCTTTGGCCTAGCACCTTGCTAGGTTAGTTATTTTCAATCATTCAACTGTTTAAAATAAATAAATAGACAAATAAAATAAAAATAAAAGAACCTCTCAAATTGCTAACCCTTAGAAATATAACCTAAATTCAATGGTTGGATGGCATTATTATTTGTCATTCTAAAATTATTTTATCATGAATGATAAGGATTTATACTTCAAAATGAAAAATCCAAGTATAACAATTAAAATTTGTCAAGCAATTGATTAAAGACAGCTCATCAAAAGAGATTTAACAACAATTAAAGGACATCTGTACCCCAAAAAAAAACGTCAATTTACTGTTCGTTGGTTAAAGTGAATAAAGTTGTTTCCGCTTTATAACTTTTAGTAGTTATATAGAATTATGGACGAGTATTATCAACATATGCCGTTGTAGCACAATCATATGAAAGATTTCATCTTTACAGTTCCTCTAACACAGGAGCTCCAGGTTCGAGTCCTGGCAACGGCACAAATTTTTTAATTGAATTTCTATTTTTTTTTTCTCTTTTTCGATCAATGCTATATGAGTCTATGTTTCGTTATGCATCTTTATCAAGTTTTTTCTTTATTTTTTTAAATCGACGGTTGGATAAGGTGGATATTTGGTCAAATTGATCCTTGTATATCTATCTTCTTTATATAGTGTTTTATAGAATTATGGTTTTTGTTTTAAAGTTACTCCAAATGATTATATTATCGCATTGATTATCTACTTTTGAATATAACGATTGAGAAGGTCATATCACTACATATATACCTGTCATATGACTTTTAAGTTTGAGTTAATATCTCAAAATAAATAAAACTTGTATTTTTTTAATTTTTCAATTTAGTCATTTTAACAGGTTTGCTCTTGTTAATCTATTGGTTTAGATATTATTTCAAATAACCATCACACTTGAACCTAACTTCAGCTTTTATTTTTTCTCGTTAAAAATATTTTCAATCTAAAAAATGATTTTAAAATTTGACATTACAAAATCTTTTACTTGAACACAAATCCAACCACAAGAAGGAAAAAAAAAATTATCAACTGTGATACAATTCAACATATAAAATTTAACATGACAAAAACAATTTCATTCCTTTTGGTACTCAAAATCACAACTATATTTTGAATCTACTTTTTGAACGACAAAATTACAAAAATGATTATTATGGTTTGACAAACGTAACAAAGTCAATCATTATTAATTTTTTTTATACGAATGTCCCTTGTGGTTTGCAAAAATTACACAGATGACCCTTTTTACTAACACAGTTAGTAGTCAGCTGTTAGGACTGAATTAGCAAATGTATTTTTGTCTTTTCAAATATAAAAGGATTGAATTTGCAACTGTGGGTAAACTATAGGGATTATTTTTGTAATTATGTCTTACAATGATAAGAATGATAAAAAATGAGTGAAGAATGATTCGAACTTGGGACCTTCTTACCCCTTTCTTATTCAGCCAAAAAATATAAGTCGTTTTGATTTGATCCTAAAACATATTTTTACGTTATTTTATCATGTTCTTAATGTTTTTACGTAAAAACATTCTATACGGAAATGTATTTTTTAAATATATAAAAAACATATTTTATACGTAAAAAAATACTTTTTTTTCTATGTGAAAGAAAAAAAAAAAAAACATATTTTTATATGAAAACGTAAAAATATGTATTAGAATAATAGCAATGTAATAAAATAGTATACAAAAACGTATTTTTTTAAGACATTAAAAAAAGAATATTTTATGTAAAACAAATAGGTAAAAAAACAAGTAAAACTTTTGTAAAAAATATTTTCTTACAATACGCTAAAAATATATTTTGTTTTATTAATTTTTTTTAAATATATTTTTTTATTTTTTTTATTAACTATTTACGTTTTTTTATAATATTAATTAATTTTCGGAAATATATAGTAGGTTTTGCTCTAGCCTGATTGGTTAGAGCTTTGGCTAAATAAGGAGGGGGAAGGAGGTTCCAAGTTTGAATCCTCCTCCCCTTATTTTCTATCATTCTTATCATTTTAAGAAAAAATTACAAAAATAGTCCATATGGTTTACCCAAAGTTGCAAATCCAGTCTCTATATATTTGAAAAGACAAAAATACCCTTGCTAATTCAGTCCCTAACGGCTGAATACTAACGACGTTAGTAAAAAGGGTCATTTGTGTAATTTTTGCAAACCACAAGGGCTATTTGCATCAAAATAAATTAATAAGAACTAACTTTGTTACTTTTGGTAAACTACAATGACCATTTTTGTAATTTTGTCTAAAAGAAAATAAATCATGGCTAGGAATCTAGAACAACTTCACTATCATCTTCTAGTTTATCAGAAGAATCTCTATTTGATGTCGGGAAGAATTCATCATCAGGGTACAACTTCTTAAACAGCTGTTACATTTATATATGCTATAAATATACAACTCCGGTGAGAAAAAATCAAAAATTTCTAGCTTATTTAATTTTCATATCCTATTTTCTGAAAATAAAAATAAGATGAAGATGCCTTTAAAGTTGCATCAAGAAGATCATTGTAGTTTAAATTTCCATCTAAAGTAGGTGTCATAACAATATGTCCCAATGAACCCTAAAATCAAAACAAAACAAACCTTCAATCAACTACATAACAATTAACAATATAAGATTAACAAGAAAAACACACCTCAAATAAATCTTAGATATACAATGCACTCCAAAGCAAAGTGAGCTTGGATTCTTTACTTTCAGTTTTGTAACACTGATTTTTCAAACAAAATTTTTGATTTTTATAAAAGCATAGTTCCATCAATATTCATAGAAACAACCCCTTTTAATTGTTCAACAAGATATTACAAAATCCCAAGATCAAAATGTCAAGCTCCAAACGTGTGTGTACGGATCAAGCCGGCGCCTTCCCACGGTCGTCACTAGCACCTGAAACAAATAACATCAACACTGTAAGCACAAGGCTTAGTGAGTTTCCCAAAATACTACATATAACACATATTAGCCACTCGAGGCTATAACTCTGTGGGTCCGTGCACCCAAACTCTGCGAACCCTCAGGTTCTAACTCTGTAAACATGCACAGCATCAAACATATAAAGTAATGCAGTACAACACATAACATACATAGCATACAATTACTCTATCACATAACTCTGGTTACCTACTCAGGGTAAAGTATAGTGAGAAGACTCACCTCGTGTGTCTCGGTAAACCGTAACCCTGAAATCGCTAAACACTCGATCTGCCGAGCTGAAGTCCCCCTATAGCACAATATATCTCTAATTAACACTTTCCCAACTAGGGTTGACTATACCATAACAGGACAATCTAGGTCAACGCTGGTCAACGGTCAACTTGACCGGACTCGGCGAGTGCACTACAGCGACTCGGCGAGTCTGAGCGAAATCACCAATTTCCCTGGAATCCTCTCTTGACACGTCGAGCATCCCTTCCCAACTCGACGAGCTCCACCTGGCACGAGTTGTGGGGCCACCACGACTCAACTCGCCGAGTCTCAAGAACGACTCGGCGAGTCCGGTTTGACTCGGTCCACCTGTCCATCCTGACTCCCCCTTGACCCACTGAGTTCACTCATCCCAGCTCGGCGAGGCCACTCGCTGAGTGGTCGTGCAGCATTCAGCTACTCGCCGAGTCTGTTCTTCGGACTCGGCGAGTCAGAGCCATGCACTGACTCAATCTCGCTCTAAAGGCCAGATCCAGTCCCCCCATGCTTATTTAGCACGTAAAGTCACAATCTTGATGCATAAATAACCTCTACATGATCACAAATGATGTTTTTTGACTCTACTACTTCAACACAAGGCCAAGGACTCCATTTCCACCCATAAAGCTTGATGAGTGAGGCCCCCCTGGACCTCTATGGATCCAGATCCATGGTCTCAACTCAAAGAGGGAACAAAAGGGCACCAAATCACCCCATAAATGATCATATTAAGCCCTAACTTGCATCAAGTTTCACCAAACAGAAAATGGTCCGAAAATATTACCTTTAAAGTGATGATCCAAGCTCCAAATCCACGAAATAGCAACCTCCTTTGCCTCCTCTTGCCTAGAGCCTCCTTCTTCTTGCTAAACAACACTCACAAGGTCAAGATTTGCTCTCAATCCTTCACCAAACGCTCAAGAACTCTAGGGACACACTCTGGGGGTTGGATGAGCGCAAATGACGGCCATAAGGCCCCTTAAATAGGCCACAAATCCGGGGATTTAGGGTTCCATAACACAGCGCAGACTCGCCGAGTCCATACCCTGGACTCGCCGAGTCCAAGCGCGCACCTTCGCTCAATCCCGCGCACCTACTCGGCGAGTCTGAGCCCTGACTCGCCGAGTCCCTCTTACAAAATAATACAATTAAACTTACATTATACCTGGTAAAAATCCGGATGTTACAACTCTCCCCCACTAGAACTGGACTTCGCCCTCGAAGTCTCGCTCTAAAACAACTCCGGATGCTGCTCCCGCATCATATCCTCCGGCTCCCAGGTCATCTCTGATCCCTTCCGATGTTGCCACTGAACCAATACCAGAGGTACCTCCTTGTTCCTCAAAACTTTGATCTTCCGATCCCTAATAGCCACTGGTCTCTCCGCATAATTCAGGCTCGCATCAACCTGAATATCCTCAAGTGGAACCACTGCCGACTCATCGGCTATACATTTCCTCAACTGCGATACATGAAAAGTGTTGTGAATCTGTCCCAACTCTGCTGGTAACTCCAGCCGATAGGCTACCCGGCCCACCCTGGCGATCACACGAAATGGGCCAATAAACCGGGGTCCCAATTTGCCCCTCTTCCTGAACCGGATCACTCCTTTCCAAGGAGAGACCTTCAGGAGAACAAAGTCGCCGACCTGAAATTCCAATTCGGACCGGCGCCTATCCGCGTAACTCTTCTGCCGGTTCTGAGCGGTCACTAACCTCTGCCTGACCAGCTGTATCTGCTCTGTCGTCTGATTCACGATCTCTGTACTGCCCATTACCCTTTGCCCAACCTCTCCCCAACATATGGGAGTCCGACACCTCCTACCATATAACAGCTCAAAGGGCGGCATACCAATGCTCGAATGATAGCTGTTATTGTAGGAAAACTCCGCTAGAGGCAAATACGAGTCCCAACTACCCCCAAAATCCAATACACAAGCTCGAAGCATGTCCTCGAGTGTCTGTATCGTCCGCTCACTCTGACCGTCGGTCTGGGGGTGGTATGCGGTACCAAAATGCAACTTAGTACCCAACTCCTCATGAAATTTCTTCCAAAAACGGGAGGTGAAACGCACATCGCGATCTGAAATAATCGAGATCGGCACCCCATGCCGAGATACAACCTCCCTCACGTAAACCTCTGCTAACTTCTCTGCTGAAGAACTCTCACTGATGGCAAGAAAGTGAGCGCTCTTTGTCAATCTATCCACAATCACCCAAATTGCATCAACTCCTCTGGCAGTCCTCGGCAATTTGGTGATAAAGTCCATAGTGATCTGTTCCCACTTCCACTCGGGAACCTCCAATGGCTGCAACTTGCCATGCGGTCTCTGGTGTTCGGCCTTTACCCTTCGACAGGTCAAACACCTCTCGACAAACCATGCTACATCCCTCTTCATACAGGGCCACCAATACTCCTTCCTTAGATCCCAATACATCTTTGTGGCCCCGGGGTGGATCGAAAATTTCGATCTATGAGCCTCCTCCATCAATGTAGCACGGGTACCGCCCACAAACGGTACCCAGATCCTGCCCTGATAAGTCATAAGGCCTCGACTATCCGATATAAACTCAGAAACCATCCCAACAACCCGCTCTCTCTTCTGCATCTTCGGACGCACAGCCTCGGCCTGAACCCCACGAATGGCGTCCAGAACTGGAGCTATCACGGTCAATCTCAAACATACATCTCGCAGGGGAGTACTCTCCACCCTGCGACTCAACGCGTCGGCTACCACATTAGCCTTGCCCGGGTGGTACAAGATCTCACAATCATAATCCTTGACCACGTCTAACCATCTCCTCTGCCGCATATTTAGGTTAGGCTGATCCATCAAGTACTTCAAACTCTTATGGTCCGTGTAAATCGTACAACGAACCCCATACAAGTAGTGCCGCCAAATCTTGAGGGCGAACACCACTGCCCCCAACTCCAAATCATGTGTGGGGTACCTCGTCTCGTGAGGCTTCAACTGCCTCGATGCATAAGCTATCACATGACCCCTTTGCATCAATACCGCCCCCAATCCTAAGATCGATGCATCACAGAATACCACAAAACCTTCCATACCTTCCGGAAGGGCTAATACTGGAGCTTCACACAACCTTTGGCGAAGCGTCTCAAAGGAGGTCTGCTGCTCGGGACCCCATGCAAATGCCACACCCTTCCGGGTCAATCTGGTGAGTGGAACCGCAATCTTGGAGAAATCCTTAATAAATCTCCGATAATACCCTGCCAACCCGAGGAAACTCCGTATCTCAGAAGGTGACCTCGGCACCTCCCACCTCATCACTGCGTCAACCTTGGCCGGATCGACCAATATCCCCTTCTGGTTAACGAGATGTCCCAGAAACTGGACCTCCCGTAACCAGAAATCGCACTTAGAGAACTTTGCGTAAAGTTTCTCCGCTCTCAAAACCCCAAGCACCTCCCTCAAATGCTCCTCGTGCTGCTCACTAGATCTCGAATATACCAGAATATCATCAATGAAAACAATCACCGACCGATCCAACATCGGCCGACATACCCTGTTCATGAGGTCCATGAACACAGCCGGGGCATTAGTGAGCCCAAAAGGCATCACCACAAACTCATAATGCCCGTAACGCGTCCTGAATGCTGTCTTCTGGACGTCCTCGTCCCGCACTCTCACCTGATGATAGCCCGACCTCAAATCAATCTTGGAGAACCAAGATGCTCCCTGTAGCTGATCGAATAAATCGTCGATCCTCGGCAGCGGGTAACGGTTCTTGACCGTCAGCTTATTCAATTCCCGGTAATCAATACACATGCGATGCGAGCCATCCTTCTTCTTCACAAACAAGATGGGTGCTCCCCACGGCGAGCTACTCGGCCGAATAAACCCCTTCCCTAGCAACTCCTGAAGTTGCGAGGATAACTCCTGCATCTCTGGAGGCGCAAGGCGATACAGCACCTTAGCAATAGGTGCGGCCCCCGGAACCAAATCGATGCCAAACTCCACTTGCCTCGCGGGAGGCACACCTGGTAACTCTTCGGGAAATACATCTGGAAACTCCCGCACCACTGGAACTTCCTCCACAGAGCTCGGTCTCTCGGAGATCATTCGCGTATCCATCACATACGCTACATAACCCTTACAGCCCTGCTGTAAACACTGCCTCGCCCTAGCAGCCGAACAAAAGGCTGATCCAGAACGTGTACCCTCGCCGTATACTGAAAGAACTCCCCCACTAGGATCTCGTACCGTCACCAACTGTCGCTCGCAATCGATAACCGCACCGAATCGGCTCAACCAATCCATGCCCACTATAACACAAACATCACCCATCGCAATCGGAATCAGGTCGATCGGAAACTCGACCCCGAATATCTCCAATACACATCCCCGAAAGACCTCTGTAGCACAAATCACTCTGTCGGCGGCTATGGAAACCCGCAGGGGCCGACTCAATACTCCACGACTAACACTGATACGCTAACTAAATGCCAAAGACACAAAAGATCGACTCGCACCCGAGTCAAATAACACTAAAGCAGGTACAGAATTCACAAGGAAGGTACCTAAGCATAGCATGATATAAGCATGATATCTCAACATCATAAACAATAATGAAAAGGAAACATACCAGCCACAACGTCGGGTGCGGCGCGGACCTCTTCCGCAGTCAGCTGGAAGGCTCTCCCCCGAGCCCTTGGTGCTTCGGCCTTCACGGGCCGACTCTCTGCAGCAGCAGCTCTGATGGCGGCGGGGGCAGACCCCTGAGATGCCCCGCGCAATAGTGGACACTCCGCCTTCCGGTGTCCGGTCTGGTTGCAGTGGAAGCACACTGCAAATCCCTTGGGGCAGTCCTTAGCCATATGCCCCTCCTTGCCACATTTGTAGCAATACCCTGCCCGACAGGCGCCATCGTGACCCTTGCCGCACTTCCCACAAGTGCGGACCTTCTGGCTCCCGGGTCTGGGATCAGCGGGCTTGGCCCGCTTGGCTGCCGGCTGGGACTGTGCCGGTCGCCGATCCCTCCCCATAGACTCCGCCTCCTCCCTGGCCTGAGTCTCAAGCTCAATCTCCCTCTTCCGAGCATTTGCCTGAAGCTCGGCAAATGTCCGGTACGAGGAGTTCGCAGCGAACTCCCAAATATCCCGTCTCAAAATGCTCAGATAACGGCTCATACGTGCCTGCTCGGTGGATACGTGCTCAGGGCAAAACATCGCCCTCTCCTGAAACATCCTCGTAATCGCTGTAACTGACTCGGTACCCTGCTTGAGGGTCAGAAACTCCTGTGCCAGACGTTCCCTCTCCACCTGAGGAACATACTCATCTCAGAACATGGAAGTGAACCTCTCCCAGGTCACTGCCGCAAGCTCGGTCGGTGTGAAATGCGCAGTCACAAACTTCCACCAGTCCTTCGCTCCCAAGCGAAGCTGGTTCAGCGCGAACCGAACCTTCAAATGCTCAGGGGACGAGCAAGTGAAGAAGCATCCCTCCATATCAGATATCCACCTCATAGCTGCCACCGGGTCCTGTGTACCATCAAACTCTGGTGGCTTGGTGTTGCTGAACTCCCTGAACAACATCGCATCACCTCCCTGGGGTCTTGCCGCAGCAATCGCTGCGGTAGCTGCTGCAACCGCAGCCTCAGAAAGAGCGGCATAGCGCTCGTCAAACGTCTCAATCAAAGCGGTCTTAATGGACCCGAACATCTCTGGTATCTCGGCCCTGATGACCGCAGCCACCTCCTCATGAATGATCTGTCGAATGTCCTCATCACTAGATCCGGCATCCTCCGGCATGTGTCATGTCCTCACCATGATCAACCTCTGAAATACAACATGTGATAATTAGAATTCACTCGAACACCCTTACATTCAACAATCCACCCCTCCTTGATTCTTGGCATCCCCAGATTCTTATTTGAACTGTGTACCGCTCCGGTGCTTTTAGTAGTACGGGCCCAATACTACTGTCCGCACCGTCTCGGTACGCACCCCAAATCATCCTCTTCGGATCCCAGTCCCCAAGTACTCTATTATACTTAAATCTCTCTGAACAGATCTCACACAAAACCCTAGCTGCTACCTAATTACTCTCAGCGTCTCGTAGCAGCTCGCCATTCCCTAAGCTAAGGCATCACAAAACAGGCCACTCTAGCCCTACCAGCAATACCTAGCCTACTCTAGCATGCACACACATCACAATAATAGTTATTACATAACAAAAGATATTTTGGGAATTCACCGTTCGGGCGCTGACTGATCGTACACACGTTTCTTCCTGGAAAACCCTTTACTCTTAGAAAATTTTGGTTTTTATTTTGAAAATATCTCTTCATTTCCTCAGTTTGAGTTCAAATACCCCCGAAGGTGTACCCGATTCCCTCAAACCAAGGCTCTGATACCAATTTGTAACACTGATTTTTCAAACAAAATTTTTGATTTTTATAAAAGCATAGTTCCATCAATATTCATAGAAACAACCCCTTTTAATTGTTCAACAAGATATTACAAAATCCCAAGATCAAAATGTCAAGCTCCAAACGTGTGTGTACGGATCAAGCCGGCGCCTTCCCACGGTCGTCACTAGCACCTGAAACAAATAACATCAACACTGTAAGCACAAGGCTTAGTGAGTTTCCCAAAATACTACATATAACACATATTAGCCACTCGAGGCTATAACTCTGTGGGTCCGTGCACCCAAACTCTGCGAACCCTCAGGTTCTAACTCTGTAAACATGCACAACATCAAACATATAAAGTAATGCAGTACAACACATAACATACATAGCATACAATTACTCTATCACATAACTCTGGTTACCTACTCAGGGTAAAGTATAGTGAGAAGACTCACCTCGTGTGTCTCGGTAAACCGTAACCCTGAAATCGCTAAACACTCGATCTGCCGAGCTGAAGTCCCCCTATAGCACAATATATCTCTAATTAACACTTTCCCAACTAGGGTTGACTATACCATAACAGGACAATCTAGGTCAACGCTGGTCAACGGTCAACTTGACCGGACTCGGCGAGTGCACTACAGCGACTCGGCGAGTCTGAGCGAAATCACCAATTTCCCTGGAATCCTCTCTTGACACGTCGAGCATCCCTTCCCAACTCGACGAGCTCCACCTGGCACGAGTTGTGGGGCCACCACGACTCAACTCGCCGAGTCTCAAGAACGACTCGGCGAGTCCGGTTTGACTCGGTCCACCTGTCCATCCTGACTCCCCCTTGACCCACTGAGTTCACTCATCCCAGCTCAGCGAGGCCACTCGCTGAGTGGTCGTGCAGCATTCAGCTACTCGCCGAGTCTGTTCTTCGGACTCGGCGAGTCAGAGCCATGCACTGACTCAATCTCGCTCTAAAGGCCAGATCCAGTCCACTAATCCATAGATCCAGTCCCCCCATGCTTATTTAGCACGTAAAGTCACAATCTTGATGCATAAATAACCTCTACATGATCACAAATGATGTTTTTTGACTCTACTACTTCAACACAAGGCCAAGGACTCCATTTCCACCCATAAAGCTTGATGAGTGAGGCCCCCCTGGACCTCTATGGATCCAGATCCATGGTCTCAACTCAAAGAGGGAACAAAAGGGCACCAAATCACCCCATAAATGATCATATTAAGCCCTAACTTGCATCAAGTTTCACCAAACAGAAAATGGTCCGAAAATATTACCTTTAAAGTGATGATCCAAGCTCCAAATCCACGAAATAGCAACCTCCTTTGCCTCCTCTTGCCTAGAGCCTCCTTCTTCTTGCTAAACAACACTCACAAGGTCAAGATTTGCTCTCAATCCTTCACCAAACGCTCAAGAACTCTAGGGACACACTCTGGGGGTTGGATGAGCGCAAATGACGGCCATAAGGCCCCTTAAATAGGCCACAAATCCGGGGATTTAGGGTTCCATAACACAGCGCAGACTCGCCGAGTCCATACCCTGGACTCGCCGAGTCCAAGCGCGCACCTTCGCTCAATCCCGCGCACCTACTCGGCGAGTCTGAGCCCTGACTCGCCGAGTCCCTCTTACAAAATAATACAATTAAACTTACATTATACCTGGTAAAAATCCGGATGTTACAAGTTTCATCATTGTGAAGTGAGAAAAGGCCATCAATGGCTGCTTGTAGAGACTTTTTTCCTTCAATGGCATTATCACATAAAACTGAAATGTAGAAAACAAACCTAAAAGGTAAAAAAAAATGAAGTAAGATAAGCCATCTGTCAATAATAGGCTAATAGCAATAATAAAAATTTTAATTTTAATAGAAAAAACTTACTTCCCGGAAGGAGAAACACCTAAATTGCTCCCAAGTTGGAGAACTCGAATTGAAGTGGCCTTATTAGGGTATAAAGCTAAAGAGAAAGAATTAAATGAGCACAATTTTAAAAGTTTAGTTACTAAATAAGCATAATTTTAAAAGTTAGGTGACTAAATGTGACCAAAAACACTACAAGAAAAACGCGATTTTGCTACTAAAGGAATCTGTTGCGAAAAGCTGAAATTTCGTCGCAAAAGATGAATAGCGACGGAATTTGCAACGACCTATTTTCGTCCCTAAAAACGTTGTAGCGAGGGGTTTGCAACGGAAATGATAATTTCGTCGCAATTGTGACAACGGAATGAAATCCGTGGTAGATGGTATTCCGTAGTAGGTTTCCATCACAAATTCTATGGTAGTTCTTCTGTCACAAATTTCGTTGTAGTTAATCCCTAGCAAAATCCGTGGTGATGAATCCCTAGCAAAATCCATGGTGATGAATCCCTAGCTAAATCCGTAGTGATGGATCCCTAACTAAATTTGTGGTGATGAATCCCTAGCCAAATCCGTTATGATGAATCCCTAGCTAAATACGTTGTGATGAATCCTTAGCAAAATCCGTAGTGATAAATCTCTAGCTAAATCCATTGTAATGAATCCCTAACAAAATCCATAGTTTATATTCCATAGCAGATTCCAACGAAAATAACGTAGAAATCTTTTCGTTGCAAAGTTGGATAGCTACGAATGGATAATTAATTTACAAATTAAATCTTAATTATTTTGTAATAATATATATATATATATATATATATATATATATATATATATATATATATATATATATATATATATATAACAAAAATAAAAAAATCAAATAGCATTTATATCATAAAATAAAACAATAAATATGTATTACACGGAAAATGAAAAGCGATTAATCTAAAATTAATACTTTGCGATAAACAAATCAACACTCTATTATCTACTATTTGTGCAGTTCTTTAAAAGCCTTAACAATTTTCTTTGCCGATTGTAGTTGTCATTCAAGCTGCTTGCGTTTTGTCTTGTGTTGTTGATCTTTGGCTTTCATTATTTCCATAAGTTCTTCATTTTCCTCTTTTTGTTTACTTGGAAACTCTCTCAATTCTTCTAATTCATCATTTTTTTCCGAAATATAACATAGCTCCATTGTACTGTTAATCATCGGAATCACCTTTACAAATGAGCCAAATACAAATAAAATACAATTAGCATGTAGCAGGAATGTAAACGTAATCAAACTAATAGCAACCACCTAATACAGATAAATCATAACAATATTAATACAAATAAATCATAACAATACTAATAAAGATGTCATGGCCACTGTACCCTCGCTTAGGCATTTAAACAAACAGGTTGTATGCATATCAATGTTCCACAAGGTACATATGAAAGTAGTACCTTCAATGAACTCGTGTAATTAGATGTATTCCAATCGAGCAATAGAAACATGAAGTACATGAAAAATGCAAAATAGGGCAGCAAAAAAAAAATACAACCTGTAAAACAGCAAGCAAAACATATGAAAAAGAATTTCAATAGAGAAAATAAATCAATTGAGCAAAAAAACGCAAAGTAGAAGTAATACTTGCAAGAAATTTGATATGAACATGTGCTAACTTATCTAGAAACCCAGAAGAAGGTGAACTCTGACCGCTACTTCTCAATCGATTTGGATGTGGTTGTTGGTATTGGGAAGTCGATTTCTTCATCTTGTAACTATCTGTTTACGAATTTTGCAGCAAAAATCCTGTTGCGTTTCATAACTTGTGGTGCAATGAATTTAGTTTCCTTCACAGCGGATGCTCCTTTTTCTTTCGAGGTCGACATCTTTCTGACACAAACAATAAAAATAAATTATATATGAAGGCATTATTACATGCAAACTATTGAATACAATAAAAACCAATTTACATGAAGATGATCAGAGAACAAAAAATGATCGATCATCGCGACAACACTAAATTAAATAAATATAAATTTCAGATGAGTGACAACCTATATCGCCAAAGTCAGTCCACAAACGTATAACGAACATATATTTCAATCAATAAGCCGTCGGAGATGATGATTACAGAAAATGTAAACCCTATTTCAAATCGGTAAACTTAATTACTCTAATATGCATCATAAACGTGTGTGGGTTGGAAGGAAACGAATTGTGAAATACTTTGAACCTCCGCTAATAAAAAAATCGAATTATGCGAATTACCGCTAAATATTTAGTAATTCAAATTTATTTAAAGTAGTTACAGATTGATAGATAGGGTATATACATATAAATAACGTCAAGGAAGAACATAGACTAACGATGTGTTCATAGTATAATTTTAACTTAAAATTATATACGATGACTAAACATTAATAAACTATACATCTTTATGCTTTTCTGTTTAAACCAAAATTTATATACAAAAGATGTACGAGTCATATCAATATATATGGTAGTGGCTTATGGTGTCCATGGATGACATATGGGTCATTGGTCGACATGGTAGTGGCTTATGGTGTGCATGGGTGACATATGTGTCATTGGTCCACATGGTAATGGCTTATGGTGTCTATTGATGACATATGGTTGATTGGTCCACATAGTAATGGCTTATGATGTCCATGGTTGACATATGGATGACATATGGGCCATTGGTCAACATGCTAGTGGCTTATGGTGTGCATGGATGACATATGGGCCATTGGTCCACATGGTAGTGGCTTATGGTGTCCATGGATGACATACAGTTTATTGATCCACATGGTAATGGCTTATGGTGTCCATGGTTGACATATGGATGACATATGGGCCATTAGTCAACATAGTAGTGGCTTATCGTGTGCATGGATGACATATGGGCCATTGTCCACATGGTATTGACTTATGGTGTCCATGGATGACATATGGTTGATTGGTCCACATGGTAATGGCTTATGGTGTCCATGGTTCACATATGGATGACATATGGGTTATTGGTCAACATGGTAGTGGCTTATGGTGTGCATGGATGACATATAGGCCATTAGTCCACATGGTAGTGGCTTATGGTGTCCATTCAATCAGAAGACATTGAAGTTAATTTGGTTTAGCTGGCAAACGCGTCTTACTTTCCACTTGAAGTCGGAGGTTAGAATCCTACTTATGTCATTAATTTTATTTAAATCTTTATAACTTTAATCAATAATTTTATTTAACTTCATCTTTTTAAATTTAAAATGTTAATTTATTTACAAAAATACCCGTAGGTATTTACAAAAATACCCTAACCATTTACGTAGTAATCTTTGTTATTTAAAGGACAATTATGTCAATTCACAATCTACATATTTAGGCGCCATAATTTGTAGTCAAATTCATGTCGTAGATTCAGTTTATCGACGATTGATCATCTACATTCCATCCCCAACAGTCAAAATTCTGGCACGTTGATCAATAAACCCTAAACTCGTTGTTGTTATATAATTTGAATACATTCAACACAGTTCAACATAATGGCAGCGATTTGTTCATCAGAAAGAATGCAAACAAGACAACAAGGAACAAGAATTACTGTTTTGCCATCACACTTGATCGAAAAAATAGTAACTGCAATCGGAGGAAATTCACCAATCGATGTTTTTAAGTGCCAGTTAGTGTAAGTATGATATGTATTACTTATATTATACTTATATACATATTTAATTTAGTGGTTAATAGATTAACATTGTTGATTTTTGTGAATTATAGTTGCAAACTATTTAGGGATTCTGTAACATCAGATGCAATATATAAAATCATAGACACAAATTGATTAAGGTTTCGTCCCTTAAGTATTCGACAGTATGAAGTCATAAGCAGAGCGCAGAATGTTGAACAACCCACACGTACTCTTCAACGATGGAATGGTAATCTTTTTTTAACCAATCGGATTATTGAGAATTCAATTAGTTTTCTATATTTGTATTTTTAAAATTGTATGATTACTTATTTTTAAGTCAGATGAAGTATTTTACATTAGGGGAAGAAATAGCAGGGAAACAGTTGCTTCAAAATGCAGCCGACCAGGGGCAGTTAGATGCGATCTCCGTCTTGGGAATGATGTTGATGGCCGAAGGCATTGAAAGTAAGCAAGAAGCTCTGATCATGTTAAATAATGCCTACGTTAATAGTAGAAAGACTTGGAATCTAAGGCATACATGTAACAAGGTTCAAAACCACTTGGTAAGACGGTCAAAGCAAATAAAATTCCATGGCTTACATAGAAGTTGTGCAGAGCATCCTTCAGTAAGCAGTTATGGAATAACTTTTATGAATAAATACAGTTGGTTGCTGAATTGTGACATTTGTTTGTGGGATGCATGTTTTGTTAAGTTTTCTAGGATGTTTGACATTAGTTTTGGGTAGTTGTATATATGATAGTTGTTTGATTCACACAATTAGTGATGCATATTGTATGTGTATTTTGGTGTTACTTTTGATATGTATGTATATATATGTTACTTTTGATATGTATGTTATTTTTGTCTTTTCCATTTTACTAACCAAAAGTTCATTGTGACCTATTTGGTTAGATTTCAAGGGCACTTTGGTCTATTTGCAATTTATAAAGTGAAGGCGGCATTTTTATTATGGAAATAAAAAAATTTGTTTAATCAAGTCATTATTAAGAAAAATGCTATATATATAGAATTTATATTTTAAGTAGATCTATATTTTTATATTTATTATGAATGTTATTTAAATTTATAATTACCCGTATACTACATGGGTTTTAACATATTATTGAATAATATTGACCCAATAATATGACCAAGTATCCATCCAACACATTGAAATCAAGGGTTGTCGAAGGTTCCCTAATCGATACACACTCTATTTGAATATGTGTTCTGCAAGTGTCGGTCTCAATTAAAGCATTCTACTAATATTCTAAGCCATTATCCAATTACAAAAGTTGTTCAACCATTCAAATTAGAAAGCTTTGAAGATTTGTTCATCATTCGGTCATTAGCTTTGTGAAACGGGTCTTTATGAAGGTACCTTTATGATGTTTGTATGGTAACTATATATTTAATTCAAATGTCATATATGAATTCAAATCAACATTAATGAACATATAATTAATATTGTGTTATTTACATTTATACTTTACAGATTTAAGACAATGAACAATCCATGTAGAAAGTGGGTGTATGAAAGAAAAGATAGTAGTAGTTGTATATCGCATGTTTTCGTACAAGGAGTGAAAAATTTTATATATTTTGCTACCAGTCAACATAGCTTCATGGACGAAAATAAAATCAAATGCCCATACATAAAATGTCGTAACATACCATATACAGAAGTTGATACTGTTAAGACTCATTTGTACAAGTTTGGTTTTGTTGAGGAATATTGGTGTGGGGATAAACATGGGGAAAAATCAATTGATGAAGACAATACGTTTTAAGGGGTGGATGAATCAAACACAAATTTTAGTGAAGGTGCATGTTGTTATAGAGATGGTCATAGATGCAATGGCTCTTGATTTAGATAATAGTGATCCTTGAGAGGAGCCAAATGCACTAGATAAAAAATTCTTTGATATGCTAGATGCAGTCGATAAAGAATTCTGGCCTAGATGTAAAAAAGTGACACAACTATCTGTTGTAGCTAGATTATTGAATATAAAATCAGAGTATCGCATACCTGAACAAAGTTATGATGCTATCTTCGAGTTGATAAATGATGTGTTACCGGAGGAGAATAATATGGTAGGTAGTTTATACGAGAGCAAAAAGTTAATACAAAAACTAGGTTTCCCTGTGGAGATGATTGACTGTTGCAGATCTGGATGTATGATATATTGAAGGCAAGACAAAGATCTTTATCGGTGCAAATTCTGCAATGCAGATAGGTACAAACGGTCAAAAATTTTGGCCAGATGTTCTTGCGTATCCTTCAAGAAAATGCATTACTTTCCATTGACTCCAAGGTTGAAGAGACTGTATGCTTCACAAGCCACATCCGTTTCCATGTGACGGCACTCCGAGAATCATGGATATGATGCTGGAGTAATGTGTCATCCATCGAATTCAGAAGCTTGGAAGCACTTTGACAAAAGTCATCCTTCATTTGCAGCAGAAGTACGTAACGTAAGATTAGGCCTAAGTACAGATGGGTTTGCACCACATGGAGCATTTGGAAAAAATATTCATCTTGGCCTATTATTATAACACCTTATAATTTACCACCTTCTATGTGCATGAAAGAGCCTTACATGTTTTTTACAGCACTTGTGCCAGGACTGTCAAACCCTAAGCATAAAATAGATGTATTTTTGCAACCAGTTGTTGCAGAGTTGGAGCAATTATGGGAGGAAGGCGTAGTAACATATGATATATCTTTAAAACAAAATTTTCATTTAATAGCCGCTTTGATGTGGACAATAAGTGATTTTCCAGCATATGTAATGTTGTCCGGATGGTCTACAACAGGTAAGCTAGCATGTGCACACTATGGGAAACATACACAAGCATTCAGACTAGAGAAAGGTAATAAGATGTCATGGTTTGACTTCCATAGAAGATTTCTACAGGTAAATCACCCATATAGAAAGGATAAAAATAAGTTCAGGAAGAATCGTCAAGTGATAGAAGGTCCTCCTCTAAGTAAGAATGGTGAACAAACTTTAAGGGAGATTGAACAATTAGGTTTGGTAAAAGTGACTGAACTAAATGCTGATGATGTAAACAAAAGATGTGGCGATCATGGTTGGAAAAAGAAAACCATATTTTGGGATTTACCATATTGGAAAAAAAAACCTCATTAGACATATTGTTGATGTTATGCATATTGTTAAAAATGTATTTGATTTTTTTTTACACTGTAATGGATGTCAAGGGGAAGACGAAGGACAATGTAGCAGCTAGAAGAGATCTGAAGCTCTATTGTAGGAAGAGAAAAGGAGTCGAAGAAAATGAAAGAGCATACTACACTCTGGACAAGAATCAAAAGAAATTCATATGCCAATGGGTGGAGAAATTGTGTTTCCCCGATGGTTATGTTTCTAATTCGGGGAGGTGTGTTGATTTAAAAGGGTGTAGACTGTTTGGAATGAAAAACCACGATTGTCATGTTTTTATGCAAAGATTAATGCCAATTACATTTCATGAGATGTTGCCACAACAAGTATGGGAAGCTTTAACAGAGTTGAGTATTTTCTTCAAAACATTAACAACAACATCAATCACAACAAAAGACATGGAAAGGATTGAAACAGAGATCCCAATAATATTATGTAAATTATAGACCATCTTTTTCCCTGGTATTTTTAACTCCATGGAACATTTACCAGTACATTTTCCATATGAAGTGAAGATAGTCGATCATGTCCAATATCGGTGGATGTATCCATTTGAAAGGTTTGTATGGTACATCGTAATGTATGTTGCTATTTCTGTAAGCTAATTTAAACAATCTTCACTATAGGCATCTAAATCAGTTGAAAAAAGATGTGAAAAATAAAGCTCGAGTGGAAGGGTCTGTTGTTAATGCGTACTTGCTACGTGAAGCGTCAATATTTTTCTCTCATTATTTCGAGGTTGGTGTCCCAACACGTAATAGAAAGTTGCCTCGAAATGATGATGGAAGAGGAGATCAGCAAGTGGACGCTAACAATGACATGTTAGATATATTTTCATATCCTGGGCGTCATTATGGAAGATTCACAAATAGAATGATGTTTGATGAGGAAGTTCATGCTACCCAATCTTGCATAATCCTTAACGAAGATAAGATCAAGCATTACATCAAGTTCGTACGTAACATATGCATCACTTTTAATTATAATAATCATTTGTTATGTAATTGCTATGATCGAATAACATTTACATGCATGCTTTTGTTTATTACATCCATAGTTACTTTAAAATGTTATTGAAATGGTGATACATAATATTTGAAGAACATTTGAATGAACTTATAGGGGATATGGATGAATAGGTCCTTGCAACTGAAGTTGAGAAGAACTTTGCATTATGGTTTCAAAACTGTGTGGGTGTTATTTTTGTATTTTTTTTAAATTTATTATTTTTTGTTATGGTTATAATTATCTCTAATTAAGTGTTTTACCATTATTCATATAAGCACGTAAGATCCTGATAAACAACAAGTCTATATCTGACCTATCCAAAATGTCATTCAAAAAAGTGAAATTATATAGTGTATACTTTGTCAGTGGTTACAAGTTTCACACAGAAGCTCATAGTCTCTGAACAAATCAACAACCAATAGCGGATTGTGTGTTAGTAGCCAAGGAGGTGATTATTATGTTAAGGTAGAGGAAATTTTATGTAACAATTGTAAAAATTAGGTCGATATCCCTCGATCAACAACCGTAACTAATTTTGACGGAGGACTTAATGTACGTTGTTCTTATAAAAATAAGTATATATTTTTAACAATAAGAAACATTTAATATAGATTATTATTGGAATGAGGCTAGTTATATGCTAATAAAATCAATAAGATATATACAATTATGTTTGTATAGTGAAAGAGTTTTATTTAGAAAAACATCTAAGTCTAAGAAATTATATTATATAATAATAATGAACTTTATTATTAGATGACAAGAAAATATAACAAAATAAATTGAACATGAAGTGTGTATATGTGAGTATATCTCGAGACTTAGCCCCATAAAAACCCAAAAGATCATTTTTGTCACACTACACCCATTTAAGAGCTAGTACATACAATCAACTTTAAATGTGTCTAAAACAAGCTTTGAATGCCAAAGTCAACTCCTAAGGGTCTATCTCTTTTCTCTTTTCTCTTGGAGTGGTAAAGTCTTCCAACCACCTATTCACATTATTACCCTTTACAAGTAAGTACACTCATTTAAGAGTGTTGCTTGCAAGTATCAACCCAAGGTACACGGTAATTGAAGACTCCTACACCCTACCTCAAATATCCCCACGTTTTCTCTCTTCTCTTTACTCTAACCCATCAAAATTCTGCACAAGTAGTACTAAGGATAAATGAAAAGGGTAAGACAATGACTTCAAGAAATGGACAATGGTACACCCTAGAGGAAAGTTGATAGCTTTTAAGAGAGTATAAAAAAGGAACTATTAGAGACCTTTAACTAATAAAAGTTCAGCCTCGAACCTCTTTTCTCTCTACTTCCTCTCTCTTGTTCGAAGTTCATCAAGAACACCTCCGTCGGAGGTGTTTTCTGTTGTGATTTCGGGAGGCAAAAAGGAATAGCCACCACAGAGTATTGCCACCTGTTACAGCCAAAAAAATGTACCAAATATACCCCTAAAGTCGTTTGTTGTTGTACCCAAATTATTTCCCTCAAGAGCTGTTGCGAAAACAGGAAGGAAAGGGGGCGAGAAAGCTGTCGGAAACATCCCCCGACAACTCCATTCCTGTCGACAGCCCCTGTAGTGTTTTGGGTGAGTTTATTTCACCTTAAAATTATGAAATACTTGCTGTTTTAACACCTTTTTGAAGTTCAATCATCTAAAACTAGATTCGTTTATTGTTGGTGAAGATATCGAGTCTTGAAAGAAGCACAAACCTCATCGAATCCTCCAGTCTAAACTCGAGAATCACGCTCCAAATGTGAGTCTTTATGGCCCCATTTTTACATTTTTACTTGTTTGGGGGAAATTACATACATGAGTATTTTGATATAATATGATGGTTAAAAAATTTATATGTTATATGCATGCAAAGTTAATACTACATACAAAAACTATTAAAGTCTATGTTTATTATAAATACTATTTTTACAAATAAAGTTTGTTAAAAATGTGGTGATTAGTAATTGACATAGACAAGAATTTTATAAAATGTTAGACATATTTACAAGCACTTGTATAAACAAAAATGTTAGATAAAGAGTAATCTAGTGTTATAGTATTTGTCGGAACAAATAAAAATATCGTTAAGAACTTACGTCGAAATTATGATAGATGAACATTTTTAACTTGTCATGATAGTTATAACCATACGACTTGTGTATATTAGGGCGTTAAGCTTATTTTTCATCAAGTATTAATATGAAAAACATTAAACGAGATGATAATATAATAATATATAAATGAACTATAAAATGACATCAAGAGTAAGAGAATAAACCACAAGTAGTTATATACTATGTTATGATACGAAATCTCATCGATAAATAATGTATATGTATTTTTAAGACTAAAGTTTACTTACAAATAAAAATAATACGTTTTCAACGTTAAGTAAATATTAAAAATACAAAAATATTCGATCAAAGCGACAACCGGTCAACCGGCATAACACCTACACGTACGAGTTACTCGACTACGCCAACGGAACGTCCTTCTTATTGGATTGTAGATTGAAACTACTTGAGTTGTTGCCGTCTCATTCATTGAACTAAAAGTTAAAATTTTAATATTTAACTAAACTCACTAAACTTCAAAAATCTTAATAAGTTAAGATTCCCATTGGTGATCATGGGTAGTGATGGATTTTATAGGACGGAGAATTGTCGTCATGGATATTTGTTGATTGTGTATCCCGTGTGTGTTTATGGGAGGAATATATCGAAAGGGGGTAAAAAGGAGAGTTTTGTGTGGACGTAATTTCTTTCATAAGAACAAAATCCAAGATCGATACCCAATGTATTGAAAGGGGGTAAAAGGGAGAGTTTTGTATGGGCGTAATTTCTTTCATAAGGACAAAATCCTAGATCGAAATCCAATGTATTGAAAGGGGGTAAAAGGGAGAGTTTGTGTGGGCGTAATTTCTTTCATAATGCCAAAATCCTAGATCGAAACCCACTCTATAACTATTAATCCATTTTTATATTGTGTCAAATGGCTTGTGGAGGAGCGACGTATAGTGTCGGTTGTAGACAAATTGTTATATTGAAGATTTTTTTCGGAGAAGTATAGATCTAGATTGAGTCAATTCCCCCGATTGGGGACCGAGAGTGTCGAGTGTTACGCATTATCTACCTCTCCTTACGACATAACCTTTCGTAAACGGACAAGATCGACAGAATAAAATTGTCATGAATTGACTAAAGTTTATCATATAAAAAGGGGGTTGAATATTAAAATATGCGTTATATATAATTTACCGGTCTTTGGAAACATTACCTTGAATTATAAAAATCTTCGGAGTCAAAAGAAAACTATAAAGCTCATCAACATTATTGTTGACGTATTTTCAAAATGTATGTGTCTCTAGGTGTTCAAGGTGGCCGGAAGAACTCTCATCCCGTGTGAGGATGAAGGATTTGACATTGTAAATAAACCGTTGGCTCTATAGTAGCCTTTTGTCTCTTTTATGTTGTAAGAAATCAAAATCCGCGTATAATGCTTATGGATTATTAAACGGTGTATTTTGTCATATTCAGACTTCGGAAGAATGTAATATCGTATAAATTTTATTATTATTTCATTATATGTTGTTGTCTATGATCCAAACGTTTAAGTTGCAACCTCGGCGTTTCCGCTGTTGGTCGGGGTGTGACATTTTAGAAGTCGAGTACCCTGGTTACCCTGTTAAAACCACGGTTTTGTTTAAATGTCATTGGTACAATCCAACACCTAACATAGGAGTTAAGGTTCACAAACAATATAACTTGGTCGAGATAAACATCAAAAGAAAATACAACAAGTTCGAGCCATTTGTTTTAGCAATGCAAACCACTCAAGTGTGTTACATTCCCTACCCAAATTCGAAAACAAACAATTCGGACTGGTGGGTTGTATTTAAAGTTAAACCTCGTGGTTGGACCGATGAAAATCATCCTCAGAAAGATGTTGCTTTCCAAGAAGATGAAGTTGAATCAAATGAAATCATTATATCAAGTCTAGCTGAAACAGACAATCATGATGATGATCACGAAATGTCAAGCAACGATTCAGATAATGAAAATAATATTGATGAAGAAGGTGAAATTCATGAGGACGACAATGATGGTATTCCTGACAGTGAGGGTAGTTATGAGTATAGCACATCGAGCAATGAAGAAGAAGAGGAAGAAGAAGATAATGACTATATGTTTTTGTGTTTAATGTTTTTTGCGATGAAGTTAATTTGTAATTTGGTTTAATATCAATACATAAATGTAAACTAGGAAGAAATCCCGAGCTTCGCCCCGTGATGTTTTTTTGTGTTTACATCATTCTGTTAAAAGGGCATTTTAGTCATTTTTGCTTGCTATGTTGGTTGATTAGGATGAAGTATTTGTAAAACCCATGTTATTTTTGTGATGAAGTATACTTAATGTAATTAAAAATTAGTTTGTAATGGATTCGTTATTAAGGAAAATAATGTACATAGATTATATACTTTAACGTGCCCAGTTAATGTAAGTAAAAATAACTTTGTAATGAATTCGTTGTTAATTATTCATTATATACTATGTTTTCAAGAAATTATACACAACTTGATATTATTGTTAAATTTGATATAATAATACATATACTAAATTTATATAATATGTTGATTATTTTGAATTATATGATGATATATACATCTATTATAACTTCATAATTTCAATCGTTTAAATGACTTTTACCTGCAAGTTACACATGAATAAAATTAATATATTATATGGTTTAATGTTCTTTATAGTTATTGTTATTGTAACTAACTTTTTTTTAAAAAAAATTGCTTAATATTTTAATTTCTTTTATTATTATTATTTAATATATCAAATATTATTTTTTGATTTTAAAGGTAACAATATAATCATTTATATAGAGTTATTTTTCATTATTGTTATTGTAAATTATTTTAAACTATTTATTTGAAAACTTTTAACGATTATAAAAATATATTTAGGAAATATTTTAGTTAAATTGATATTATAATTAAGTTTTTGTATTTATCACTTTTAACTATTTACAAAGTAGTCTTTGGTTTTTTAAGTGCAACTGAAATTTATATTTAAGTTGACATTGTAATGATATATTTAAGTTAACAATTTAAATATTTTGTCCAAACTGTTCAAAAGTTGTAGCTTTAAACTGATAATGGTTTACATATAACAACATATTAAATCTAATAAATTAAGTATAAAATGTTAAAAGTTAAAAACATAACCTTATAAGTATAAGTAAATATATTACACTACTAGAAAAACAGTCTTTTACGATGCGCAATGTGTGTCGTCGAATTCTCAGACGATGCGCAAATGCATGTCAAGAAAGGCCCTGTCATAACGAGAGACGACACTCTTTTGCACGTCGTCTATAAACGACGCACATTTACGGCGCGCATTTATGACACACAATGCGTATCATTAAAGCCGCTGTCAAGAAAGGTCATGTCATAAATGAAAATAACACACATTTTTGTGTATCGTAATTTTTATTTTTATTTTTATTTTTTTAAAAATTATTTGTAGATTTACTAATTTTCAAATTAATTTTGCATCTCATGTCTCATAATAGAAAATAAAATATCATATACAAAAAATATAATCAATTGCACAAAAGTTAATGTCATACAAAATACAAAATAAAATACAATAAATAAGAAAGATAATTCATTGCACTAACATGTTAAATACAAATAATCATCCCTAACTATATAGCCTAATACTACATTGCTATTAAGGTACATCATCATAACTCACTGAAGGTCTTGGAACAATATTCTCGTAATCAACTCTTACACCAACCTTGCTTTAGTAGATGGTATTGTAGCTACTATCTTTTTCAGCGTTAAATCCCCACATATAGCATACTTGTAAATTGCAAATTGTTCTTAAATCTCAATACAAAGTATATATACATATGTCCAAGATGCAAATTATTCAAATAGGTGTTCTAAAATGCTTGCTAGTTTTTATTCATGTCTTATATAATAATTATATTTATTCAGGGTATAAGGTTGTGGGAATGACATACTTATGTCCGTTACTTTGAATCAACACCATAAAATAATTACAAAAATACCCCTCCCAATTACATTGAAAACAGAAAAAAAAACATGTAACAGAAAAACATGAGAAAAAGTCAACAAACCCACCAACCTCTGTAGCTATCAACCACATTTGGCTATCGTTTCCAAATTTTTTCACCTATGATATATTAATTACTCATCTTGATTCACTTCAAAGGAATTAAATTAAATTAAATATGTAAATTATATATATATATATATATATATATATATATATATATATATATATATATATATATATATATATTACTCATCCACAACACTTCTTCCTGCAATTACTTTCCCCTGAATACAAGATTTAATTCATCATATCAAAAGCCCTAATCCATAAACTATTTTATTGAAATTGTAATGTGAATTATGATGTTCCAATTGAAAGTTAACAAGACTTACATCTTGTGGATATTAGTGACTGCAGATGATAAGAAATGACATGTGACCTTTTTTATGCAGCTTTCATGGCCTAGTGTCCATACGGGAGGAGTGTCTAAAAATGATCAGTCATGTGAGGAAGGAAAATATGACTTTTGCACAAACAAGTCTTGTGTTGTGCCCTGTGCAATCTTATGTATGAAAAGTGCTTATTGCAATCCCGTGAAGATTAATAATCGTCTGGTTTGTTTTCTTGTTTTCCAAGTGAATGAGGGATGCGAGTTGAGGTACATAGTGACATGCATAGCTTTCACCTGCAATAAAGAAATCTCGGGTTTTGTATTCGGGGAATCTTTCAAGCCAATTGACTAGAAAAGTGTAAGAATCTTTAGTTGTCTGGTTATCGCATATCGTGTAGTCAGATGATCTGTTTGAATACGAGAATCCCACTCCAGCTGGCGACTCCAAGAATAGTACACTGGCCACTATCATTTTTCAACAATAGGGTTTTATAGGGTTAGGCATTCACCAGCAAGACAGGGACTAAGATTAGAAGTGATGTGAATGGGACATAGTAATTAAAGGAATTTTTAAAGGAGGAGGCCCAGATGCTGAAGTACCATTTTTGAGTTTTGACCAATACCATCTGAAGGACCCGTAACCAATGCCCATGACCCGTATTTCTTGAGGTTTTTAGCGGGTCTGGGGAAATTAACGAACACCCAATTCAAGATTTGAAGGGATGGTTTTAGTAGAGAAAAGGAACCTCCCAATTCAAGATTTGACCCAATACAACTATAAACATGTTAACCAACAGGTCCCACAGTCACCATGTTAGACATAAATCACCAGAAACAATATACTATTTATAGATCCGCATGTCCTTGCTATGCATAAATGAAAATAATAAAAAAATATATATTAACATAATCTATCAATAATGATGCAAAATTCTGCATTTGAGCAACAAATAAAAGAAACAGACAGGTCTACCATAAACAACATACATAGATATAATATGAAAGAAACGGAGTCATGATCATTCTGTTTCAGCAACATTACCATATTGCCAAGGGTTGAACTCAATCTTTGTGATGTCAGCATCTTCATTTGTGTTTGAGTTGCCAACATCAATAGCCTCCCGATGTTTGGAATATTTTCCATTGTATTCATAAATCTCCAAATCACCCCATGGTGTCACATCAACCTCTTCAGTCATATCAAACCATCGAGGAATAAATTTCTATCCCTTCGCCTCGCGAGTCCTCTTCTCACTTCTCTGTTTCTCCTCCAAACTAATAAACACAAATCATTAATCCAATCAAGTCTTACACTTATTTCCCTCGCTTTCACTTTACTCATTAAATTTTGTACAATTATGTATGTGTGTGTGTGTGTGAGAGAGAGAGAGAGAGAGAGAGGCATACATGCTTTTTTCTGAACCAACTTTAGAAAGATCACCCGTTTCAAGTGTTGAACACGACTCTTTGTATGGGAAACAACAAGACTTTTATTAAGACACTTAAGAAGACCTTACACTTTGTGAGACTACTACACACTTTGCTTTCTTTGAGGCTTTCTTGGATGGTTTGGAGCAAATGAGCTCCATACCTATTTATAGGCCTCTTAGGAAGGTTCTAGATACTAGTATACACTTACTACATACTAGATAACTCTAGAACTATCTAACATACTCTATATGCTTCCATATGTTTCTAGAATATTCTACCATGTTCTGGAGAGGTCTAGGTTGCTCCAGTGTCTTCTAGAATGATCCATATCCTTCCAGGGTCTTCCATGTCGTTCTAGAGTATTCTAGACTCTTCCGGTATATTCCAGAGTCTTCCATAGTCTTCCATAGTCTTCCATAATGTTCTAGAATCTTCTAGAGCATTCTAGAACAAGCTAAAGTCTTCTAAATAATATTTGTTTTATTGGGCTAGTGATGATCTTTAACACTCCCCCTCAACACTAGCCCTCATTCTTCGTACCATGTTAAGCTGACAGCGAAAACCTTCACATTTTCCAGTACTCAGCCCTTTGGTGAACAAGTCTGCTATTTGATTATCGGTCTTGATCTGCCGCATCTCAATTTCTTCCATCAAGACTTTCTCTCTGATAAAGTGATAATGCACTTCCACATGCTTTGTTCTAGCATGAAATACTGGATTTTCTGCCAGCCGAATTGCAGACTGGTTGTCACAGTGAAGTGGTACTGCATAGTCAACTTTTTGATGTAAGTCCTCCATTAGGAGTACCAACCATGTACTTTCTTGAGCTGCTACGGCCGCTGCTTTGTACTCCGCTTCCGTGGTTGACAATGATACTGTTGGTTGTCTTTTACTACACCATGATATTGGTCCCGACCCAAGCTTGAACACATACCCAGTGGTTGATCTTCGGGTATCATGGTCTCCTGCATAGTCAGCATCACAATATCCAACCAACTTGCAGTCTTCTCCTCTTTTATACAAGAGACCATAGTCAATCGTACCTTTGACATATCTCAAGATCCGTCGGGCAGCATCCAAATGAGGTTTCTTCGGACTTTGCATGTATCGACTCATAACTCCAACTGCATAAGCAATGTCAGGCCGAGATAAAGTTAGGTAGATAAGACTACCTACTAGTTGTCGATACATCGTTCCATCGTCCAACTCTTTTCCTTCATGAGCACATATCTTGGCATTTGGCTCTATTGGTGTTGATATTGGCTTACACTCCAACATGCCAAACTTTTGAAGTATATCTCTTGTATACTTTTGTTGGCAGAGAAACAACCCTTCTTTTGTACGATCAACTTCTAACCCCAAGAAGTGTTTAAGTTCCCCCAGCTCTTTCATTTGGAATCGCACCGATAGATTTTCTCTTGTTTGATGGATTTCTCTTTCATCATCCCCGGTGATGATCAAGTCATCCACATAAACCAACACAATTGCCAACTTCCCTTCTTTTTCTTTGATGAATAGGCTTGAGTCTGCATGTGCAACTAAATAATCACTTCGGGTAAGAAATTCAGCAATCTTACCATACCAGGCTCTTGGTGCCTGCTTCAATCCGTAAAGAGCTTTTCTCAACTTGCACACATGATTGGGATTAACTTCATCCTCAAATCCCTTTGGTTGGTTCATGTAGATCTCCCGATCTAATTCTCCATGCAAGAAAGCATTCTTCACATCCCTCTGCCATAATTTCCAGTCTTTACTAGCTGCAAGAGCTAACAACACCCGTACCGTAGTTATCTTCGCCACTGGACTAAATGTTTCATCATAGTCCAATCCATATTGTTGTGAGAACCCTCGAGCCACCAGACGAGCCTTGTATCTCTCAATTGATCCATCTGGGCGACGCTTTATTTTATAAACCCACTTACAGGAAATGGGTTTTAAATCTCTTGGTCTTGGTACTAGTTCCCAAGTTTGATTCTGCTCTAAGGCTGTAACTTCTTCTTCCATCGCCTTCTGCCAAGCTTTATTCTTAATTGCTTCTTCATATGTCTCCGGCTCTTTAACACCGTCTTCTAAAATGGCCGCATTAGCATACTTGGGATTAGGCTTTCGGATTCTTTCCATCCTTCGAAGTTGTGGAGGCGGCGGCTCCCTTTCACCGGCATCACTTGTTTGAGTTACTTCTTGCTCAATGACATCAGTGTTGCTCGGATCTTCAGGTGTATCAACACTTGACCAAATATGTGCAGTTTGCTCCCCCATCTTTTGTTTTAAAACTTCTTCAATATTTTCCGAGTCTGGTAGTACTTTCTTCTCTGAGGGCCACCATGAAGATGCTTCATCGAACACTACATCTCTTGAAGTGTAGCATCTTCCGCTTGTTGGATCACAACACCGCCATCCTTTTCTTTGATTGTCATATCCAATAAATATACACCTGACTGCTTTCTTGTCAAACTTGCTACGTAAATGACTAGGTACAAATACGTAGCAGATGCAACCAAATACTTGGAAGTAGCTAACAGTAGGTTTCATGTTCCATAGTGTCTCAAATGGTGAGATGAAACCTAACCTTGGTTGGGGAAGTTTATTAATCACATGGGCAGCAGTTTGCATTGCTTCAGCCCAAAATCTTCCTGGGACATTCTTCGCGTGTAGCATGCTTCGACAAATTTCTGCAAGATGTCGATTCTTTCTCTCAGCTACACCATTTTGTTGAGGTGTGTTGGCACATGTGAATTGATGACGTATACCACATTCTTTTAGATAGCGATTGAATTCTTCTGAGGTGTATTCTCCTCCATTGTCTGAGCGTAGACATCGAATCTTCTTTCTCACTTCTCCTTCGACCGTTGTCTTGAATTCTAGAAACTTTGAGAATGTTTCAGATTTTTCTTTCATGAAGAAAACCCACACATATCTCGAATAATCATCAATGAATGTCACCATGTACCGCATCCCGCTAACTGATGTCTGCTTGACTGGACCGAACACATCTGAGTGAATTAACTCTAGTGGCTTCTTTGCTCTAAAATTTGACTCCTTGTATGGTAATTGATGAGCTTTGCCATACTGACATCCAGCACAAACAACATCTGTTTTAACTTCAAGTTGAGGTAAGCCATTGAGCATGGATTTCTCCATTATTACCTTCAACTTGTGATAACCAACATGTCCCAGCCGTGCATGCCATAGATCTGTTGTCTCGTTCTTACGAGTCTTGTCTACATAGGCAGACTCTGCGGAGAGCACATAAACGGACTCCACTCTTCGTCCTTCCATTGTTGGCATTTCTGATATTTTAAGATCTCGATAGACCTTCACATCTTGTGGGCCAAACAAGACGTAGTTGCCTGACGATGTTAGTTGCGATACCGACAACAAGTTCTTCTTCATACCTGGCACGTGATACACATTATGTAGTGACACCATGTCAGATTTATTACCAGGCATGATCGTCGTTTTTCCAATCTGAGCAATTGGAAGTCGTGCATTGTTGGCTGTAAGTACCATGCGACTCCCTTTGTACTCCTTCACATCTTGTAGTTTGTTCTGATCGCCAGTCATGTGATTGGAGCATCCTGAATCAATGATCCAGTCATTTTCATAGTTGATACGCTCTCCCATCATTGTCATGAGTGCCAACTCGTTTTCTTCAATGGCACATAATGCCTCAGCATCCCATTCATCCTCTATTTCCTTTTTGGAAGTTACTACATTGCTTTCCACAGACTTTTTCTTTGACCAACAATCCTTGGACATGTGGCCCCACTTTCCACAGTTGTTGCAGTTGCCTTCGAACCTCCTCCCCCGAGAACTCTTATTGTCGGTCTTTTGAGATCTCCATGGTTTTGAGGTTCCTTGCTGACTCTTCCCTTTGTCAGCATTTTTGTATCCTTCTTTAGAAGGTGGCTTGAAATTCCTCCGACTTTTACTTGTGTAGAGTGCTTCTTCTTCACTCTTCAGCATGATGCCTCCCATTTGCTTAGCCATAGCTTCTTGGCTGGCCAACAAATTCTCAAACTCTACAAGTGATGGTTGAGCGGGCCATCCTTGTACAGCAGTAACAAAGCTTCTATATTCCGGCCTCAGTCCATGGATAATGATTCTCTTCATTCGAGCTTCTGCAATGACGGATTGTGGATCTAGTTCAGTAATCTCCCGACATATCGACTTGACCTTGTGGAAATATTGAGCAATCGTCATGTCACATTGTGAGATTGATAGTAGCTCGTTCTCCAAAAGTTGTAGTCTCGTATCATTCTTCTTTGAGAAAAGCGTCACAAACGTGTCCCAAGCTTCTTTCGGGGTGTTCTCATCCCGAATATGCTCCAACATCTCTTCTTCAATTGTGGTCTTCAAGGCAAACATTGCTTTGCCTGCTTTGATTTTCCATTTGCGTAAAGCACCATTAACGTCTTCCTCTGGTGGCGTAGTTTCGCTTCCACCAACGACCTCCCATAGATCTTGTCCTTGTAAGTAGGACTTCATACATGTTTCCCACGTTTTGTAGTTGTTGTTGTTGAGTTTCTTGATTCCTCCGATGACTTGGAGATCACCCATCGTGTTGGCAGTACCTCGGTAATACCAAACAAGCTAGTTTTGATACTAAACTTGCAGAGTCACAAACTACTCACGATACAACGAGAATCACTCGTTCTCACTATCAAGAAACCTTGCTCTGATACCAGATTGTTGAACACGACTCTTTGTATGGGAAACAACAAGACTTTTATTAAGACACTTAAGAAGACCTTACACTTTGTGAGACTACTACACACTTTGCTTTCTTTGAGGCTTTCTTGGATGGTTTGGAGCAAATGAGCTCCATACCTATTTATAGGCCTCTTAGGAAGGTTCTAGATACTAGTATACACTTACTACATACTAGATAACTCTAGAACTATCTAACATACTCTATATGCTTCCATATGTTTCTAGAATATTCTACCATGTTCTGGAGAGGTCTAGGTTGCTCCAGTGTCTTCTAGAATGATCCATATCCTTCCAGGGTCTTCCATGTCGTTCTAGAGTATTCTAGACTCTTCCGGTATATTCCAGAGTCTTCCATAGTCTTCCATAGTCTTCCATAATGTTCTAGAATCTTCTAGAGCATTCTAGAACAAGCTAAAGTCTTCTAAATAATATTTGTTTTATTGGGCTAGTGATGATCTTTAACATCAAGTGCATATCTATCGGACCTCAACCAAGAATCTGATGCCAATAAACTTGGTGGAGCAGTATCGAAACTGTTTACTTTATGTGCAAAATGTGTATACTAAATGATCTACTGCATGACAACTTTAGAATGATATACTGCATGACAATTGTTGAAGCTCGCGTTCCATTCTAATGGTATAATCCTATTTAAGAAATTAAGATTTGTTTCAGAACTCAGAAAAAACCACTTAACAGATAAGACAAATTCAAAGTCAAAGTCAAACCTGAAAGCGGTCAACAGAGAAATTCCACCTTTTAGATTTTTCTGGTGCTATAGTTAGAAGTATCTGAACAACTTCACTCATTGTTGGGCGAGCATCAGGATGCAACAACAAAAACTGTTTTGCTAAATAAGTCATCACTTGCGTATTTTCTTCTTCAAACTTCCCTTTCAGACATGGGTCCGGCAGTTCCTTACTCACTCTCCTGCTATCTTGTAAAAGTGGTGTCGCCTGAAAATGAAAATTATCACTTTCTTTTACTAAATTACATTTTGATCCCTTTTTTACAAATTTGGTCCCCAATAATTCTAATTATTGCAATCTTCGTCCTTATTTAGTAAAAGAAAATATAAGATCAAGAAGCACAACACCAAATCTAAAAACATCTGACATCAGCGATGCCCTTCCAACAATCGCATATTCAGGGGCAAAATAGCAAAATGCCCCTTGCATTCTAACAGGTGAGCTAGAACAGCTTGGAACACCATCACTCACCAAACTCTTAGCCATTCCCAGATCAGTAATCTACCAACAAAATCATCACACAATAAAAAATCAAAGTTATTAATATTCACAAATGTGATATTAAAAATTATTAATCCCAATTCCCACCTTTGCTCTCCGGTTTTCATCCAAGAGAATATTAGTGGATTTAACATCTCTATGCAGGATTCTTGGTGCAGCTGCTTCATGAAGATATGCCAACCCTCTAGCAGCTCCAATGGCTACTGCAATGCGGGCCCCCCAGTCTAGACATTTTTCTGAAACCCCATCTAGACACTCTCTCATGTTGCCATTTGGCATGTATTCAAACACCAAAAGCATCTCAGGCTGTTTTGTGTGGTATTGGTATTCCAAACAGTACCCAAGTAATGGCACCACATGACAGTGATGCAGTCTTGACAGCAGTTCAATCTGAACATAAACTGAACTTGTTTACTAAAAAAACTATTTTGCATTTATATATTTAATTAATTATTAATCGTTACCTCTGTCAAAAATGTTACTTCAACATCTGGGCCTCCTCCTTGAGATTTAAGACGTTTGATTGAATCTTGCTAAACAATTTAGTTCTCATATATGCCTCAGCTTCTAACCTTGATTTCCATTTGATGTTTTCATAGCTCATTAGTAGATAATTGTTGAGCATCATGAACTTTTAATTCTAACTTTGCAGGATCTGAGTCACCTGCAAAAATGAGCACGAAATGCCAACTTCAGTTACAAAAATATAACATTTAAAGCAATATAAACTTTTTTTCATTATATAGGATAAACTAAAAATAACCATTCGCAGTATCATATTTTGTTCACTATAAAAAATATATATATCTAAAAGTGAGATTACCAATATACCATCACCTTTTTATGGAAATGATAATGTTTGTAACAGAAAATAGTTAAGATACCTTAAGCTAATGTCATGCTTTCGCATATCCCTCATTTATTTGGGTTAGAAATTGCACATACAACCTAATCTACATTCATAAACGATTCAACATAAGGTATAAGCTAATTGCACCCTACAAATTAAATCTATCATCGAGGCTCTATTGGTCACGTTTATACACGTAAACTAAAATATACAATAGGAAAAAGATTAAACAATGAAGAAAAGGACCATGATGGTAGTAAGAATAGTATAGATATACCTGAGCCTCATAGTATTTAATATACTGCTTAGCCATGTTAAAGATAACTCTTTGTTTTTTAGGTGCATCTAGATGAGCCAAAAACAATATGAATCCGGATTATCCAGAAGATCAGGTGGATATGGGACAATCCAACATGAAGCGGTGTGGATCCACTTTGATATGTGTCATCGATGCTTTTCTGGTTTCTGATAAAGAAAAGAAAATCAAAACAAGTACCGAATTGATTTTAAAATTATAAATCAACTCAAAATAAAATAAGAATTAAAACAAAATAGGAGTTTAATGCATAACATTTCAAATTTCCTAGTTCTACTAATAAACAAAGAAGAGGATTAGTGAATAATATGAATAAATTATTAAAAAAAAAAATTCAGCATCATAAGAAGAATTCCAAAACTTATTTTAAAACACAAATCTAACAATAAAAAATCAAATCCGGAACAGCAATATATGTAACAAAACCTAAGGGGAAAACTTTCAATCAGGTTTCAAATTTCATGTTTAGGGTTCAGAAATGGGCAAAATTCCCAAAGAATGGGACACCACGGAATCAATTCATCATTCGGTCCATATATCATTATAAATCCCGAATTAGAATCATGTAATTACCCGTAATCCCACTTCGCGCCTTCATCTCTGATAAGGTTCGAACAGAATAACGAAACAAAGCCTCTTCAGAGAAAAAGAAAACAGAATATAGAATATCCGGAAGGTTAAGGGGATATACCACAGTTGAATATAAGGTGGTGTGAAGGATCGACTTTGATGTCCATGGCATCGTCGTCAAGTGAAATAGATGAACTGGTGAATTTTTTGGTAGGAAATCAAGGGTTTTTGTGGATGACCTCGTCAATGTTTTTGTTGGGGAAGAAGACCGACATGTTGTTGGAAGAGAAGGAGAATCATTGAATCGGTACATCTTTCAATGTGGAGAAGATTGAAGGAGAAAAGAAGAAGAGACGTACATCTTTCAAGGCGGGTTTTTTGATTTTTTCTTTTTTTTTAGGATTTCATTTTCCGCCTAGCTACTAAGCAAACGCACATTCAGTAAAAAAAAATATAAAGAGACACCTCTACACGTCACACATATTTTTTTAGGTGCCCTCCGTGGTTTTTTTTCCTTTTTTTGGGACACTAATTTTAGGGCGTTCAGAAACGAGTGTCCTAAATCCTTCTAATTTTGGGAGAGATGACATTATTTTTAGGGCACACACTTTTGCGTTTCATAGTTTGCGTGTCATTAAAGTGCTATTTTCTATTAGTGTTATTTTAAAATTGAAATTTAGTTTATTTATGATTACACTTTAGATTTGATATTTATTTAACATTATTAACCAACTATAATCATTATTACAAAGACACTACAATTTATCACTTTTAACTATTTACAAAATATTCTTTGGGTTGTTTAAATTAAACTAAAATTTATATTAAGTTAACCATGTAATGTTATATTTAAATTAATAATTTAAGTATTTTGTACAAATTATTCCAAAATTGTATCTTTAAAATGATAATGGTTTACATCCAACAATATATTAAAACTAATAAATTAAGTATAATATGTTAAAAGTTAAAAAAACATAATTTTATAAGTAGAAGTAAAGATATTATTTTAATATTGAAATTTAGTTTATATATGATTACACTTAGGGGTGGCAACTCTCGACCCAACCCGTACCCTGACACTGACCCAACCCGAAAATAGATGGGTTTGGGTTGAGATTTTTGACTTGCCAACCCACCAACCCGTTTATTTCATGGGTTGGGTTATCTGTTTGGATTCGCGGGTCAACCCACCAACCTATATATATATATATATATATATATATATATATATATATATATATATATATATATATATATATATATATATATATATATATATAATGATATTTAATTATTAATGAAATTTGATTTCCGTCCATATTCGTAATATTCTGTATCCTTGTATTCCTTCCGTATCCGTATGTGACTAATCTGCATTTGCGGTTCGTTATTCAGAAAAAGAATAAATTCATGTCATTATTTTAACGAATCACGAACGAAGAACACATCCACTTTCTATGTTATCAACTTTATGAATTTATGTTGAAAGCCTTTTTATGTTAATTACTTTAATCATTTTATGAATTTATGTTGAAAAAACATCATGTTTTTTAAATGGGTTGTTTATTTATTAAATGGGTTTTATGGGTTGGGTTGGGTTGGGTTGAGGTTTCCAACCCACCAACTTGTGACCCGCCAACCCGTCAACCCATATATTATATGGGTTGGGTTGAGTTTATGTTTTCTGACCCGTCAACCCATGGCCCGCCAACCCGAACCCAACCCAATTATCAGGCCTAATTACACTTTAGGTTTGATAATTATTTAACCTAGTTAACCAAATTATAATTATTATTAGAAAGAAATTGAAAATTCATGGGAGTTTCAAATAAATGTGGTTAAAGAAAATATACATGGGAGTTTCAAATGAATGTGGTGAAAAATGTTCAAAAGTTGCAGCTTTAAATTGATAATGGTTTACATATAACAACATATTAAATTTAATAAATTAAGTATAAGATGTTAAAAGTTAAAGACATAACTTTATAAGTAGAATTAAATATACTATTTTAAAATTGAAATTTAGTTTATTTATGATTACACTTTAGGTTTGATATTTATTTAACCTTATTAACCAACTATAATCATTATTATAATGTAGCGCCCTGTTCTAAATTGACTCCTAGTCTGAGGTTGTGGCCTGAAGGTCAGTCATTATAAGGATTATGGCTTTTGAAAAGGGTAAGACCTAGGCCATTTTGGGTGCGAGCGATGTATTAGAAGAGTTCCGGATGTTTGGTTTGTGTTTTGGAGCCTAGGGGTATTTCGGTAAAGTGTCAATTTGGGCTTTTGTGGAAAATGGAATTTTGTTTGGAAGGTATTTAATGAGTTTATAGAAGTGTAGGGCTTCTCGTTACCTTTACGTAGATATAAGGATCGTCGAAAACAGACTTATAACGAAGAAGTTATGGCCTTCGGAAGTTTAGTGGTTTCAGGCTTAGCCGAGTAAGTTGGGCGTATACAAAGGGTACGCTGGGCGTACTAGAGAAGAAGGCAGTATGTTGGGCATACTTTTGGAGTACGTTGGGCGTACTGACCAGGATGGTCGCGAATGTTCTTCGGGGTACGCTGGGCGTACCGTATGTACGTTGGGTGTACGCCAATCAGACCTGAAACCTATTTTAGGGTCTTAGACCCTATTTAAGATCCTTATCTCATAACCTAACCCTAATATCTTCATCCTCCACCCTCTAAACCCTAGAAATCGACCCTTAGCCCTCATTTGAGTGATTTTTGAGCTTAGATGGCCATTAGAGGAGTATTTCGGAGTTTTTGAAGAAGAAGGTGTTTAGAGAAGAAGCAAGATATTGAAGAGAGCTTGTAGATCCAGAGGCTTTACATCATTTCCAGCCTATTGAAGGTATAAAGTTCTCATCTTGGTGCTTCTACATCATAGATCTAGGTTCTCATGGATATTGTCCCTTTTTGGTTTCAAGAATGGATTTTTATGGTGCAAATCCGTTTATGGACTTAGGGTTGCCACCTATGAAGTTATTTGAGTCCCTTGAGCAGTAAAGTTGCAATCTTTAAGGCCCATTTGTATCCATGCAAGAGATTTATCCATTCCCATGAAGATAGTTGCTATTTTTTCAAGTTTGGTCTCATTTGGTGAGGTGCAAGCCACCAAGTGATTAACTTTATGGGTTAAGAAGGATTATTAGACTCAGATTTGAAGTTTGGAAGTTGTGTCTTAAGGGATTAAGAAGTTTTGAAGAATATGGCTTATCAGGGGAGTACGTTGGGCGTACACGCCAGTACACGTAGCGTACAAGCCATGCAAGTTGTACGCACAACGTACAGAAGAGTACGCTCAGCGTATACTCAAACTGTGGACTTTGCGTTATTGGACCTCAGTTTGAGGCCAGGCCTTGGGTTAGCAGATGTTGGGCTGTAATGGGCCACTAGGAGACAGTTAAGGGCCCAAGGGCTAGTTTGAATTTGGGTGGAAATCCCATTTGAGGAGTTGGGCCCAATTTAGAAAATTGGGTCATTTGAGGACTTTAATGGGCCTTAGTGAGTTTGGAAATACTAGAAAGGATTGGGCCTCGGTTGTGGTCCACTTTAGAGCAAAGAGGGTAAAATAGTCATTTTACCCTTACAATGGATTCTTTGTTTTTGACTAAGTGTTTATTTTTTTGGTCATAATAGTTGGGGAGTCATTGGAGTAGCTGACAAAGATACCCTCGCCCGAGTTTTCAGCATCCAGTTTGAGAGGTGAGTTTTCCTCCAGTAGGAACGAATCTAAGGCACCAATATCAGCCTGTTTATGTAGTTATAGTATGTCGGGGTTAGCCCGATGTAGTTTATATGTTCAGTTTATATGTTTAGTTTATTTCGGACTTCGGTCCAATGCTGGGGTGGTCCCGAGAAGTAGTTTTGTATGCTTGATGTCTTTGTGATTCATGCATGTTTATGTTATGTGTTATGTGTTCTAGACTTCAGTCTGATGTCGGGCAAGTCCGATATAGTGTATGTGAGTATGTTATATGTTTGAGTTATGTTATGCTTCAGTTTATTCCGGACTTCGGTCCGATGCTGGGCGGGCCCCGATGTAGTGAGCGGGAACCAAGTTATTCCGGACTTCGGCCTGATACCGAGTGGGGCCCGATGCAGTGGGTGGGGCCCAAGTTATTTCGGACTTCGATCCGATGCCAGGCGGGCCCCGATGCAGTAGGCAGGGCCCAATATATGTTATAGGTGCTTTGTATGGTATGTGGTAGTATACGGGAGCTCACTAAGCTTGATGCTTACAGTTTCAGTTTTGGTTTCAAGTACTTCCGGTACGGAAGGAAGAGCTCGGGATGACTGCATGGCACACACCAAGAAGTTTTACTCCGGGATGTTTACTCTGATAAAAGGAACATGTTCGAGATGATACTCTGAATTGATATAACGAGTTATGTTTATGATTAAGATTTATGGTTTTATTAATGAGTAAAAATGAAATTTTTGGCTTGTATTTTTGGGATGTTTCTGTTGGATTAGTGTCTAAGTCCATAACTATTTTGGTATGTACTTGACCCGATGGTGCATGGTCCTTTTGGGTTGCCTTCACCAAAGCAACTTGATTGGAGAAATATATAAAGAGAGAGGATAATATGATTTATTAATATGTTATAAGAATAATATATTAAAGGAGAAATCATATTTGTTTAATTAATATTGGTCAATAATTAATTAGGAATTAATTTTGTGATCAAGTGTAATTAATTAAACTAGAGGGGCTGATTTGTAATTATGTGATAGTTACAAAATAAGGTAAGGATTATCTTAAATGGTGAACGAATTTGAGGTGATAAGGCCTTAGAATTCGACTATGATAAGGATTCAAGGATTATCTTATGGGTTGCTTTGTGGATAAGCAACTAGATAAGGATAATGACTGAAACTCTATCTCTACACCTATGTAAACACCCCTTGGCTCATGAATTCGTGTATCTCTTCCCAAGAAGTCCTAAGGATGAATTCTAACCTCTCTCCTCTCTCTTTATACCTTCTCCATTTGCTCTTGGTGTTTGTAAGCCATTAGAGGAGTGACACTTGTGACTCTAAGCATTCCAAAGTCAATTCAAGGAGATTTAGGATTGTTATTGCTATATAACAATCAAAGTATGTTCTTAAACCTAATTATATGTTAATATCGATTTCCATATACTAGAATTAGGGTTTATAGTCTTGGATTCAAAGCATGTACAATAGTGAAACCTAGATTCAAGCATTAGGGTTTGTATGAGCACATAGGATGTCTTATGACTCAAACCCATCAGTGGTATCAGAGCCATTGGTTTGGTTTCAATTGTATGAACTTGATATATTATGGTTTATTGCCAATAAACCCTAAGAGGCTAGGGTTTTTCGAGATTAGAGTTTGCAAACCCTAATTTGCAAGAGTTTGAATAAGATCTTCAAATCCTTTCCTTAAACCCTTAAATTTCGAAATCTAGGGTTTGTTATAATCCCTTGATTTTTGAAATTTGCCTCCTCCCCAAGATAAGATCCTAATTTTTAGGGATTTGGATTATCCCATATCTTGTAATTATCCTCTAATTGTTATATATGGTAATTCAAGATCTTGCATTATCCATCCATATTTTCGAAATCTATATAGATATTTAAGGGATTAGGATAACTTAAATGTATAAATGGTAATTATCCTCATTATTTAGATAATCCTTTATGATTTAATAATTAAATTAATAGTCTAATTAAAGATAATTATTAAATCAAGAGTTTTAATATTTAAAATTTTAATTTAAATGTCATAAATTCGAAATTTTAAGATAGATTAAAACTAAATAGTTTTGAAATGTTTCAAAACTTGCCCTCAAGTTTTGGAATTTAAAAGTTGATTAAAAAGGTTTAATTAGGAGTGTTAAATTCTAAAACCCTAGTATTGTTTTGAAAAGTTCAAATCACACCCTTATGGTTTTATGAATTAATTAAGGTGTATAATTAAAAGAGATTTAATAAATCCATAAAAGTTTTGGTTTGCAATTTAATTGAATTAAAGGTATAATTATTAAATTTGACCACATAGTATTTTAAAAGTATGAAATGCACCCTATATTATATATATAACATTAAAAGTCTAACATTATATATATATATGTATGAGTAAAAGTCAATCTTACCGTTAGTAGGCCTCATTCACGAAGCTGGTCTATAAGGGGTGTTTAAGGAAATTGCCTATAAAATGGCGATTGAATGGGTATCCACTCTTACCCACCGCACTCTTGACTAGTGGAGGGTCGTTAGCCGAACGGGTAGGATAGGACGAAACCTTCCATTATAAGTATAATGAAATACAAAGTAACTAAATGTTTTTCAAATTCCCAATCTTAGTTACTTAGGCAAAAGTGAATTGATGCAATTCCATGAAATTACACTTTGTGCCCTTGCGAAGACGTTAGTGGAGCGTGTGTGGTTTACCGGCACACTAAATGGTTCTAAGCAAAGGTAGCAAAGGGTGACTCAATGTTTGTCATAGTTCGGTGGGGCATGTGTGGTTTACCGGCACATCGAATAGGTGACTGTAACATGTGAGGGCACCATGTAATTTTGCATGGTTATTCACACCCGCTTTGTGATCCTCGGCATCCCAATCACAAACAAGAGGGGCATATCGATATTTAAACATGCCATTGAAAGTTCAATGAATCTCAAAGGATCTAGGAGTTTTCATAGATTTAAAACTTAAATTTCTTTTTCGTTTTTCGTGGCGGAAATTAGTGAATCGTCATTCACTTACCTTCAAATATTTTGCAATTAGGGTTACGGCATCCCTCTCCCGAGTTGTAGAATATTGTGTTGGGTCCTAGCCTTAGTATTTCATTTTGGTGATTTACTAAGGACTCAATCTATCAACTAACTTGAATTCGTTTTTCTCCCGTCAAAGTTCGACAACTATGGTCTTCCTAAATCCTGTGGAACAAGCATTCCACATGAAGATGATATTCCACGATTCGATCGAGAAACAAGAAATCATGCTTCACTTCCTCCTCCTCCAATTATTCTCCCTAACCCACAAATTAAAAGGCTTGAAAAGTTCAAGATCACTCAATCCCTTTTGGCAAGTGAACATAAAGAAGGAAAGTCGGTGTGTGCACACGTCCTAGGGATGAAGTCACACATTGATAGGTTAAGAATGTTGGGATCCATTGTCTGTGAGGAAATGGCTGTTGATTGGGTTCTTCAGTCACTTCCTAACTCATATAGTGAGTTCGCAAGAGAGTACTATATGATAAACCACGACGTGACCCTTATAGATCTCACCTATATGCTTATTGCTGCTGAATCAGCAATCGTTTGGCGCAATAGAAAAGCAAAGTTGATTGGTGAATCTGCCTTCAGGACCTCTATGGATATAGACAATGGCAACGAAAGAAATGCAACGATCGAAAAGTTTGATCACAAGAGAAAGGCGATGTCTGAAGTAGTTCTATGTGTTGTTCCAAAAGAGTCAATTTGCTTTTATTGCCAAGAGAAGGGGCATTGGAGACGAAGTTACCCTATTTACCTAAGAGATCTAAGAGATGGGAGAGTCAAAAGTATGACTACGCTTCAGGAAAAATCCACTATCTAACTCCGTTAAGTTCCTATTCATTGATTCTTAATACATGATGTGATAAGATTGCATTTGAATGTTTTGAAGGATCGGTGAAAAGAAATGAAGCTTGATAAGAGAGCAAGATGAATCTAATCACAAGAGATGGATCTTGATCGCATGGACTTGAAGATTGGATTTTGAGCTTAGATAGATATGATAGAGTTGTTAGAAATTTTCCTATTACATAGTTTTCAATAGATTTTGCATTGTAAGGACAAATGTTTTTCTGTTGCTTTTATGAATAAAATAAATTTTGTTTGACTTATTTATTTATTTATTTATTTCCTTGTGATGAAATCGTTATGAAAATTGATGCTTGCATATTTCTACAACGAATGGATATGATTCTTAGTTATGTTATTTATGGAAATGTCGAGAATTTACCAAATAGGGAGAGTTTCTCATCGCCCAAATTTCAATTGGACTGAAATTTGGAATCACGCAACTTGGTTGCATAATGAATGAGAAATTTCATATTTGGAAATTAGACAAATTCGTTGACAAAGTGTCAAGTGAAGGACTAGGAGATCGAGTACACAAAGTTGTGTGTTGATCAAGTTCACCATAAGAGTAACAAAGATATTTGTCATGATTTACTAAAGGCTTAGTAAATATGATTATACTTACAAGATTAAGTGTAATTCTAAATTGATTAAAGGGTTTAGATCAATAGTAAAACGAATAAGAAGAATCAAGTAGGCAGAAAGATAAAAGTTTCTCCATTCTAAGAAGAATGGAGAGTAGCTTTTATGCTTTATGATAGGTCTTAATGATTAAGAACCATGTCTCAATTGATCCTCTAAGTAAGTCTTAGTACAATTGTATGTTTAAGAAGAGGAATCAAGGATTGAAGAAATGGTTAAATCAAGAAGTCTATCATACTTCGTTCCAATAACAAGTCTTAAAGTTAAGATTGTGACAATGAGTAAAAAGTATTAAAGATTTATAACATTCATCAAATGTGGAAAGTTGTGATGTCTTTAATAAGACAAAGACCGACTAGGACCAATTTATGAAGTGTTTTGATAAAAACTACACTAACTCTTGAATATTTGTTTGTCAAGAAATGTTTATTAACAAGAGAATCTTATATGTCAAGGAGTCAGTGGGAGTCTTATTGGTCTTGAAAGGTTTCAAGAACAAATCAAATAAACCTTATTGATCATCACTAGCACACGAGTTGAGTTTTACAACCTATCGTGTTGACGATATTTTGATTATGTGTTGTTCTAATTGAGTTAATTATGCATGTGAGTCCTATGAGTACTCATTTTGAACGCATAAAAGGCGAAGTACCTTGATCAATGAAAGGTACATTGATAGGAAAAGGGTGAGATGCTTAACTACTTGGAAGACGTGGTGGGCAGCTGTGCTACCATAAGGCAAAAAATCAAGATTAAGAAAGTTCGGTCCATATGAATTTGAATTTGTCGTAAACTTTGGTTTTAACAAATTCACATGAATAGAAACACATACACCGTTTAAAATCTAAGTGTCATAAGATTTACTCCTTCATGAAAATGATTGTGAGGAAATGCTTTCACTAAGAAAGATTTTAAAAAGATAGTGATTGTAAAATTGCATTCTTGAATTCGATCATGGTTACGGTATCCCTTTCCATAGTTTGAATTGTGAGGTTTGGCAATTAGTCTTAATTGTTAAGACACACATATGAACTATCTAAGGCAAAGGTGTATAATTTCAAGAAGCCTTGATAAAAGATTATCAAAGCACTAAGTATTAGAAAGATAGACTTAAGAAATTCAATAGGTATTGTCTTTCTGAAAGTTAAGATGTTTATGAATACATGTCGAAGCTAGTGGGAGCATAAGTGTTATGTTTTATAATAATCATCATGATAGTGGGAGCATAATTGTTATGATTGTATGATTATTAAGGCACGTATTGCAAAGTAGGCAATATTAATTATAGAAAAACAAGAGTTAAACCTTGCAAAGTAGTAAGGGTTGTAAAGTTGTTTTGCTATAATTAAGGGAGAGAATATTATGCTTCATTTCAAATCTAAAGGATTAGGTTGTGGAATGTTAATAAATTTAGTCAAAGGTACATTGTGTGTTCTTAAAATTTCGATTATGATTACGGCATTCCTCTTCACAATTCGAATTTTGAGAACATAGCAAATAAAACATTGTGCATCGTGTCCCATACGCTTCGGGTATAGGATCGATTGCAAATGCTTTAATGTTTCATTCTTAAATTTTCCAAATGTCTAGCGCATTTAGAGGGAAAAGGGACTAGAATCGGTTTTGACTAAAATAATTAAACAACTATCAAAGAACAATCCAAAGTTCAACGAGGATTGGTTGCTTGTGAGTAGTTGGAAGCATGGTATTGAATGGACCATATTGACATTATTATAAATAGAAAAGATTCTATTAAGAATAAGTTGTCATATGGAAAATATGGAAGCGTGTCCATATTGGGAAGTAAATATTGAAAATCTATGACTAGATTAGAAACTCTTATGCAAAAGGATGTTCAAAGGAATGTACTTTGAGTGAGAGACATCATATCTAAGGAATTGTCTTGTAACAATCTCCGTTAGAGAACTTTGCAATATCATTGGCAATAGTCTTTGTGACTTTGATGCGGTGACATTACGAAAGGATCGTTGCATAAAGTGTTAGAATCTGGCATATTCTATAAGTAGCGAGAATTTGATATTCTTTCACTTATGAAAAATGGATTTGGAGTTGTAAAATGAGAATGATTGGAAATGTGTCCAATGCGATCTATTTCACAAAGTAAGAACCATAGGTAAACATTGTGTGCATGCTAGGAGCATGGGACAAGTGTAATAATTCAAGTAAGAAGTTGATTACCCGAAACGACAAATAATGAGTAATCGATATGGTGATAAATAAAAGGTGTTTTATTTATGCTCAAAGGGTTGAGGCCATATGGGATTAGTATTATTCTTGTGTTTCACCTTGCATGTTTTGACTTCCAGAATAATTGAGTTTATTAAGAATAATCAAATTATTCAAACGGGCCACAGTCGTTCATATGTTGGAAGTAGATATGAATGAAGACTGTCGTGAATTGGTGTGTGGATTGTCTAAAAGAGTATTAGACATAAGCAAATGTTTGCTGCAACATTCATGAGTGCTTATGAATATGAATTTGAGCATTGGATTAAACCCACGCTCACTTGGATCACTCCATGAATTATATTACGAATGATTGGTGAGACGATAACATCTTATATTCTTGAAACCGAGATGTGTGAGTTGTATCTTGCGAATCGGTTGCACATTGATAATATGTAAACGCACTAGTAACTTGGTGTTATAAAACATATTGTTGTGTGTGATTCGGTGAGTGAGTGCAAGCAAGCATTGTATCAAAGTTTATCCGTTCCTTTTATCCAAGGTAGGATAAAAGCGATATCTTTTGGGCCCCTCGATGGTTTAGTGATGACAAACGTAAATGCTCGGCCGGGCTAGGGCTAATTTGATTTGTTCAATTAGTCTGTCATCATAAATCGGAAATCGAGAAGTAGTACAAAGAGAATGATTTGAAATCATATCTCATACGATATCTAGAATGGAGGAATATATGATCCCTTATCTAAGGACACGCGTATCTGATAGGATCAGAATTGACAGCGGCTTTGGAAAGCTACGATTGCATATCAGGATCTGAAGTCATACGCAGAATAGTTATTAGACTTATACAAGTGGGAGACTGTTGGATTAGTGTCTAAGTCCATAACTATTTTGGTATGTACTTGACCCGATGGTGCATGGTCCTTTTGGGTTGCCTTCACCAAAGCTACTTGATTGGAGAAATATATAAAGAGAGAGGATAATATGATTTATTAATATGTTATAAGAATAATATATTAAAGGAGAAATCATATTTGTTTAATTAATATTGGTCAATAATTAATTAGGAATTAATTTTGTGATCAAGTGTAATTAATTAAACTAGAGGGGCTAATTTGTAATTATGTGATAGTTACAAAATAAGGTAAGGATTATCTTAAATATATGGTGAACGAATTTGAGGTGATAAGGCCTTAGAATTCGACTAGGATAAGGATTCAAGGATTATCTTATGGGTTGCTTTGTGGATAAGCAACTAGATAAGGATAATGACTGAAACCCTATCTCTACACCTATATAAACACCCCTTGGCTCATGAATTCGTGTATCTCTTCCCAAGAAGTCCTAAGGATGAATTCTAACCTCTCTCCTCTCTCTTTATACCTTCTCCATTTGCTCTTGGTGTTTATAAGCCATTAGAGGAGTGACACTTGTGACTCTAAGCATTCCAAAGTTAATTCAAGGAGATTTAGGATTGTTATTGCTATATAACAATCAAAGTATGTTCTTAAACCTAATTATATGTTAATATCGATTTCCATATACTAGAATTAGGGTTTATAGTCTTGGATTCAAAGCATGTACAATAGTGAAACCTAGATCCAAGCATTAGGGTTTGTATGAGCACATAGGATGTCTTATGACTCAAACCCATCAGTTTCATATAATGACACTACAATTTATGACTTTTAACTATTTAAAAAATATTCTTTGGGTTGTTTAAGTTAAACTAAAATTTATATTTAAGTTAACCTTGTAATATTATATTTAAATTAATAATTTAAGAATTTTATAAAAATTACTCCAAAATTGTATCTTTAAAATGATAATGGTTTACATCCAATAATATATTAAAACTAATACATTAAGTATAATATGTTAAAAGTTAAAAAAAAACATAATTTTATAAGTAGAAATAAAGATGTTATTTTAATATTGATATTTAGTTTAAATATGATTACACTTTAGGTTTGATATTTTTATAACCTAATTAACCATATTATAATTATTATTAGAAAGAAATTAAAAATTCATGGGAGTTTCAAATAAATGTGGTGAAAGAAAATATACATAGTAGTTTCAAATGAATATGGTGAAAAATATTTAAAAGTTGTAGTTTTAAATTGATAATGATTTACATATAACAACATATTTAATCTTATAAATTACATATAAGATGTTAAAAGTTAAATACATAACTTTATAAGTAGAAGTAAACATATTATTAAATTGAAATTTAGTTTATTTATGATTACACTTAAGGTTTCATATTTATTTAACCTTATTAACCAACTATAATCATTATTATAAAGACACTACAATTTATCATTTTTAACTATTTACAAAATATTCATTAGGTTGTTTAAGTTAAACTAAAATCTATATTTAAGTTAACCTTGTAATATTATATTTAAATTAATAATTTTAAGAATTTTATACAAATCGCTCCAAAATTGTATCTTTAAAATTATAATGGTTTATATCCAACAATATATTAAAACTAATAAATTAAGTATAATATGTTAAAAGTAAAAAAAACATAGTTTTATAAGTAGAAGTAAATATATTATTTTAATATTGAAATTTAGTTTATATATGATTACACTTTAGGTTTGATAATTATTTAACATAATTAACCCAATTATACTTATTATTAGAAAGAAATTGAAAAGTAATGGGATTTTCAAATGAATGTGGTGAAAGAAAAAAATAAATAGGAGTTTCAAATGAATGTGGTGAAAGGAAAAATGTTTCCTTTATATACTTGTTATATTTAAAATAATAATTTAAGTATTTTATACAAATTGTTCCAATATTGTATCTTTAAAATAATAATTGTTTACATCCAACAATATATTAAAACTAATAAATTAAGTATAATATGTTATAGGTAAAAAAAAACATAATTTTATAACTAGAAGTAAATATATTATTTTAATATTGAAATTTAGTTTATATATGATTACACTTTAGGTTTGATAATTATTTATCCTAATTAACCAAATTATAATTATTATTAGAAAGAAATTGAAAAGTCATACGAGTTTCAAATGAATGTGGTGAAAGAAAAAATACATGGAAGTTTCAAATGAATATGATGAAAGGAAAATGTTTCCTTTATAAATATATACTAGGCGTATGTTCGTGCGTTGCGCAAGATAAACAAAATATATTTTATATTAAAAATAACTAAATCATTGTTATTAACAATTAAATAATAAGTTCATAACAAATAAAAAAATAATTTTTTATATTATCATTATGTTGAACGATATCATAAGATATAAAGTTGGAATTTGAGGTTGTTGTGCATATACATAGTTATATGGTTTAAATAGAAAAAAAAAATTGAATTTTGAAAAAATAAATAAATCATTATTGTTAGCTATTAAATAATAATTTCATATTTAATTAAAACGTTTATATTAAATACTCATTATATAGAACATATGATAATAGAGATATCTTTTTATATATCTTAAATATTATCATTATGTATAACATATGGTACTAGAGGCATCTTTTTATCCTGAGTAGTAAATTAAAAAAAAAAATGGTATCATAAATATTACTATAATTATGTAGAACATATGATAACAACGGCGTATTTTATAAGGTTAGAATATAAAATTGTATTACATACAGGGTTGTAAAACATGGCTAACACAACCAAATACTCGACATGTTACTTAAACTCAGCCTCCAATTGAAGCGAGTTTGTCTAACTCAGCCAAAAGACACTCGGATATTAATCAAATTTGATCCAAATCTAAAAAAATCCAGTGCAAATTCATTTTCGAAATTCTAAAACTTAATTGGTCACTTGTCAACAAAGACAATCTCACCAAAGAATACTCTAAACGTCCTATAAAGGTAGACGCAAGAAGATCTCATGGCTTAGTCCTTTTGAAATATTTCACAACCTTTCCTATTTATAGAGTAGGAGACATTCTCTTGTTTACTATCACTATCGATGTGGGATGAAGACATATTAATTAAACTCATTTCTTTATTTGCCAATAATTTCATTCTATTAAATAAAATATTAAATAATAAAAATAAAACGTTATCCAGAAAATTTATTGTTCAATACTTCCATTTTTCAGTAATCTCTTATGTTGTTATAAAAAAAAAGTAAGTTTTTATTAAATAACTTTTTGTTAAATCCTAAAATCATAAATTGAATTAGGTACTTTAATATAGAGAGTTTACTTATATGTATTTTCATGATTCAAAATGTCATTATAAAATGAATTCATTTATAAAATATAATCGAGTATATATTTCATGTTTTTGAATCAAAGTGATTTTTCAAACAATTATAATTTTATATTTAGGTAGATTTTTTTATATTTATATAAATTTATTTAACTTATTTATAATTAATAAAAAACAATTTGAATAACAACTTTTATATTTATATAAATTTATTTAACTTATTTATAATATTATTAAAAACAATTTGAATAATAATGAGAGTTTCAAATGAATGTGGTGAAAGGAAAAATATTTATTTTATAAGTATATATATATATATATATATATATATATATATATATATATATATATATATATATATATATATATATATATATATATATATAGGCGTAACCTCGCGCGTTGCAAATAATGCATTTAAGTTGTTAAAATAATTATGAAAAAAAATAGAAATATGTTGAAATTTGCGTTTTTAGTCTTGTTTTGGGTATTAACCGAAATATCAAATAACATAAAAATCTAATATAGTCCATACCTTATAAATTTTACTTTTACTTTTTATAATATACAATATATATTAAAAAATTTTGTATAACATTAATATAATCTACTTCTTATGTCCGATAATATTTTTCGGATAAAATAAAAAATAAGTTGTTTTGAATGAACTATTAATAAACAATATTGAACTAATAAACTTTGTATTACACTATTTATATTACACCAAAACATCCAAGGTTTTATATATAAACTTTCAAATATTAAATATTAAAATTAAGAATGAAGTCATACAAAATATATCATTATACATAAATGTTATCAAGAGTTTTAAAGTAAGTCGATTAGAAAATATGATATTTAATTTGAATTACATATTTTGCAAGGCGTATGTTTGATTTTATGTTGGTGTACCTAAAAAATTAAGGTGAATAGGAATATAAAATAGATATTATTGAGCATTAATATAAATAATTAAAAAGAGTATGTGGATCTCCTACCACGACAACATACATCTCTAGTAGTATTGATTCTTATGTAAAATTGAAGTAGTCATTCTATGTACACGTTGTTTTCTAGTTACATAAACAAATATGAGTAACCAAACATAAAAATGTTATCTTTATGTAGAAAAAATATTTTACTTCACTAGCAAATTAAATAATATAAGTTTAAGAGTTAGGAGTTTTAAAACATTAATATTTTTATTAATCAATCACTTAGTAACACATGTTGAAATTTTTACAATCATTATTGAAAAGCATTTGAAATATTAGATTTTAAATGAATTTTGGTTGAAGTGTTTTGACATCTATATATATATATATATATATATATATATATATATATATATATATATATATATAGAGAGAGAGAGAGAGAGAGATATATAGAAAGTATAACATATGTATGAGTTTTAATTAATTATATTTTTAAAACGGTACAATTACAAAAATAAAAAGATATTTAAAAATATTTAATTAAATATTTTCGACATCATCCTATATAATAGATAATCAAAATATTAACGATTAAACCACAATATACAATGACTGTATTACAATAATCCAAAAACAAAGAAAATATAAAAACGAATTAGTATAACAAACTTACAAATTAAAAGCTTTAATATAATAGCATATCTCCAAAAGTTGTCATAAGACCTCAACTCAACACAAAAACCTTTAAGTTTGTTTTCTTTCTGAAAATTTTATATGATTTAAATGCATATCTTCCTAAAAGAGTGGCATTTTTATAATAAATTTTTCACTAAATGCTAATTAAACATAATATAAGTTATAAAACTTTTGAGTGTTAAATCATAATTAAGAAAACTTTTGAATTGCATTAGTTAAAAAATAAAGTTTCAAATGAATGTGGTTTTAGAAAGTTAAAAAATGGGGTTTCAAATGCATAAGATTCAAGAAAAAATGTTAGCTTTATAAAAATGTATGATAATGATAATGATGATATAGATAGATAGATATAGATGTTACTTTACACCCCCCCCCCCCCCCCCCCCCTCCCTCCCTCAATTTTGAACTTTATAAAATGTTACTCTTACCACTTTCATTTTCTAAATTTTCAGAGTTTATCCCCCTTAGTTTATATATAATCTGATTTTCTTTAAAAACTATTATTCGTTAATTTAAAGAATAATTTTTTATATACATGTCGATATTAATTGAAAGTGATCAACGTTTGGATGTATTCACATTCGAGTTTGTCTACATTTCTATTTCAATTTTTTACATATTCTGTTTATTTTTATGTACGTTTCCTATTTATGAATCGGATTGTTTGTTAATTAAAAAAACCTTACATATTTTTTTTTTATATACGTGTCAGTATAAATTCTAGTTTATTTATGTATCAACAAAAAAATTATGTATATTTTCGGTGTCTTTTTATCTAAATTGAAGGGGCGACTACTTCTTTTTGTCCAACTTTAATCATTGCGTTTTGGTTGTTGTCATTTTTAATCTTTGTTTTGTCATCATTGTCTTTTATACTATAATTTTCAATATAGTTGTTACATGCTTGCTAGATACTTTGTATATGTTGAAAACATGTAACTCATCATTCTTCAAATAAATTGTCAATGCTGCAACGCGGTGCTGTGCAAATTACCTTATATGTATGACATTGCAAAAAGATATGATATTATACTGGTTTAATCAAATTCTCACTCATAAGACACAACAAAAACATGTAAAAACTCACAGCAAAACACGGACTTAATTATTAGTTACTAGTACACGTAACATCATGTTTGAAAAAGAAATGTTTGGGTCCCATACAAACGATAAACCCTCATACCTGCCTCGAGCAATATTGCTAGCAAAGTCGAACCCATAATTATCCCACAAACTCCGGACTTAAAAAAGATCAACGTGTGTCGTAAGCGTGTCTTGTAAACCCACAAAACCAATCCCATTCTGAAAACATATTGAATTAACACATCTTCGTTTTTTATACGAACGAACACTACATATATTTAAGACATACAATGTTGGCTTGAAATAATGTTTGATATACACTCTGTAATTGCTTTCTTTGGCCTAGCACCCAACTGTTTAAAAAAATAAAATAAAAATAAAAGAAACTCTCAAATAGCTAACCCTTAAAAATATAACCTAAATTCAATGGTTGGACGGCATTATTATTTGTCATTCTAAAATTATTTTATCATGAATGATAAGGATTTATACTTCAAAATGAAAAATCCAAGTATAACGATCAAAATTTGTCAAGCAGTTGAGTAAAGACAACTCATCAAAAGATATTGAACAACAAATAAACGACATCTGTACCCCAAAAAAAACGTCAATTTACTGATTGTTGGTTAAAGTGAATAACGTTGTTTCCGCTTTATAACGTTTAGTAGTTATATAGAATTATGGATGAGTAATATCAACATATGCCGCTGTAGCACAATCAGCTGAAAGATTTTATCTTTACAGCTCCTATAACAGGAGCTCCAGGTTCGAGTCCTGGCAACGGCAACAATATTTTTAATTGAATTTCTATTTTTTTTCTCTCGTTTTAGAAGAACGCTCTCTATGCATCTTTATCAAGTTTTTTCCTTTATTTTTTTTAAATGGACGATTGGATAAGGTGGATATTTGGTCAAATTGACCCTTGTATATCTATCTTCTTTATTCTTTATATAGTGTTTTATAGAATTATAGTTTACGTTTTAAAGTTACTCCAAACGATTATATTATCGCATTGATTATCTATTAAATTAAATTTTGATTTACATTTTGCCCACAGATTTTAAAATTTAACATTACAAAATCTTTTACTTGAACATAAATCCAACCACAAGAAAGAAAAAAAATTACCAACTGTCATACAATACAACATATAAAATTTAACATGACAAAAACCATTTCATTCCTTTAGGTACTCAAAATCACATCTATATTTTGTATCTACTTTTTCAACATTTCATAAAAGAAAACAAAATCATGGCTAGGAATCTAGAACAACTTCACTATCATCTTCTAGTTTATCAGATGAGTCTGTGTTTGATGTCTCTGGGAAGAATTCATCATCAGGGTACAACTTCTTAAACAGCTGTTACATTTATATATGCCACAAATATACAACCCCAGTGAGAAAAAATCAAAAATTTCTGGCTTATTTAATTTTCATATCCTATTTCCTGAAAATGATAAGATGAAGATACCTTTGAAGTTGCATCAAGAAGATCATTGTAGTTTAAATTTCCATCTGGAGTAGGTGTCATAACAACAGGTCCCACTGAACCCTAAAATCAAAACAAAACAAACCTTCAATCAACTGCATAACAATTAACAATATAAAAATAACAAGAAAAAAAAAACAAACACCTCGATTAAATCTTGGATATACAATGCACTCCAAAGCAAAGTGGGCTTCAATTCTTTACTTTCAGTTTCATCAGAGTGTAATGAGAAAAGGTCATCAATGGCTGCTTGTAGAGACTTTTTTCCTTCAATGGCATTATCACATACAACTGAAATGTAGAAAACAAACCTAAAAGGTAAAAAATGAAGTAAGATTGAATCTTGAAATAATAAAATTGTATCTTGAAATTTTAATAAAAAAAAACTTACTTCCCAGAAGGAGAAACAGCTAAACTGCTCCCGAGTTGGAGAACTCGGATTGAAGTAGCCTGATCAGGGTATAAAGCTAGAGAGAGAGAGAGAATTAATCTTATTCAGATTGAATCTTGAAATTTTCAAAAATAAAAAAGAAGAGAGATCTTACATCTAGGAGGGTATATAACCAGACAACTGGATATATCAGGTTTTAAAGCACTATTTGTGATGCATATTCCTCTGGCCAATTTAGAAACATTTGAAGGAGAATTTGAAGATGTTATGGTAAAAGATGGATCCATTACTAGTTTATCACTGGTTAATTCCTGCCCAGAAACCAATTTCACACCTTTATAATTCCCATTATCCTGCAAATCCCATCAACCAAATGTTATAATATAAATCAGCAATCTGAGTTTTGCTTGATAATGACAGTGAGTAATTCTTGTATTAAGTAGAAACCTTGTTCAGAAGTACAGATTTTACTGGCATTCTCAAAACCTGTAATATAAACAGAAGTTGAGTCAAAATCTGTAGAATGAAGAAAGTTCAGGGAGCAAAGATTAAAGAAATTACATAAAGACACCCTTTTACAGCAGCACGTCTGCAAAAGGCTTGTGGCAATTCTCCTTGGCCATAGATGGGGTAAATCAATGCTCCAAGTGCATTTGGAAACCTAAATAGCCATATAATAATACATCATATGTTGATGAATTAAATGATACAACAAGCAGAGTGAGAAGAAACCTTCCAACTGATGAGTGGTAAAGGGCTAAACGATCTATCCCATATTTTGTCTTGAGAATATCTTTACAGGATTCTCCAGCATCTTGATCATAATCAACCATGGCTATGGCATAGAGGATGATCCTATAAAGTGAAAGAGAAGAGAGTAATCGAATTAACTTGGTATAGTTTAAGGAAAATGCTGTCATGGATCAGCAAGATAGAGGGAGAGACGCATTACGATTTTATTTTTGGAGGCAACTTCATCTTGTCCACGAACACAACAAATGGACTTTCTAAATCTTCATCCGAAATGATCTTCTCATCATCAACTGCAACGTCAACAGATTTAACAGCTTCAAGATGCCCCTGCACCAGCTTAAAGAAACTATTCAACTGATTCTTCTCACTGTACTTCATTGTTTTATCCTTGAATACAGCACTCTTCGAATCGGGCACATTCATTAGGTTACCATTTCCATCACCTATGTAGCTCGCATCAATATTCTTAAACTCAACATACTGATTAGCAGATGACTTGAGCAGTAAGTTCACAGCGCTGTCAGCACAGAACAAAACCCTAGGTCCTGCCAAGTCCAAATTGAACTTCCTGGAATGTTCTTCGAGAGAATCATCGTAAGAAGAGATCTCGACATCAGAGTAGAGGGGGCGGGGGTTAACATCGAGAGTCTCGGTGTCATCCGATTGGGGGGGATTGGTTTTAGGGATTTCGGAGTGGGAGCGGAGGAAGGATGTGAGGTCTTGGAGAGTAAGGGAAGAGTAGTGGGAGCCGTAGAAGGGGTTATGATCAAGATGGAGTACAGTTTTGCCGGCTGCGGAGGCTGCGGCGGCGATGATGGATTCAGGTAGGCCGGTGCCGACGACGATGAGATCAAAGTTTGTTGGGTCGATCGGGGGGTAGGATTCCGTCTCCGCCATTAGCGATTCTTTCTCGGCGGCTATCGCTGGCCGACCACTTCAGTTTCTTATTTTCAGTCAAAATCGGGTCAAACGATCTTTGAGTGAATTGCTAGAAATTACCCCTTTTTACAATTACATATCAAGATTTTGTTTTTTATTTTATTTTTTATTTTTTTAAAGTTGGGACATATGTATTAGACTTGAAAAAACAAAATATATATTAATATTGATATTTTGTTGTAATTGGATTCTTCGTATACTAGTTGTGAAACCCGTATATTATACGAGTTAATTAAAACATAATGTTAAACAGGAGCGATTAAATGAAAAGTTTATTTGAATTTGAAATATGAAATAAGTGAAAATTATAAAATAAAATAAAAACATGCAAAAAATAAATTAATTAAAGTTATGTGTTTAATTGTTAGACCCGTGTACTAAACGATTTATTATAATAAAATGTTAAATACAAATGTTTAAAGTGTAAATCTATTTGAAATTGAAATTTGAAATTTAAAATTTGAAATTAATAGTTATTATAGTAGGTTTAATTTATGGAAACTAAATTAATGATATAACGGAAATTAATAATGAAGTAATCGACAAGTGGAAAATAAATATATTTTAAAATTATGACAAAATGACATGTGGCCAAATAAATTAGAGAATGACAAGTGGCAATAACATTTTCATTTATTAGGGTAGATATGGTTATTTAAGATTTCGATCTTTATTTTAAAAATCTTTAAAAAGAAATAATAATAATAATAATTTTAAAAAAAAAAAAAAAAAAAAAAAAAAAACTTCACACATTTGGGCCCGATTCTGATACAAAATATCGTACAGCAGCGAATTCCGCTTTTTAATAATTAGTCTTATAAACCCTACACAAGGTTCCTTATTTATGCTAAAAAAATCCGATAAATAACTTAAAAATATTCATTCAGCATGAAATTGAGCATCAAATATTCATCCATTCAGGTATTCAACTCAAAATTATGCATTACAAATCATAAGAAACCTCATACAGCATTCATTGTGATCTTGTGTAGCATACAATCAGTCAATCACAAAGACGTTGGTTTCTTTTTTTATTTAAAATACGTTCTACTTATTATGAAAACTCTTTAAAAAATTAAAATCAATTTTATCAATTCAATATCTTAATCAACATCAAGTTACAGCATATACCAGAAAAACAAAACTTTACAACCAAATTTTATTGATTCGATATCTTTTACTTTTTTATAAATACATTTTATCAGGAGTCCATCTTTCGATCAACCTTGCTTTGCACTTATATGCTTTGCATCTTACAAAATTGTAATTTTATTTCTTATTAAAATCTACATACTTTTAACAATATCATTCACTTTTAACACAACCATGTTTTAATTTCATCATACAGCACTACGCCACACGATCCATGTGAAACAAAACATCAACACATAACAAAACAAAAACATTTCAGCGAACCATAATATCCATTGCCCAATAACTAAAACAAATCTACCAATTACCAAAATACACCCACAATATATAACCAAATCATCAATATCCAACAAACATCATCAAAAAAAAACCTAAAAAAAAAAAAAAAAAAAACACAATCTTTTCACTAATTATTACTGCCTTGACCTAGACTCAGCTCTTCTAGCTTCATCATGAGTAGAAGGAAACAACTCGACATATCTTGACCCAATCATCTTCTTATCTTTCACCATAACAGCTTCCTTAGCTTCCTCAATTGTCTCAAACTCCACGTAAGCTTCCCCTGTCGCCTTCCCATCTGGCCTACACGCAATAAACACTTTCCCTTCCACAACCTTAAAATCCTTAAAAAACTCAAAAATCTCAGATTTCTTCACAGAAAACGGCAGCCCTCTTAACTTCAATATCTCCGTATACTCCATTTCATCCTTCATCTTATCTTGAAGAAACCTCTTAGAAGACCTCGGCGGTGGTGGTGGTGAGCTTCCATGGCCATAATAATCATCATAACCACCACCTCCACCACCACCACCACCGCCGCCTCCTTCATATCTCACCTCACTAGCCACCGCATTGTAGTAATCCTGTTTCTTGCATTTAAAAACCTCCACATATCGCCGCCCCATGTTCTGGCGGTCTTTCTGTAAGGCCAGCTCAGCCTGCATGGGGCGGCTGAACACCACAAAGGCCTCGCCGGAAAACCGCCCGGATTTGTTGACCAATAGCACGTCGAGGATTTCGAGGCCGGAAAAGAACTTGAAGATGTCGGTGTCTGTGCAGTTGAATGGGAGGCCTCTCAGACGGACCACCGGAAAAGATGATGGGTGGAAGGTGGTGGTGGTGTAGTTGTATGGGTGGTGGTGGTTGTAGGCGGTGGAACTGGTAACTGCAAAGTAGGGATTGGATTCCATGATTCTTGGTCTTTTTGAGCCGATTTCGTATGCATCTGATAACCCCCCGCTCCCATACATTGCCCTTCAATTATTCATACCCAAAGAGAAAAGAAAAAACATTCCCCACTTAATAAAACCATACCCGACCCATGTTTCTTTTCCTATTTTACTACTTTTTTATTTATTAATTCTCGTAAGTTTAACCCTCTAATATCAATTTCTCATACGTTATATCATTCCATCATGTTGAATTTGTTCGTTGTAGATTCAAACTTATAATTCTATTCTATTGTTAAGTGCAAGAACCAGAAACAACCAGCAATTCAAACTTATGAACTGGTAAAAAAGATATACAGGAGGGAGAGTCGCTGTTAAATCTACATTTTTTATTTGTTGATCGAATTGAATTGAAAAGAAAGAGAAAGAGTGGCATGCTGAAAGAAATCATAAAGATTAATCCCCAAATCTGGTCATCATGAATACTCAAAAATGGAAAAATCAAGATTAATCCCCAAATCTATCACCTTGATTTTCAATTTTTATGGTGAATTTCATTTCTATGGAAACGCCAATTGAACAATCAAATTCACCCCGATTCAGATACCGGGATAACAAGGATAGTGAAATGGAAAAACCCATGATATTCATTGAAAGAAACTTAACATATGCGCAAGCCACTAAGCTAAAACTGATTCATATAACAAAAAGAAGGATAAAACTTATTGTTGAGAGAACTTACCCCCTCGATCCGTACATGCTTTTGCCTCCCAAAGGATTCTGACACAAAGCTCGAACTGAATAACAGAAGGATAGAAAATGAATCGAACTTGATTCGCAGATGTATTGTCGACGATGAGATTGAAAACCCTAGCTAGAAACGACTAATGGAGGTTTGACTCCGATATACGATGGTCTATTGGCTCCCCTTGGTTTGGTTAATGGTTCGCTTTTTTCTTATATTTTTTTAAAAAAAAAAACCTAATAAATAGTTTTCGTCTATGGTTTTTCAAAATCTGAAGTTTAGTACATGTGTCATGTGCTTTCAAAATTTTTGACGATTGGTTCTTATTGTTAACTCCGTTAATTTTTGTCCGTTAACTGAATGGCATATTCGTCATTTCACACCACAAAGATCATTTATGATGTTTTCAGTTATTTTTTTTAAAGAAAGAAAAAAACTAAATATAACTATTTAATATATAAACTCTCTCTCTCTCTCTCCCTCTCTCTCTCTCTCTCTCTCTCTCTCTCTCAAACAAAAATCCAAATGTAAATCCTACACCTCTCTTTATCCTATCGTCAGCAAAAGAAAAACGACCACCATTGGTGCTCACAGCCTTCCACCATGTCTACCCGACATAGATCCGTCGGCGGTGAGCCGGATAACCCTCTTCTTATCTCTTCTCCATTATCTTTCCTCTTTCTCTTTTTAACTGTCGAGACTTAGTCGTTTTCCTCAACCCGGAAACCCACTACATTCTTTATTCGTCAGAGTAATGGAATATAGGGTTTTTTTATGCATGATCCATCGGTTTCCTTTGTTTCATCTCTTGTAAATTGATCTCTGTGTTATTACTATATCGGTAGAGGCGAGTTTCATCAACAAGAAAGCCCTATCTCTTTCCATCTCTATCACCCTCGTTGAATGAAGAATGAGCTGGATATCAGATGATTTTGTTCTCTCTAATAAGCAATGTGGTTTAGGGATTTTTATGATCTGGGATTTCTTCTCTGCTCAAAATTTCAATGTGTGTGTGTCTCGCACATCACAAAAACAGGGAAATCGAACCCATTTTTCTTTCTTTGCTCAAAATTTCACAAAGCAACCCCAATTTTTCTTTAATCGCCGATGAGAAATTAGGAACAAGGGCAAAAAGGGGCTACACTCTTTTTCTTTTTCTTATACAAGTCTCGTATCTGATTTTTTGTTAATCCAATCAAAATCCTATATAGATTGATATCAATGGGTTTGTAACCGGAGTCGACAGTCCAGATTGGGAAATCGCACATGAAGCTGCTTCACATACATCTCCTGATGTTCAGCTCAAATGGGTTTACACACCCCTTTCGTGTTTTTCACTATGTATGAGCGTGTGTGTTTTTTTTATTTTTTCCAATGTGTGCATTGAACCCCAATCGTTAGTTTCTTTTCTGTATGCCCTTCCTCCATGTATAAGATTACAAAGCCACATTTTACTGTGCAGCTGATTCCATGGAAAGAGAAACTAGAAAAAGAAATTAAAATTTTCAGAGCCCGAAAGTTAGCAATCTCCTAAGGGGTAGCAGTGGACTCATCAATATCCTTTAACTCCTTATCAAGGGCATATTCCTTGTCATCGTAGCGAGTAACCATCCTGATGTTCCGGATCCAATCCATAAAGTTGGAACAACCAAAGATGACTCTCCCATAAAGGTTCATGAGAGAGAAGGAGCCTGTAGGGTTTGAGCCAGAAGCAACATTATTGGAAGACATTTGAAAAGGAAGAAAATAAGTTTAGATTAGATATTAAGATAGTCCTTTCATGTTTTGTGACTGGGATGCCGAGGATCACAAAACAATATGTGAAATAACCTTGCAAATTACTTGGTACCCTTAATGTTTTTCACTAAATCGATGTTCCAGTTAACCACACGCGCTTAACCAACCTATGAAAAATCTTAAGTCACCTTTTGCCTGCCTTGTTAAGCCCAAGTTAGTGTGTCGGTTAACCACACACGCTCCACTAATGACTTAATCAAAGTGCAAAGTGTAATTTCATGGGTTAGCACCTTATTCACATTTTCCTAAAGTAACTAATATTAGGATTTTATAAAAGCATTTAGTTACTTTATAATAATCATTATACTTTTAATGAGAATTTTTAAGTTATTGTCCTACCCGTTCGGCTAACGACCCTCCACCAGACAAGGAAGCGATGGGTGGGAGTGGACACCCATTAAGCTGTCATTTTATAGGCAACAACCTTAAACCCCCTTTATAGACCGGCTTCGTGAATGAGTCCTACTAACGGTAAAACGCCTTGATCTTATACATATATATTATTAACTTATTATATTATAATATGTAAGGGTTAAATTTTAACTTTTAAAATTCTAGGGATTGGAACTAAAGTTTACTAGATGACTTTACATGTTCCAAAACTTGAGGGCAAGTTTTGTAACTTTACAAATAGGTTATAATAATCATGAAACATATAATTTTCACATAATTCTTCTTATTAAATCAAATAGGTTACAATTATTGACCATAACTATTACTTTGGTTAAGATTATTTATCTTAGATAAAAAAAAATCACTTTTAATGCTTATTATTAACTAGTTTGAATCTGCGGGTGTTACGAACCAGTAGCTCAGTCTCATGTCTCTATACATTTTTGTAGCCACATGACGTGTAGAGAACTTGGACTTTGTGTGTCTCCTCCATTATCTTTTGTCTCACTCCTCCAGATGTCGGAACCCACACTCGGCCACACTGAGTCAAAAGACCCCGACCATCCCAGAAAAACAAGGGAATCTCACCCTGTATCCGCTCTAACTTCCAATTTTCTCTCTTAAAACCCTCCACCTGAGCCTCCTTGATCGTGTCCAACAATGGAGAGATCACCGTCATCCTCAAACAAACATTCCCAATCGGGGAACCTGCCGTCTTGCAGCTCAAAGCATCGGCCACCACGTTAACCTTCCCTGGATGGTATAAGATCTGACAATCATAATCTTTTAGTACGTCAAACCACCCCCTCTCCGATAATAGCCCGCTAAACCAAAGAATCTATGGATCTCAAATGCATTCTTCGGTACTTCCCACCACATCACTGCCCCAACCTTTGCTGGGTCAACCAAAATACCCTCTTGGTTGATGATGTGTCCCAAAAACTGCATCTCTCGCAACCAGAAATTACACTTTGAGAACTTGGCATATAGCCTTTCCGTTCTTAGTGTCTTCAATATCTCCCTCAAATATTGCTCCTTTCGCTCCTTGGTCTTAGAATAGACCAGGATATCATCAATGAAAACGATCACTAACCGATCCAGCATCAGTCTACACACCCTGTTCATGAGATCCATGAATGTTGTTGTGGCACTGGTGAGCCCGAATGGCATCACCACAAATTCATAGTGCCCGTATCGAGTCTTGAAAGTTATCTTCGGTATATCCTCATCTTGAATCCTCATCTGATGGTAACCCGACCGAAGACGAATCTTGGAAAACCAAGATGCACCCTGTAGCTGATTGAACAAATCATCGATCCACGGGAGAGGATAACGGTTTTTTACCGTTAACTTGTTCAGCTCCCGATAATCAATACACATCCTGTGTGACCCATATTTCTATTTCACAAACAGGATCAGTGCTCCCCACGGGGAGCTACTCAGACGGATAAACCCTCGGTCTAGCAGCTCCTGAAGCTGCCTAGATAGCTCCTGCATCTCGGGCGGAGCTAGCTGGTACGGTGCTTTGGCTATCGGAGCAGCACCCGGTACTAAATCAATGCAAAACTCTACTTGCCTATCAGGAGGCACCCCTAGCAACTCTTCGGGAAAGATGTCCTGAAAATCTCGTACAACTGCCACACTACCAAAATCTATCATAGGCTCAACCCTAGTATCTGAGATGTACACCAAGAATCCCAAACAACCCTGATGGAGAAGTCTCCTAGCTCTTGCAACCGAACATAGGGTTGGCCCATACGAGGCCCTCTCTCCGTGAATAGTCAGTTCTCCCCCACTTATGGTTTGAACCCTCACCAACTGACACTTGCAATCCATCATGGCCCCATTGCCCCCCACCCCCTCCCCCGCAACAAGTTCATCCCAATGATTACCTTCAGTCCTCGTAATGGTATCAGTACCAAATCAACCCGAAACCTCTCCCCAAACACATTCAGGAGACAATCTCAGTGTACCCTCGCAGCACTCACTCTATGATCATCCGCAATATCAACCTCAAGCGGGGAATCCAACGTCCCCAACGAATCCCGAAACTTCTTACTAAGTCAAGAGATGCAAACGATCGGTTAGCACCCGAGTCGAATAGAACGCGAGCCGACATACCATTGACTATAAAGGTCCCTATACATGAGCACAAATGTATACACATAAGCAATTCAAATCAATATAGAGTATAAGATAAATACATACCAGCCATAACGTCTGGCGTTGCTCGAGCCTCCCCGGTAGTCAACTAAAATGTGCGGCTCATAACCGATGGAGCATCCGCTTTAGCAGGGCTGCCATCAGTGATCCTCAATGTGGCAGGCGCAGGCGTCGCCACTGCTCCTCCTCCTTGCAACCTTGGACAATCGGGCATTTATGATCGGTCTAGTTGCAGTGGAAACAGATCAAACCCTTCTTGGGGCAATCCCTACTCACATGGACGGGCTGACCATAGGTATAACATATTGCGCCCGAACCCGACAAACTCCTCCATGTGACCTCTCGCACTTGGCACATCGGCCACGACCCTGGTGGCTCCTAACAAAATAATTAGAGTTCTTAGGCTTTTTAGCTTGACCTACAATTGTCTATGTTTGCTCTGGTTTTCACTTGGTGCGGAACTTCAACTCATTCTCCCGCTCATGGGCCTTCTCCACCATCTTGTTCAGGGTTTTACACACTGTAAATCTCACAAAATCTCGGATATCATCCCTCAGCATGAAGTGATACCTCATCCTCCTCATATCCTCATCTATAACATACTATGGGATTAACAGTGCTCGTTCCCGAAACTTGGCGGTGATCTCTGCCACAGTCTCGGTGGTCTGTTGGAGCTCATGAAACTCCCTCACTAGTCATTGCACCCAAAAAGATGGTGCAAACTCCAAATCAAAACGCCTGAAGAACTCTGTCCATGTCATCTCTACCACTCCAGCTGCCCCCACTAGACTGGTCACCTATCCTCACCAGTCACGGGCTCGGTCCCTTAGCACACACGCAACAAATCCCACCTTTGTCGCATCCGGGCAAGAACTAGTGTGTTGGGGGTTCTCCATGTCTACCACCCAACATCGGCTAAGTATGAGGCCCTTGACCTCGAAGAACTCGGGCGCCCCGCACGCCTTGAACTCCCGAAACGAGGAAGTTCAGGGCCCGACCTGGCCCGTAGCAATCTCGGCTCTAAATCAGCTGAGCCTCTCCTCTATAATCTCCATCATCCCTTCGTTGATTGTCCCAAAAATCACCGCGGTAACATCAAGGATTCCCCTCGTAACCTCTGCTGCAATAAGCTCATGCATCCACTCATCAATGGGCACTGTATCATCGCCTGACCCAGATCCGGACCCTGATCCTGATCTTGATCCCCCTACTCCAAACCGTGTCACCACTATTTTGATCTGAAATACCACAAGACAGAATGGTCAAAATGTCCAAAAAGGGGATCTTCCCACACTGGTTCTCCTTAGAGCTTCCATGTCGAACATTAGTTCGGTTACAGGTCTTGTGCTTTCAGTAGTACGAGCCTAACACTACCTTCCACACCTACCTGTACTTTCCACAAGCTCTACTTGATAACCTTAATTTGTCCCAGAACAAATCATATCTCACAGGATACCGCATAACTCAGATCCTAGGCTATCCTAAGATTTACTCCATCCCTATCATACCTGAACTCAATCACAACAGGTTGCCTTATGCATGCAAATTATACACAGAACATGATCAAATAGACTTTCGAATAACAGGTTCTACCCTAAGACCACAACCATACAAGGAATAGGAAATAAGGCCAAATCAATCATTATGAGGCTATAAGACCTTAACCGTATACAATTTTGAAAGCATACACATAGCAAGATTCATATGATTATAATAATCCAAATATCAATATATCATGGCTAACATATTAGGGAACTACTTACTTGGGCTCGATCGATCATGCGAATTGCACTCTCCTCTTTTTCCATTTTAAGAAGTTTTTAACTTTTGATTTTTGGAAATTTTTTTACCATTTTCTTAGTTTGAGTCCTGACACACCCGAGAGTGTGCCCGAATCCCTCAAACCAAGGCTCTGATACCAACTTGTAACAACCCAAATTTCCATATAAAATTTTCATTTTTAATTAATCAAAACATTCCCAAAAATATGAAAGAACAATGACAGTTGTTTTCGAAATCCATAACATCAACATTTTATTTGAAATATCATAGTGTCCCATCAAATCAAATGTCGAGGAGTGCATTCCGCGCCATCAAGCCTTGCCCTTGCCCTTAAGCTCAGATGTACCTGAAACAAAGCAACAAACTATAAGCTAATAATTAGTGAGTTCCCCAGAGCATACCCCACACAATCCACATAATCATACAATCCATATTAGCTATAAAAGCTACATAAACCACATACGACATGCATACAAACATATAGGGAAGCACTGGAAACCCTCTAGGGTCTTACTTTGGGTGTCATGGTAACCCCCACATGGTCTTAGCCCAATGCCTCGGGAACCCCCGAGGTCTTGACTAAGGATGCCCTAGAAACCCTCCAGGGTCTTATACCCTAATGCCTCGGGAATTCCCCGAGGTCTTTACCTAGGATGCCATGGAAACCCTCCAAGGTCTTACACATAAATGCTTTGGGACCCCCCCCCCCCCAAGGTCTTTACCTAGGATGTCGTGGAAACCCTCCAAGGTCTTACACCTACGTGCCCCGGGAACCCACTGAGGTCTTCCATGCAAGTATCATAATTACAACTAGCATACCATATACTACATAATCAACTAGCACAACACTTAGAAATTAGTGGGTCGGCCTTGGTACCTTTCGACCCATTGGTATGGTGAAGAGACTCACATATCAAGAAACTCTGAACTTATAAGGTCAATCCTAACTTGCAACTCCAACTCAACTGCCTACAATCATCATGTGACCCAACTTTGTCAAAATCCCGAAATACCCTTATGGTCAAACTTTGTCATCTATACCCCGCTAGATGACTGGATCATTATAAACATCGAGGCCACTCATTATTTTATCACATATCAACTATTTCATCTACCCATGTTTTACCTAACATTTTCGTAGATATAAAATACATATACAGTTTAAATCATTTAAAACATGTATAAATCGTTCATCCAACATAGATATCAAGAACATAGATAATATCCACATATAACATTTAATTTATATTAAATACTTCATATCTATGTGTAAGATGAAAGCAACTATGCACTCACTTTTTAAAGTGGTGATTCCAACTTGGACAACACTTCGCTTCTTAACAATATAATTTCCTTCGACGAAAAACCTAGTATTATTACCACTATACTTTAGTCTAATATTTATCGCGACTATTTACGAGTGTTATTGTTTTATAAGTGTTAAACAATACTTTTCAACCACTATGTACAGATAGGGGCCATACATGAAACACCGGAGGGCAAGACCATTTTGGCAATATAGCACTTCTGAAATCCACAACCCTATGCAGACCTTCAAACCTGATTCCCCGTACCGCGATTAGTTAAAAGATAGTATAATAACACTCTTTATATATATATATATATATACACACACACACACACACATATATATATATATATATATATATATATATATATATATTATTCATATGTTCATAATAATAATAATAAATTTAAATATAAGCTATACTTAAAGCATGGTAAGCATAACTCACTTACCGAGAGGTTTGCTAAAAATCGGGTTTTGCGGAGGCAGAACTTTATGAGCAGAAAAGCTCTTTTTTTCTCGGAGCCTTCTAGCGCTATGAGGCTTTCCTCTAGCACTTAGAAGATACTAGAGGTTGGGATGGCTTAGAGAGAAGTTATACATACATACATACATACATACATACATATATATATATATATATATATATAGAGAGAGAGAGAGAGAAATGGATTTGGTGTGAAAAAAATGGCGATCCTTGCATGGTATTTACAGTAGCTGGAACCTCAGTTACGCTGGATGTACTCCTCAGAGTATGTTGCGCGTACTCACCACGCTATGCATACAAAGGTACACAGCGTGTACGAGGGGACAAGTGTCCGATATCTGCTGGGGCAATGTGGCTGATCCAGGGCCAAGCACGCGAGAACGCGGGGTGTTCCGACATCCTATGCGGGGCGTTCATGAGAACCTTCACATTTCACACACCCGACTTCTAAATTCCGTAACTTTCACGTACGAGCTCTGTTTTCAATGTTCTTTATATCCATGCGTAGGTAGAGACATACTCTACAACTTTTTTTTAGACTCCATCGACTAATTTTGAAGTTATTTTTAAAGTTATATTTTAACTGACCTGGACAGGTAAAGTTCGTTAAAAATTCATAACTTTGTCATTCGACGTCCATTTTCATTTGTCTTTCTTTCGTTGTGTAACACCCAGAATTAGGAAGACCAAGAAAAGAAAGGTTAAGCTCTAAGTCAAGAGTCAACTCGTCGAGTCCAGGGAGGAACTCGACGAGTCAGAGTGGGATCCGGGTCATTGAGTAAGTGACCGACATAGCAAGTGGACTCGGCGAGTCTGGTCTGGGCGAGAAAAAACCTAATCCCAGAGGTTGTGCCCTATATAAAGCACATTGTAAGCCACCCTCAGCCTCTTTACTCTCCTTTTGAGTTCCAGAAACCCTAGAATTGAGTGAGTCTTCATTATTTGAGAGAATAGAGCCTTGGAGGAGAGAATCTTGGAGAATGGCTTGAAGATCAAGGGCTTTGCTGCAAAGGAGTGGTGTAGATTCGGGATTTACTTCAGTTGGAGCTTTCATTTGAGGTAATAGTCTGTTGCTTGGGCTTTTGTGCATCTAGATCTACCTTATGTTTGAGATTTGGGCATTTTGAGTATGGATGAACTCTATTTCGAGTTTGGAGTGGATCTGAGGTTGCCACTTCAGATCTAGGTTGGTAATAATCCAGAAATTCATAAAGTTTAGGCCAATAAATTGTTGGTGAAGCCCCTTTGTTACAAAATCTATCCCTAGAGTGTTCTAAGTCTATAACTTCTTGGTTACACGTAAACTTTGCCACTTTACGTGGGGGTTAGGCTCTAGAGGAATGAATCTATGGATTTGAGTCCCTACATGGCTCGAAAAGTCATTGTATGGATTAAGAACTGAAGAGACTCGGCGAGTCACATGGGTGTACTCGGCAAGTTGTATGAACATGAGCATGGACTCGGCGAGTTTGGTCGCAGAATCTCAAACCTTTTCTGATTAAGCCTCGAAGCAGTGTGTCGGGAGGTGACTCTATGAGTTGAGCAGGATAAGACTCAAAGATCATTAGACTCGGCGAGTTGAGTCGCGTTCTAAGAATTTTCAGAGTGCAAGGACTGGACGAGTCAGCAGGCTGACTCGGCGAGTAGAGTTAGTCTGAAGGGTTGACTTTGACCAGGACTTTGACTTTAACTAGAGTTGACTTAGTTTGTCAGTTGGTATGGCAGTTTGGGACTAAGTGTTATATTTGGTATTAGTAGATCGGGGAGTTATTGGAGTAGTAGTTCAGGATTTGTCAGATAGCAGTCAGAAGGGGTATCAGCAAGAACTTCAGCAGTGCAGGTGAGTTTCCTTCCTGTAGGAAAGGGTCTAAGGCCACAATGCCGACCCGTTTAGTTAGCGGTAGTTTCCGGACTGCGGTCCGATGCAGTAGTTAGTATGTTTGATGCCTTCGTGGCTCATACAGAATTTATGTGTTATGTGTTCTAGGCTACGGCCCGATACAGTATGCACTATATGTGTTCATGCTAATTGATATGTTATGCTATGTTGTGTTCAGTCAGATCCGGACTTCGATCTGATGCAGTTAGTCCGAACTTCGGTCCGATGCAGGGGACAAGGTCCTAGTCAGTTCTAGACTTCGGTCCGATGCCGGGGGCAAGGCCCCAATTAGTCCGGACTTCGATCCGATGCAGGGGACAATGTCCCAGTCAGTTCCGGACTTCGGTCCGATGCAGGGGGCAAGGCCCCAGTTAGTCCGGACCTCGGTCCAATGCAGTGGGCAAGGTCCAGTATGTGCTTGATATGTCATTGTATGGTATGTGGTAGTTTGGGGGAGCTCACTAAGTTTCGTGCTTACGGTTTCAGTTTTTGGTTTTAGGTACTCAATTTTCAAAAGAGGAGCTCGGAGAGATTGCCCTGCACACACCATAGTCAGTTAGTCTGGGATTGTTTACTCTGATAAAAAGAATATGTTTTGAATTAATACTCTGAATTTATGTTACGACCGGTGATATGTTTTTATAAATATGATTTTAGTAATGTTTTAAAAGAAAATTTTTAGTCAAGATTTTTGGGTCGTTACACGTTGAGCTCCTATTAATGAGATATTTGAATCTTGTTTAGGATGCGTCGGCTAAAAAATCGGGCGATCTAATATTCAAACTCCGAGCTGCATACTGTTATACCAAATCTTAGAAAAATCATAACTTCCTCATACGAAGTCAGATTTAGACGTTCTTTTTATGTACACTCTCAGTTTAACATATACTATGACCTTTGTTTAGATCGCTAAGGCTAAAAAGTACTTTATCGTAAACTCACTTTTACGTCACACAACATCATGCTGGTTTGTCGCGAAGTTATAACTCAAATTTCAGCGTTCTTTATATCTCCGAAATCCTTGTTACGACCACTACAACTTTCTTCATAGATATTGGATTTATCTATTATTTTATTTTTTATGCTTATTTTCATTTTTTAATTTATTATATCTTCTAAATAAGTATAATGCACATAAAATCATATAATTCACACAATATTCAAGTAATTCCTCTTTATTACTTCAAAATAGGTTACAAATGTTAACACTAACTATTACATCATACTACTAATGCTTAGCCAGAAACATGGGGGTTACAAAAACATACAAGCATATAAGGATCACGTAACATCTATCAATCCACAAAACAATCTGGTGGGCCGATATTGGTGCCTTCGACCCACAAGTATACTGAGAAGACTTACCTATGATAGAAGATAACTGAATCACACACTCAACCTGTTGCTAACATGACCCCTCACACTAAACATAACTCAATAACAACCATAATTAATAATCAAGGTTTAACCCATGAATAATGGTCCAAAACATAATTTACCATACCAACGACAAAAGACCATTTTTCCTTCCACGTATGGTCCAACAACCAAATCCCAAAACTCCCTAGTGAACCAACGCCTAAAAAGGTTTCTTAAGCATACGCCTTGTTACGCTCAACGTACAACTTGATCACGGAAGACTTACGGGGTCGCAAACTAATAAACCCAACGTACTTTGGGTTATGCTTAGCATACCCAACAGGTGTCCAAAACTCTATTAAGGTCTTCATACCTTAAGACTTAATGTCGAAACTTCAGATCCAGATCAAATGAACGTCTAAAATCATAGAGTTGCAAAATTTATGCCTTTACATGGCTACAAGGAGTCCAAAATTAATCTCTAAGTCTTATTCATGACCAAAAGGCTTAATAGATCCATCATGCATGATTGGGAAAGACCAATATCCCATTTTTATGAACCATAATGCTCTTAAATGAGAAGAAACACTCCTCATTAGGTCTGGAGTTGATCAAACTCTCAGGTTCTAAGGTGAGGGGACCAATAATGAACAAATCATACTATATAACTAGATCTAAAGACATATGTATCAATGTTGGAGCTTTATATCTCCAGAAGATGCACAAGGATAAGTAATTGTTGGATCCAAAGGCTTGAGTGCAACACCACAACTCCAAGTGTCTTATTTCACCACCAAGAACACCAAATGACACTCTAAAGCTTCAAAACTCTCACACACAATTAAGGTTTCGAAATAGAGGCTAAGAGAGGTGGATGCTGGAGTTAAGAAATAGTTTGAGACCAAAATTTTCTTTAAATATGGTCCAAACCCTAAAAAATAGGGTTTGCCCTCTGCAGCAGTACGCCCAACATACTTATGCATACGCCCAGCATGCGTAGTGGATCCGCGATCATCATTTAAATGCCTACGCTCGACGTACCTATCTCATACGCACAACATAGGGATCAAATTTGCAAATTTTTAAGGAAACGAACCATAAATGAAACACTGGTGTTACAAATCTCACTAGTGCTTCAATGGGTTAATTTTAAGGGTAGTTTTGGCGTTCGTAAATGGACCGACCAATTGGACATGTTGTCTTTTTAACATTTTGTAATATTTTTTTCCGTGTGCTTTTTCTCTTTGGCATGGTTTCTGTTGTTTTTTATAAAATTTCTTGTTGTTTAAAAAAAAAATATCAACCAACATTACCTTAACTTTGTTTATTTTCCTAGATTAAATTAACTAGAGCAAGTGCGAGTTGATAATGACTAGTGTTTTTTATAGATTGGTGATGGATTATGTGAAATTATGGATGATTAGTGGTTTTTTTACAGCTTAATAATGGATTATTACTTATTAACACCATTATTTACTATTTATTTAACACAACATGTGAAGACCCATTACCATTTATTATTATTATTATTACCATTGACCAATTACCTTTTTAGGTATTATTATTATTATTATTATTATTATTATTATTATTATTATTATTATTATTATTGAAACCGACAACAAAAAAAACTTAAACTTTAATGGTTATATATTTAATTTCTTTGAAGTAATGCTTTATAAACCGTTTGTAAAGTCACGGTTAAGCTGGAGATTATTGCATATGATTCTTTTGTACAAAAATTATTGCATATGTTTCTTTTGTACAAGATATTAAAGTATTCATATTTTTTTTTTGTGCAACCATCAAATTTATATTAATGATATTGTGATTGTTACATATGGTTCTTTCGAATAAAATACATTCTTCATTTGTTTAGATAGTACTGATTTATCTTTTAAAAAATAATTATAATCTTTCGAAATCCTAAAAAAAATTGAAAATCAGAACAATTAATATTCTGAATTAAAATTTTAGAAAAGTAAAACATTATGAGAAAAACATTGAGATTTTCATATACTTTTAAAGATAGTAAAAGTAAGTTACATTGTAGTTAATATAATATTTTAATGAAGCCACTAATTTTTTTAGACAAAATAAAATTTTAGACTTAATCTTGTTGTTTATGTCAAAGCATAGAGACAAAAACTTTTTATATGATTCACATCAAAAAAGGGTTATTCAAGCAATTACACAAAAGTAGATGGGTGAAAGTGAAATAAATGTAGATGATTCATCAAAAACGATACAATTAAATCACATACTTTGAGTTTGAAACAGTGTCTTGTCAATTGTGTATGTGTGTGTGTGAAGAGGTTTTCACCTTTCTCTCTCTTCTCTTGGAAGTGACACAAAACGGACCTCATGCAAAAGCAAAACCCCTTCTTCCCCTCATAAAACCCTCCTGAAGTTATGCCTTCTGCTCTTCAATGGCGTCTCCCTCACAACAATCTCCCCCTCCTCCTCCTACTCATCCTCATTCCCTGAAAGCCCTTGTTGCCTTCCGCAACCTCATCTGTCCAGGTAACAGCAATGCCGTTCAAACTTTCAGATTCCGTGGTTTAGTAGCTTAGCAACACATTCGATTAATCTCGAAATCGGTTTCTGTAAGCTTCAAATTTTTCTAGACTATGCGTTTGTGCCTTTTTCAGACACAAACCACAAAAAGTATACGATTTTCGTCAACCGATTCTAAATGCTATTCCAATTTTCTAACCCTCGACCGAGGGTTCTCAAGTTGGGTGTTAGTTTCTAATTTCAGTTGCAATTAGATAAGTTATACTTCAGATTGATGATTTTATGCCCGATTTTGTTGATTACAGAGCTGATTAGGACGGTGCATCTGTATCGATCGGAGGAAGGAGGGGACGAATCGGAGGTGGAAAGAGAGTATGTGTTTCATAAGGAGAAGGATTACGAAGAGATTAGCTTCTGTAAAGTGTTTACCTTGAAGAAATTTGAAATTTCGTCACATTTTGAAGGGCTTGTGAATGGTGTGTGGCTCTGCATTTATGTCTTCGACGCTTCCTGTTGGTCTCCTGCTGATATCGATCGACTCCCTACTGTTCTTACAATCTCCAGGTAAACTCATTTCTGCTATTATTACTTATTACTCTCACCTTCCCAAAATTAAAGCTTACCTTTTTTTTTACTTTAAAGTTGGTAACATTTGTTGATTGTTATGATTACAAAGAGGAAGGTAGTAATTACAGTAAAACGAACTACCAAAAGCACAACAGAGGGAAAATTTCAAGCTATAAGTTACCAAAAATACCAATGTGAAATTGAATTTGTAATACATCAGGATTTGATTTTCAAAATAAAAGATTGGGCTTAGATTCCTTTCCTGTATTGAATATCTATTTTTGTCTTTTGTCTGTGGTCTTCTGTAGTTCAGTTTTGTTTTGGTTTGTCAGCATGGTGGGATTTTGTTCATGTTTCTTCTGTTTGATTCTTTCTCTATTTAATAATATATTGACCATTTCATAAAGAAAATTTCCATCCTTTCAACACAACTGTTTCAACTTTCAAGACTGAAAGTTTGAACATCTGTTGAGCACATAACTGTTTCTCTCATTCGGGGTTTCAACCTAAAGTTCCTTGAATGTCTGAATCGTTTCATGATTTCCAGGAATCACAAGCTGGAGTCAATCCCAACATTGGCTGATGACTTACAAACAATTAATCAGCTCAGCTGTGAAATGGGGAGGCTTAAACATTGTAAAGGAGAATCTGAGGACGATGGGGAAGAAGACAAAGACAATCGGTATAAGAATCATCACATGTGTGATGTGGATCTTAATTCTCTTCCTTATGGACTTTCAGAAAATGATGAAAGTGATCAAAGTGCCACAGGTTTGATTTCTCAACTTATTTCTATAACAAGAGTCTTTATTAAAAAAAAACAAAGTTGTTATATTAACAAGTTAAAATTAAAATCTATATTGTAAAGATGTTTCAGGGAAGAAGAAAAGAAGGGCAGCAACAAAAGACATAGCTAGCCTTAATCTAGAGGATTTATCCAAGTACTTTGACCTTCCCATCATTGAAGCTTCAAAAAACTTAAAAGTTGGACTCACCGTTCTCAAAAAGAAATGCCGTGAGTTTGGCATTCCCCGTTGGCCACACCGAAAGATCAAATCACTTGACGGTCTCATTTCCGATCTCCAGGTTCTCTGTCTGTCTGTTGTCAGGTCTTATGGGATCCGGTGCATTAGTGTTACTGTATCACTGATAAAATGTTGTTTATGTGAAATATGTAGGAAGAGGTGAAGCGACAGCAAGAGGAGGATAAGGGCGGCGGTGGGGGTGGTGGTGCCGCCTTGGCGGTGGTGGAAAGGCAAAAAATGATAGAAAGTGAAAAGGAAACGATAGAGAAGAAACCGTTCATGGATATCCAAAGAGAGACCAAGAAATTCAGACAAGATATTTTTAAGAAAAGGCATAGGGCTAGACTTCTTGAAACCCAATGCCGAACCTTGCCTTTGTTTTAGTTTTTTTTTTTTTTTTTTTTTTTTTTTTTTTTTTTTTGCATCTAAAATGACTTCAACAATCCAAATAAAACTCCACTTTGTTTTTTTCTTTGTTACTCTTCAAGAATTTGAATTCATCCGAGTGTTTTCGACTTTTCGTATCTTGTGTTCCATTTGTTTCAACAAAAAATTATATTGTTTTTTATCAATTGACAATGGTTTTGGGCTTGGACTTGTTAGCGGATCTTTATATTGTATTTATGTTATTAGTGTAGCCCATAACAGGACTCTCTTTCTCTCTCTCAAAAGTAAAAGGTGAAAGGGTTAATTGAAAACCAAATGACTATCGAAAATGTCACTTCAGTTTCTCATAAAGTTTTATAATTATTGAAGTCATTAAACTTGTCTTTTTATGGGAAAAGACAAAAATGCCCCTCTCATACAAAATGAACCGGTATAAAATGCATTTTGAAATCTCACTCGACCTAATTTGAAAACCCGATCTAGATTCAAATTTCGTAACATAGAGATTATAACTCAAAGTTTTTATATTTGAAGCTACATTAGACAACCACAAAGTGAATAGTACAAAATTAAATCCAACTTTATTGCTTCTATAGATATATACTACATATTCGTCTTTACTTCAAAGAGTCTCCCACGAATCTGTTTTTAAGATGTGTTGAAGTTGAGTTAGTTTCAAAGTTGTGACATGCTAAGGGAATCGTTGTTTGCATTAACGAAACATTTGTTACAACCAATGTTCTACACTTGGTAACAAAATACATTGGTTGTCATAATTATGATTAAGGTACTTGTCTACGAAACATTTTCTCAAGTTTGTAACTTATATCATGTCCTCGATCCTATAATGTAGGTCCTATAAGTATATAATGTGTTATTAGAACGTTGCTTTAATATCCTTTTAGCTTGTATTATATATATATATATATATATATATATATATATATATATATATATATATATATATATATATATATATATATATGTTGATCTATTGAACTGTTTTATATAGAGGGTGTCTTATTAATTTAATATTTATTTTGATGTTAGAATGATAAATATTTAATCATTTGAGGCACGAAAACGTTGCAATATGTGTTTTTGGTGTTATATATAGTCATATAACGATATCATTGATCGAAGAAATATTTATTTTAGCCTTTTGGTCACACAGGTGAATGTGAGTTTTATTGGAAAAACAAAAGTTTTGTATTACCAAAGTTTACATGCAAACCGTAAGTGAGGCAAATAGAAAAAATTGAAGAATATAGTTTTTTTTATATAGACAATTAGATTTAAACCGAAAAAAATTGTATTTTATGTAATAAACTCTTTGAGGAAAACATGACATGTGTTCCTAAATAGTATTTAGTTATTTAAAAAAAAATTGTAAGGCACATGACGTCGCAAAGAGTATTTAACTTTTGAAAGGGTCACACACACTTTCATCACACAGTAAAGTTTCAGTCGTGACGCTAGTTAGCGCAATATTTTATTATTTAATTACGTAAGGAAAAAATACTTATGATGTGCAAAGTTAAAAAATGGTTTAGATTTTAGAATAAAATAAAAGAAAAAAATATAAACCAAAGGAAAATGATGAAACACGTTGGATGACAAAGAAACATGGAAACCACCGATTAGAAAAAAACATACTATCATAATATAACACTTTTAAAAATAAAGGAAATTAATAATCTAGCTTAAAACACTAATTATCTATTCAAAAATAGCCAAAAAAAAATATATGAGCCAAAAATAACTCACGAAATAGTAGATTCACCGGGATTAACTACGGTCAATGCAAGTTGACTACGGTGAAGTACTTTTTCGTGCCAATGAGCTACTATTTTCCGGTCCATCTAATCTTCCGCAGTTCATTGGCCTATAGTATATAATATATAATTTTTCAGATTAGGTTGTTTTGACTATTGATTTCTTGGTTTTACCTATTTTTTATCTTAATGGAGCACCCGGAGAACAACCATGTCAAATTTTTTTATCAAAATTTTACCGTATTGTTGATTAGGAGTAGTTTTTGTATATGGAGATAACTTAAAAAAAACGAAAAAAAATATTAAAACCGTAGGTTTCATACGGTGTACAAGTGCACAATGCACAGATTGTGCACTGTTGACTTGTATACCGTAGGTTTCGTATGAAGCCTATGGTTTTGTTTTATTTTATTTTATTTTATTTATTTATTTATTTAGTTTTTTTAAATTTGTTGTAACCTCGTAAGCCATCATATATATGTTACAATTTCATGATTTTTTTTTTTCAAAAAACTTAAATTTTTTTTAATAAAATCGTAGGTTTTTTGGTGGCTAAGAGGAAACCGTAGGTTAAATTAATTTTTTTTAATACTTATCGAAACAGTAGATAATTTGGCGAAACAGTAGTCAACTCTAATTGTCTACAATTTTGTGGGCTATTTTGAGATAATTCTTAATTTTTGGCAAAATATGGTTAATTACTTCCTTAATTAGTCTACATTAGTAATTGCCTCTATAATATATATAGGGGTGAGCATTTGGACCAGATTGGACCGGACCGGCTCTTGGACCGGACCGGTTATGGAGAATTTTGTGGACCATGGACCGGACCGGATGAGTCGTGTCTGTGTCCGTGTTCGGGTCCAGGTCCGGGTTTTCCGGTTTTTGGACCCGTTTGGACATGTATAACTTTAATTGCATAAAGTATAAGTAATCTACATTGATATATAATATTATAACTTGCAAAATTAATAGGTTTCCATTTCATGCATAACTAATCTACATTGATGTATAATATTATAACTTGCAAAAATTAATTTTCCAAATAAAAACAACTAACATATAAATCAAGTTCACCAACAAAAGTTATACAATTTTAAGACAAACATACAAAAGTATTACCGTAACAACAAAAATCATAGTTTAAACTTTAAAATCAATCAAACTAACAAACTTCATAAACTCATAATCTAATCTTCCACTCAAAAGCTGAATTTTTTTTAGCTTTAATAATTCTACTTTGAAGGATTGTAACTCAGTGAATATAATACCAAAATAAACAAAATTATAGTCTAAATTCATCTACAAACTATAAACTAAATTTTAGAAAAAACCGGAGGTCAATCGGACTTAAAACGGATGAGTTATGGGTGTTTAAAAAACATCACATATTACAAAATCTAGCTGAAAAGCTGAATTTTTTCAGCTTTGATAGCTCTACTTTGAAGGATTGTAACTCACTGAATATAATACCAAAATAAACAAAATTATAGTTTAAATTCATCTAGAAACTGTAAACTAAAATTTGGAAAAGACCGGAGGTCAATCCGACTTAAAACGAATGAGTTATGGGTGTTTAAAAAACATCACAGATTACATGTCAAACCGGTTCTAAACCCGGTAAAAACCGGACCGAACTGGGAAAAAAACTGGACCGGACCGAATAGAAATCTTAGAACGGAGAACCGGTCCGGGGTTCCAAAAAAACGGTCCAGTCTACCGGTCCAAATGCTCACCTATATATATATATATATATATATATATATATATATATATATATATATATATATATATATATATATATATATATATATATATATATATATATCGACAACTAATTCATCTATTACTAATTTTTTATAAAATATTATAATTCGCAAAATAGCATCTAGTTACGTTTTGATAACAATTCCGAAAACGTTGAACATTTTACAAAGTGGTGCAATTCACATGTTATCGTGTATTTTCTAGTTAGGGGTTTATCCGATGTATTAAAAATCAATTTGAAGTGTTCGGTCGAATCGGTTGGATCGAAAACCAAAGAAAGGAACGGTTAGCTCCGATTTTATGTCTATTAATGAACCAAGTTTTTATAAAATCCTAGTTAAACCCATTAAATTAAACCGACTAAAATAAATTAAAATACATGGAAATGAATCATTTTGCATAGCAAACTTTAATGTTTTTTTTTTTTTTTTTTTTTTTTTTTTTTTTTTTTTTTTTTTGCTATTTAGATTTCTTTGAATTTCTTTGTAATGTCTTTATATTTATCTAATACTATATTTGTTTTTCTGTATTATATTATTTTCGTTTTGATGTACATTTATTGATGTAAAACTTATAGTTATGTGTTTTTTAATGTATTTGGATTGATCTACTACTTTTATTTTAGAAGGCCTTGAAGCTCGATAAGAGTGACATCCTCCTTGTTCATATGATAAGTCATACAAAACTGATCATAACAAGAAGGTAAAGAGTGTACAATTATATCTATAGCCAACTCTTCATCAAAATTGACATTCAACTTAAGCAAGCGGTCCACGAATCTCTGCATCTTTTGCAAGTGGGCCGTGATGGGTTCACCATACTTCATTTTGGTTGTGATCATGGAGGCAATGATCTCATACCTCTCCTGCCGATCACCTTGATGGTATCTTTCCATCAAATCATGATACATTTCAAAAGGATAGTAGTCCTCATAGGATTTCTATAGCTCTGCAGTCATGGTTGGAATCATAAGACATGACACCTTTGTTGCATCCCTCTCATGGGTAGTATGTTCAGTGATTTGTTCAGGAGTAGAAGTGGTCACATTAATCTCCTTTAGCTCTTTATCAAGGACATATTATTTGTCCTCATAATGAATAGCCATTCTGATGTTACGAATCCAATCATTGAAATTCGAGCCATCAAAAATGACCCTCCCACATAGTTCATACGGGAGAATGAGCCTGAAGGAATTGGTGTTGAAGAATTGTTTGGGATAGACATCTGAAAAAGAAGAAGAACAAAGTTTAGATTAGATGAATATCCTTAATATTACACCCCACATGATATGTTAAGGGTAGGACCCAACACAATATTCTACAATTGCGAAGAGGGTTGCCGTAATCCAATTGTAAAATATTTGAAGGTAGGTAAATGACGATTTACAATTACCACCATGAAAAACGAAATAGTTTATTGAGTTTTAATTGGTTTGAAATTCCTAGATCTTTGAGATTCATTTAACTTTACATGGGCATGTTTAAATCTCGATTGTGCCCTTCAAGTTTGTGACTGGGATGCCGAGGATTACAAACAAGGTGTGAATAACCAGGAAAATTAAGTTGGTACACCCGATGTTACAAATCACCTAATCAATGTGCTGGTTAACCATACATGCTCAATTGATCTATGATTAGCACCAAACTACCCGTTGCTACATATTATTAACTCCAAATTAGTGGGTCGGTTAACCACGCACGCTCCACTAACGACTTTACAAGGTGCAAAGTGTAATTTCACGGATTAGCACCATTTTCACATTTTTTTCTAAAGTAACTAAGATTGGGAATTTAATTAAAATATTTAGTTACTTTATATTTATCATTATACTTTTAATGAGGGAGAATTATTGTCCTATTCTACCCATCCGGCTAACGACTCTCCACCGGTCAAGGAAGCGGTGGGTGAGAGTGGACACCCATTAAACCACCATTTTATAGGCAGTAACCTTATACCCCCTTATAGACCGGCTTCATAAATGAGGCCTACTAACGGTAAGACAGACTAGTCTTATACATATATATTTTATTAAACTTATAATAATATAAAGTATAAGGGTTGAATTTTAACTTTTTCACATTTGTTATGATTTGCAGGGTCTAAGAAGAAGTAGGGTTGTGGAGCATGGGAAGATGAACTTGATCGTGAGTAATAGGAAAGTGTTGCCTATCACCAAGATTAGAATTTATTCTTTAGTGTTTAATAGTGGGTTAGGTCTAGAGTTGAATAGTTGTTGCTACTCTTTAGAAATGACACGAAACGTTATTCCTTTTCCTAGTTTGTATAAACAAGGTTCTAGATTTGCGTTTAACAATGAAATTGGTTCTATTAATGCTTTCTTGAATGGTACTTTCTATTTTGAAGCATTGCCTTGTAATGGTATATATGAAACTATGATGGTTGTAGAAAACATAGGAAATAATGTGTTGCACATCGATTTGTCCAATGGTTTGGACAAAGCATGCTTGTGGCATTGTTGTCTTGGACATGTCAACAATAAACGCATAGTCCAACTCCAAAAGGATGGAGTCTTGGAGTCATTTGACCTTAGGTCCGATGACACATGTCAATCTTGTTTGCTTGGAAAGATGACCAAGTCACTCTTCACTGGTACCTGTGAAAGGGGTGATGGTTTATTGTATCACATACATACGGATGTATGTGGGCCCTTTAGATCTGCTACAAGGGATGTGAACCGCTTCTATGTAACTTTTACCTATGATTATAGCAGATATAGGTATATATACTTATTCAAGCACAAGTCAGAAACTTTTGAAAAGTTCAAAGAGTTTAAGCGAGAAATGGAGAATCAGTTGGGCAGGAAGATAAAGATGCTCTGATTTGATCGAGGTGGTGAGTAACTTATTATTGAGTTCCACGAATATATTAAGGAATGTGGAATTGTTTCGTAATTGATGCCGCCTAGGAAACCACAGTTGAATGGTATGGCTGAGAGGCGCAATCAAACCTTGTTGGACATGGTTCGTTCCATGATGAGTCAAGCTTCATTACCTATCTCATTTTGGAGGTATGCCTTAGAGACTGCCACCCATATCCTTAATCTAGTCCCAACTAAGAAGGTTGCCAAAACACCTCACGAAATGTGGACAGGGAAGGTTCCCTCGTTAGCACATATCAAAGTTTGGGGTTGCGAGGCTTTCGTAAGATGAGAGACTCACGAAAAACTCAAACCTCATAGTGAGTGATGTATTTTCATCGGCTACCCGCAGAAGTCCTTTGGATATCTCTTCTATATACTCAGTAACAATGTTGTTTTCGTTGTGAGGAGAGGTTTTTTTTAGAGATAGAACTCATATGCCAAAAAAATAGTGGTTGGCAAATTGATCTTAAAGATCTTCAAGAATCAGGTGATGAAGGAACCTATAACACTGGCACTCAACCCGAAGAGGAAAGTCCTGTTGAACCGATTGACAAGTCATTACCTCTTAGACGTTCCAGTAGAGTTAGTGTTCCACCCGTATTATATGGTTCCATATAACTGCTGAGGGTGATACGTTTATTAGTGATAGTACACTAATAAATATGGATGCACCTAGAAACTACAAGGAAGCCATGGCAGGCCCGGAGTCTGCGAAATGGAAAGAGGCTATGGACAACGAGATTTGATCCATGTATGACAATCAAGTTTGGAACTTGGTTGACAATGTGCCAGGTCGTAAGATGGTTGGGTGCAAATGGATCTTCAAGAAAAAGACCGACATGCATGGGAAAGTACATACATATAAAGCTTGATTGGTCGTGAAGGGCTTTACTCAAACTCCTGGAGTTGACTCCGATGAGACCTTTTCACCAGTAGCGAAGATTAAATCTATAAGGGTTATGCAATCTATAGTTGTGTTTCATGTTTACATAAATAAACTAGAGAGTTTTGTCAATGCAAAGCATCCTAATAGAGTGTGTAAGCTTGAGAAATCCATCTATGGATTAAAACAAGCATCTCGCAAAGAAAATCTTTGTTTCAATGAGAAAGTCAAAGAGTTTGGTTTTTCAAGAAGCAAGGATGAGTCTTGTGTATATTTCAAAGCTAGTGGGAGCATAATTAGCTTTCTCGTGTTGTATGTGGGTGACATACTGTTCACAGGAAACGTTGTTCCTACCATACAGGAGGTTAACACCTAGCTTGGGAAGTGCTTTGCTATGAAGGACCTCGGAGAAGCTGCTTATATTCTAGGGATCAGGATATTAAGAAATATGAGTAAAAGGATAATAGGACTTAGTCAAAGTACTTACTTGGATAAAGTGTTGACACGTTTCAACATGGGGAATTCCAAGAAAGGGGAGTTACCAATCCAAATCAATACCAAGTTGAGTAAGACTCAAAGTTCGATTACCGAAGATGAGATAGTAGAAATGAGTCGAGTACCTTATGCTTCCGTTGTTGGTTCGATCATGTATGCTATGACGTGTACTCACTCTGATGTGGCCTTCGCTTTGAGCATGATCAGTAGATATCAAGGGAATCCTGGTAGAGCTAATTGGACTGTAGTAAAGAACATTCTTAAGTACCTATGAAGGACTAAGGAGTGGTTCCTTATCCTCGGTGGGAGTGATGACTTGAGATTGTGAGGTTACAGTGATGCCAGTTTTCAGACTGACCGAGACAATTTTCGCTCTCAGTCGGGCTAGGTGTTTACCCTGAATGGAGGAGCAGTGACTTGGAAAAGTTCCAAGCAGGAGACCGTAGCTGATTTAATGTGCAAATCGGAGTACATAGCAGCGAGCGAAGCATCGAAGGAGGCGATATGGCTAAAGAACTTCATCAGAAACCTTGGAGTTGTACCTGCCATAAAGGGGCCTATGGAGATTTTCTATGATAACGAGGGTGCAATCGCCTTAACCAAGGAACCAAGGGATCATGGCAGATCCAGGCATATCGACAGAAAATATCACTTCATTAGACATCGGGTAGAAGAGGGACTCCTTGTAGTGAAGAGGGTATCATCAGAGGAGAACCCAGTAGATCCCCTTACGATGGGACTGTGTAGGGTTAAGCACGTGCAGCATGTTAGGAGCATTGGACTGAAGGAAGATATTAGTTTTAGTGATTAGACAACTATTTAGAAACTTGTAATAGATAAAATGTAATTGACATTTGATGATTAAATAAAGGAGTTTTATTTATGAGTAAATTTACTGTCTTTTGTCAATTGTTTACTATTGTTTCATTTTGCATGTTTTGACTTCCAGAATAATATGATTATTCAAACTATCCGCAGTCGATCATACTTTGGTAGTAGGTATTGAGGCAAGACTATCATGAATTGGTTTGTAGATTGTCTAAGCGTTTAGACATAGCAAACATTTGATGCAACGTTCATGAGTGCTCTTGAAATAAGATTTGAGTATTGGATTAAACCCACACTCACATGAATCACTTCATGGAATTCATCATGAGTGATTGTGAGATGATAATATCGTATAGTCTTTAAACCGAGATATATGAGTTTTTGTTTACAAGTTGGTTGTGCATTGATAATACGTAAACGCATCAGTAAATTGATGTTATAAAACATATTATTGTGTAGCATTTAATGAGTAAATAGTACAAACATATAAGTCAAAGTTTATATGTTCCTTTTATCCTAAGAGGTTAAAAGCGATATCTTGGGCACCTCGATGATTTTGTGTTGACTTATATGTCGAGCTCGGTCAGGACTAAGTTGATGTGTTCAATTAAGTTCTATGTCAGACAAATCAGAAATCGGGAAACAAATTTCTGGACAACGAGTATGACTATGTTCCATGTATTTGTCTGCATGATATCTTGAGAACAAAGGACTACATAATCCATTATCTATAGTACCTATCAGAGTTCGACAACGGCTTTTGAAATCTACGATTGCTAATCTGATTTTGAAGTCGTACTTGCATTTATAGTTATTAAACTTATCCAAGTGGGAGACTGTTGGATTAGGTGTTTAAGCCCATAACTATATTTGGGATGTACTTGACCCGAATGTAGCACGGTCCTTTTAAGTTGCCTTCACCATAGAAACTTGACTAGATGAATTATGGATAAAGAGGTTAATTATGGTTTATTAGTATATTATAGGAATAATATATTAAAAGAGAAATCATATTATTTAATTAATATTGGTCAAGAATTAATTTGGAATTAATTTTGTGATCAAAAGAAATTAATTAAATTAAGGGGACTGATATTGTAATTATAAGATAGTTATAAAGTTGGGCTTAGGATCCCTAAGGAAAGGGATGGATGAAATCTTATGGATAGCCCATATAGATTTCATCCATAAGGGATTTCTAGAAAGATCATATGGGTTGCTTAAGGACTAAACAACTGGATTAGGGTTTTGACTGAAACCCTAGTTGCTTGACTATATAAGGGACCCTTGGGCATGTAGAAATTGGCCACTAGAAACACTAGACAGATCTTGAGCTGATTTTTTCCTCTTCCCTCTTCCCCCTCTCTCATTATTCCAACTTGATCTTGGTGTTTGTGATCTATTAGAGGCATCACATGTGAGGTGCTAAGGCCTCAAAGGTTGAAGATCAATCTAGCTACAACTCAAAGGTAAGATTCTAACTTTGTTTTTGATATATATTTCGACTTATGCATGCTAGATTAGGGTTTTTGTTTGTGTTCATATGTTGTATGTCTAATAGTGAAAACATAGATCCAAATATAGGGTTGCATGCATACATAGGATTGTTTGTATATAAAACCCATCACATATCTCATTGGCTGCTATAATTAAAGTAGGGTAAGTATAACTTACTTATAAGGGGGTTTGGCTAAGAACCGGGCTCTTGCGGGGGTAGAACTTCTGAGCCAAAAGCTATTCTTCTCGGGGCCTTCTGGCGATCCGGGACTCGCCTCTAGTACTTAGGAAGTACTAGGGAAAGGAGGATATAGCTTTGGAGTGTTGAGAGAGAAAGAAAGGTTGAGGTGTGAAGAAATGAGGAGAACCTCGCACTAGGAGGCTGGATGAGGGTTAGGATTCGGCGACGTCACCATCTTCGCATCAACATATACACAACTTCTCAATTTCGTAACTTTCGCATACGAGCTCCAGTTTTGACTTTCTTTATATCCACACGTAGGTGGAGACGTACTATACAACTTTTGTTTAGACTCCGTCAACTAATTTTGACTTTATTTTTGAAGTTATATTTTAACAGGATTAGACATGTAAAGTTTGTTAAACATTCATAACTTTGTTATCCGATATCCGTTTTTGTTTGTCTTTATATCGTTTAGTTCTTATTAACGTGATATTCTATTCTCATTTAGATTGTATCAGCTAAAAATCGGTTGATCTAAAATTCGAATTTTGGGCTATGCACTGCTATGCTAAATCTTAGAAAAATCATAACTTCCTCATACGAAGTTAGATTTGGACGTTTTTTTATGCACACTCTCGGTTTAATGTATACTACGACTTTCGTTTAGATTTCTAAGGCTAAAAAGTATTTTTATCGCAAACTCACTTTTTACGATTCTCGGTGTCGTGTTACTTTTGCTGCAAAACTTCGACAAGTCATAACTTCTTCGGTATAAGTCGAATTTTAGCGTTCCTTATACCCCTGAAATGCTTGTTACGACTACTTCAACTTTCTTCATAGATATTGGGTCTATCGATTATTTTATTTTTGACTCTTATTATTATTATTATTATTATTATTATTATTATTATTATTATTATTATAAGCAAGTATACTACACATAAATCACATACGTCACATAATACTCAAATAATTTCTATTCATTACTTCAAAATAGGTTAAAATTGTTGACCCCAACTATTACATCGTTATAATAATGCTTAGCCTGGAAACACGGACGTTACATAAGGTCTCTAACCCCTTGGGGGTCCTTCCTATCCTGAGCCTCCATCCTCTTGCGCCTCTAAATCAAAATCCTAGCCTCCTCTCACTTATTTTGAGCCTTAGCATCATTTATGAGCTTATTTCTCTATTAGAAGGTTGGATATTGAAGAATAAGGTAGTGGAAAAGTGTATGGAAGAAGGATTCAAGCATAGATCCAACAAGATTACATCATTTCTGGACCTTTGTGAGTAGAAAGCTTCAAAGTTGCTCATTAGTTTCATAGATCCTACTAATTTTCATATTTGTCACTTTTTGGTCACTTTAGTGCACAATGTTTAGATCTTGAAAGTTTATAACCTTTTATGGATAAAGTTTGAAACTTTATCCATCTAAACATCATATCGATTCAAATATGGAGGTTGGAGACTTGCACTTAATGGATTAAGTTGAGAAAGATGCATTTAGTCCCTTTAAGACTTAAATACTAGATCTTAGTTGTTTGGACCACCCTAATGGATAAAGTTGGAAACTTTATCCATTATGGAGCTATGAGAAACCATAAAAAGGTGATCTTGGTCCCTTTCTTCCCTCCATGCAAGAGTTATGATGCTTTGGTTAGTGTATTAAGTTAGGGTTTTGGTGTATGGACTCCTTCTAGCCATGGAAAGTCATAAAGTTGGAAACTTTATGACTTAGAATATTATTTGGGACTAGATTTGAGCTCTGGACGTGAGATCTTAATGGAATAAGCACTTAATGAAGGAAAATGGAACTGGATGAGTATGTTGGGCGTACCTGGTGGTACGTTGAGCCTACCAGGTTGGAGCTCCATAACTAGGAAGGGATCTCCTATGCTGAGCCTAGCGACTGGGTATGTTGTGCGTACTCAGTCTGTGTTGACCTCCTTTGACTTTTTGACTGTTTGACAAGTATTTTGACAAAGTTTGACTTAGGGGCATTTTGGGCATTTTGAGCAGTCGTTTGAGGTTAGGTCAGTGTGTTGTTGTATATGTGATCTGTAGATTTGGCATTTGGAGCAACATTCATTTCTGTTATCTTTTAGACTGTGAGGTGAGTTTCTTCATTGTACTCGTGGGTCGAAGACAACAATGCCAACCCATTTGGTTATGTATCCTGGTATATAGGATTTTGCTATGTTGTGGTGATTTCTTAGATCTGTATGATTATCTGTTTTTTTGGTTATATGTTCTGTTGCATATGTCGACATAGTGTGATTGGGTTGAGGCAATGTTGCTTTGTGCGGAAGCCAACAAACCTGGGAGCAATCCAAACATAAGTTGTGGGCTCGAGAGGCAAACTAGACTTATGTTGTAGGCTCAGGAGTAAGCCAGAAATGACCTATAGGCCGAAGGTAAGTCAGACTCATGCTATGGACTCATGGGTAATCCAGCTTGTTAGCTGTGGACCTGATATGCATGCTATTATATGCCGTGTAGTGGTTTTTTTGGGGAACTCACTAAGATTTGGCTTATAGTTTCAGTTTTATGTTTTGGGTACTTCATATGATCGGGGCAAGGCGAAGGCTTGGTCGTTGACATCATCCTGGATTTTTATGAGATTATGAATTTGGGATACTCTGATTCATGTTTATGATTTTTGGAAACTATGATTTGTAAACACTTTTGGTTTTGGACTGGTTTCAAAAATGAAAAATTTTACCTTTAATTTTTAGATATTACAAAGGAGGTGGTGGAGCCGACACTACAAGGATTTAGGGTTTTGGTTGGAGGAGTGTTTGCCCAAATAAGCTAAAGAACTTGTAGGATTCGTTAGCTTAAACCCTACATGGGTTTTTCCCAGTTTTTTATTCCCCCATCATAGAGATAAGTTGGGCTCTAAGGGTAGTTGGAGGGTTGGTGGAAGTAAATTGGCATAATAACTCTTAGCTTACGTGGCAACGACAAGTCGACTAACCACTGAGTCATTGTTGAATCACATGTAATTGATATGTGATTCATTTGTGATTTACATGTGATTAATATGTGAATTACTTGTGAATCACATCTAATTCAATATGTTATTCACTTGTAATTGATATGTTATTCACTTGTGATTTACATGTGAATCACAAGTGAATCATATGTGAATTACATGTGATTTACATGTGAATCACATGTAGGGGGTGTTTGCATAAATAGTTTTTAGCTTATTAGCTTATTGCGGTGGGAATAAACACTTTTTTAAAATATGTTTGGATTAGCTTATTGTGGTGGAAAAAGCAATAAACAATAAGCATCTTAAGTGTTTGGCAAACAAAACAACTTATTTGAGTAAAATGACTAATAAGCAATAAGCAATAAGCATCCCCCCATTGCTTATTAAAATCAACTTATTTAGCTTATTTCTACCGCAATAAGCTGATTTTTAAAGACTCATATCCAAACATTTAAATTTGCTTATTGCGGTGGGATTAAGCAATAAATAATAAGCAACCTATTTTTTCCTTATCCAAACAACCCCGCAATTCATGTGTAAATTACATTTGATTTACGTATGAAACATATGTAATTCATATGTGATTCGTTTCTGATTTACATGTGAATCATATGTAATTCAGATGTGCTTCACTTGTGATTTACATGTAATTCATATGTGAATCATATGTAATAAGTGTATTTGATAAGTTACATATGAGTCTTTTTTATTTTGTTTTTTACTTAATTAACCTAATGAGAACCAAACTTCATTCCATAAGATAGATATGTGTGTGTCTTTATGACTTAATTCAGAAAGAACTTAATACAATAATAAAAAAGGCTAATAAAAGAAAGTTTTTTTTCCCATTAAGTCCTAATTTTTAACAAATTTCCAAACTTTTTTTTGAGTAAAAAAATAAAACAATCAGAAAGGTTGCAAGTTGTATTTTGTTTTAATTAAAAAAATAGATTACTAGACTAACAACATTATTTTCATGACCATATTAAAAATATTGGAATAACAAACATGTCATGCAAACCGCTTGCCATTCATGTCTACTTCAAAATTTGATGAACAAAAAAAGAATCATGAACTTTAAGTTTAAAAAACTTCAAAACTATTTATAAAGTACAAAATTGCTCATTTTTTTCATACCTGTTGGATAAAAATCAACAATTGGCGAGTTTGGATTTGTCACTAATTTTCTATATTGTTCTAAAAGTGCATGTGCACTACAAATATTTTCAAGGTAAAAAGAAAACAATAAACAAAGTTATAAAATACAAAATCTAAATAATCTTGAAAAAAGGGAAAAGGTAAAAGATAAAAGGACGAAATTAACCTTACAGTAGGAAAGCCCCCTAGTAGCTGATTAAATGGTTTAAGAGGTGAACCTAGTTCAAAGATTATATTTAGCTTATTAAGATCCTTGAGATCAGAAGCAAAAGATGCATAATGGTAAATACAAAACCTAAAAAAAAGTTGGAAAAAAAAACATAACAAAACCTTATACCATGCAAATATGTCCGATTGAAAAGTCAAAAACAATAATAAACACCTTAAAGGGGAAAAATTATCGCTGTCATGAACCAACACCCTCATATTAATAGTACATCACCCAATAGGCTTTCTGTAAATTTTAGAACCTATAAAGAATTACATCAAATAATTTTAAATAAAAATGTAACAATATAACAAGGATTTTATATGATGTCTATGATGATTTTACATTATAAAATGGTAAATAATTGGCGTAGCTTTTAAGAATTTTAGAGACTTACAACATCTCTCATTATTGCATTCATCTTCTTAATAGTTTTAATTGAAAACTTTTATTCATAATACCGTTCCTTCCAATCAGGGGCGCCTAATTTAATCTGAAAAAACAAAAATGAAATTACTTATATACCCTTATATTATCTTAATAATCAGTTTCTAATGATTGTTCTCAAGTGCTCGAAAAAAGACTTAAATAAACGAAATACTATAAAATGATAATGTAGTTACTAAAACCACCTAACTTCTATAAATCATTATATAAACTGTTCAACTTTTTTAGGTTTCTTGGTTGAGATTACAAATAAAGTAGAGTAGTCTACGCTAAAAAAATTATTAACTGTTTTGTGACAAATTCACCAAATTAAAGAAATTTCAATCAAAGAAAATCACCATATTAAGAAAATTAAACACGAATAACCAGTATCTATCACAATCAAAGAAGAATTTAGATTAAAATTGAAGAAACTAGCATACCTTAAAAATCTTCAATTTTTGAACATCACATTCTCTCACTCTCAATCTTTGAACATATCGGAGTAATTCACAGGTCATCGGATTGGAAGTCTTCATTGATTGTAGGATATCTTCACTGTAATTTAGATGAAAAATAACAAATATCCGTGAACTCTTTAATAAACCCAGTGAAAAACAATTCTTGATTACCAACAAAACATTGTATGTTGACAGACCTTCACAACACTTGTAGCTACAACAAGATCCTCATTTGCTTTGTTTCTTGATGTACTCTGAAAATTAAAGATTCAACAATCTCTTCCTGATAAAAGAAACAAAAAAAACATGATTTCATAATGGAAAAATTAATAAGAAACAACATGATCATTTTACCTTCCAAAACCAGAATATTTTTCTGATTTATGTTTATCTGATCAATTAGTAACCATATCTATGTTTATCTGATCAATTAGTAACCATATCTAATTCCTATAATGATTTTCTGCTTCCACCTATTATGATCTAGATGTTCAATAAATACTTACACAAAAGATTTTTTTAGTGTTTTGTAATCTTTTTGAAGAATGGCTTTAAATACACAAAATATAAGCATTTATAAATTAATTAATTTGAATGTACTTATATAATTTTATAAGAGCAAATTTCCAAACAAGTAAAAACAAGTTACTGGAATGAATGTGCTAATTCTTTTCCTAGCAAAGGTCAATGAACAACTAAACATGTGAAGTTGTTCTCTTAAGCATTCAATTGAACACCTTTTGCACATCATATGCCAAGTCATTTCCCGGTTTCTTTAAGGCTTTAGACCAAGACGAAACAAAGTATATCACGAATAGAATACAGTATAACTATTTGAATTTCAAAATAATCGAAGCAAACCTTTAGCTTTTCAGATCGAATAGACAGCATCAAAAAACAACCTTCACTAGGCTCTCTGGTCTGGTTTTCCACATCGGTTTTTAAGACTGACAAATTCTTGACTCCAAATCGTATAGTCGATGAAGGTGTTGCAATGATCGATTATAGGCCAACAATGATAGTTGAGGTGTTGGTTTTCCACTTTGATTTGAATTTGAGATCGTAAACACGATTGTCCATAATCTAGATCTGGTGAGGCTTTTATCATCGTCGATCGATTGGAGATAAACTTCTCCATTCAGATCTTCAATCGAAAGAGGACATTGAGGTTTGGTCTGCGATGACGATCAGTAGATGCAGGAGGACGAGATAGATAGATAGAGAGAGAGAGAGATGATGACGAAGAGAGAGAGAGAGAGAGAGAGAGAGAGAGAGAAATGATATTTTTAATTCCCGATATGCCCCTATCATTATTTATAAAATGTATTTGATGCCATTAAACAAATGATAATTACAATTATGCAATGATCAATCCAAGTCATTCAAAATTTCGATCTAACGTTCCATTTTTAGTTCTCGGGTTTTCGGGAAACTATAAATTCTCATATGATCCCTATATATATATATATATATATATATATATATATATATATATATATATATATATATATATATATATATATATATATAAAAGCATATAAAAAAAAGGCTGTAGCCAAAAATACTTATGCCAACCCATAAAAAAATGTAAATTGTTTTTTTGTTTTTTTAATTTCTTAAAAATTGTAGGAGAGGCCACCATGAAATAAATATGATTATAAATAAAAGTGAAAGACTAATTATTAGATAGAAAATCCCCCCCTACGATGGGCAAATATTTACACCTCTAAAAAAGAGCGTAGATAACAACTCTTTTTGCAAAATGTCAAATTTAAAGTATCTTGCAAAGGAAAAGTGGTCAAGACTCAAGCTCAAAACCTGTATACTTCTCTTCGATTCCATTCCATTGCTATAAAAAGTGTTGTGGGAGCAAGCCACTGCTAAATCTCTCCACATAATTAACATCTTATACTTAATTATTTCTATCACTCTCTCTCCTACTTCCTCAAATACATAATCGGCCAATAGGTGAGACTCGAAAATATGTTTTGTTTCAGGCGTTTTTACTTTATTTATATTTATCCTTTGTATGGGTGCAGGCCTATATTTGATCGATCTGGATGTTTTGATCAACAGATTAAGCATTATCTTTTGTTGAACCAATATGGAATTGAATCCAATCATTGCAACGGACACTTCGCTGTAAGTCTTAGGATTTTTGTTCCAAATGTGTTTTTTCTTTTGGTTTTCTATATATCTTGGTCAAAATACACTAAAAATGAAACAAATAGTATTTCAGTTCATCCATACTTCACTTTTTACTTCAAAGAATATATATATATATATATATATATATATATATATATATATATATATATATATATATATATATATATATATATATATATATATATATATATATATATATATATATATATATATATATATATATATATATATATATATATATATATATAAAAGCTTATAATGTTTTTTTTTTTAATTTATAAAGATTGTTAAAAAGACCTTTCAATCTATTAGTTTTATTTTACATATTTATAAAATTTTATATGAATTCGATACACAAATATTAAATTTTATATTTATGATTTTCTAATATAATTTAAATTATAGCAAGTTAATTAAAATAAAATAGAAATTGATAAACCTACAATATGAGAACTAAAATTTACAAATAAAGTATAAATCAATTTTGGAGTAAAAAAGAAAATAGTAAATACTTCATATTTTCAGTATTACTATTTCTTTGCTCTAAAATGGAGTTCCGAATGAAACAGAGTTGGAGATCGTTTAATTTTATGACGGAATAAAAGATAGGGTTTGAAATAAAGTTGAAAATGCTCTTTAAAAAATAGGTAAAGAATTGCTATTTTGATTGTGACCAAGTGCCATAATCATCTTTTCAAGATGTTTTTATTTTTTTTATTTATAAATTTGGATTGGTTTGTTTTATAGTTCCTCAAAGTGTCTTAGGTCTAGATATAAGTTGCAAAGGGTATTGATTTAATGCTTGGGTTCGTTTGTATGATCCATCAACATCTATTTGCTTAGAGTTTTTATACTATGATGGAACAAAAGTTCGAAGGTGTAAAATGCACACTCATATATAAATCTCGAACATAAAAAAAGAAGAAGTCGGGTGTCAATCGAGTCGTGACTCTTATGGGGTCAAGGGGCAAAGCCCTAACAATGGAATATAGTGGACAACCATGTTTGAGACCAACACATTAATAGAGAGTAAGTTCATAGATTCCACAGCCAAACTAAGCTGAAAAGTAGATAAAAAAATTATAGCTTCCCAAAAACCATTTTTATCAATATTGTCAAGATTGTAAATATAAATATAAATACAAGTAAAATTTCAAAATTTTGGACTCACAGATAAAAACAATTCCCATACTTTATGTGATTATGGCTTTCAATTTTCCTAAAGTCGAAAGTGAGTTGAAGGTTATCAGTGATCGATTTTTGTGAATACATATAGGCTTGAAATATTAATGAAAGAAGGTAATTTACTAAATCAATCAAAATCCAGATCCAAATTGCCATATATGATCCTATTTCATATCCAGATTCTAACAACAATTAGTTAAGTTTTTAAATATTAGTGATGTAGTAATAAAAATAAAATTAAAAGGTTGTAACTATTTGAAAGCATTTTGAATAGTGTTCAACATATTTAACCTGTTCTATATTTCTTTTTATTCTTTTACTTTTTTGTGTGTGTTTTTATATGTTGCAACCCTAAATATGACTTATTTTTTAACACAATTTATTACAATATCTACCATAAAACAACAATTATTTTCTTCCAATTCACTCACTTGTGAAGCAAAAAAGAAAGTTTACGTTCTAATGGTTATGTCCCAGAAAAAGCCAATAGTTGATCATTAAAGTAGATTAACATTTCTAAACAATTTTTTGCATTTAAATAAATCATTTTATATCATATACCTAGTTATTGAAAAGACTAAATACTAAGAAGCTATAAATAAAAATTTAATATTACGAATAGGCTTTCATTTAATTTATTTGTGGTTTCCGATAGAAATTTAATAATTTATAACCTTTCTAGGAGATCAAAGTAATTAAATTCATTTATTGTATAATCAAGCTCCATTCTTTAGTTAGTTACACAAGTTAGAAGTTAAAACACTACAAGAAAACACTAAAATAGTATGATAATGTCGACTAAAACAAAAATATTATATAATAACGTAGCATCTACATCCATCATGAAACCCCTGGCATGTTGTTGTGAAGAACAAAGAATTCATAAAGTTTGGGTGAGAATTGGAATTTTTTTTGTGAGACTTTCATATACATCTGTTTGATCCTTTGTTACTGTTTTGTGCCACAAAAGAAACACACACAACACACGGGATGTATGTCTCTCATGCAATTTTTTTGTTACGCACGCATCAAACATGCACACTTTTTTTTTTTTTTTTTTTTTTTTTTTTTTTTTTTTTTTTTTTCATTTATTTGCATCCACTTTGAATTTTTTTTTAATTTATTTTATTTATTTATTTATTTGGATATCTTCTTTTACGGCTTTATTTTAGATCAAGAAAACATATTCCAAATAAAATTTTGGAAAAAAGATGTAAAAATTAAAATTTAGGATGAATTAACAACAACAACAACAACAATAATAATAATAATAATAATAATAATAATAATAATAATAATAATAATGGAAAAAGAATGGTAAATTTTGGATCAAATTTTTAAAAAATTTAAAAGCATAACTAAAAATATAATTTTTCAAAGTTGGATAATTTGTTGATCGAAAAAATTTCAAATTAAATACAATTCCCGGTTTTGATCTTAATTGAATTATATATATATATATATATATATATATATATATATATATATATATATATATATATATATATATATATATATATATATATATATATATATATATATGACTAAATCTATTACACAGCCAAAATATAAGGATTTATGGAGTTTTTCTTTTTTTTTTATTACGATGTTTGATGAAAGTTTAAAACAATTAGGAGATTGAAAATAAAAAAGTTTAAAAAATTAAGAAATAGTTTGTTTAAAAAATGTTGTATGAAAATTAGAAAAAAGAAACTTTAAACTAAGTAAAAGTATGAACATTTAAAACTTTTTTTTTTCTTTTTTTACAAAGTTTTAATATTATTAATAGAAGAATCTATAAAAGTGATGACATTTGGAGATAGTTGATTTTTTTATTTTATTTAAAAGTATGAAAATTTAAAACTTTTTTTTCTTTTTTTTACAAATTTTTAATATAATTAATAGAAGAATCAATAAAAGTGATGACATTTGGAGATAGTTGATTTTTTTATTTTATTATAATAAACATAATAATAAATTTTTTAAAATTTAACATATTACGTTAGTTTTATATAGAATTAAAATTTTGAAGAACTCTAAATATTTTAGTTTTTATACAAATAAAAAAGTGTTATAGCAAAAAACAAAATGAAAAAAATAAGTTTATATCATTGAACACGTGATACATGGCAAAAAAGAGAATCGTAAACGCATGATGCAAATTTGTATATGTAGTTGTGATTATACATTTTATCATTTTTAATACACACACATATATATATATATATATATATATATATATATATATATATATATATATATATATATATATATATATATATATATATATATATATATATATATATATATATGATCTCTCAACAAGTAATTGCAGGACTCTTTTCACCTGCATCAAAATAAATATTGCTACACTACGGGTCATTGTATATAATTATTTATAGGAGGAATTTCGTATAAAAACTTATTAAACATCAAAATATTATATTTGTCTAACTTAATTTTTAAATATCATGTTTAAACTTCATAAAATTTTAATATATTGTATTTGTAATTCTTGTCATCAATATATATATATATATATATATATATATATATATATATATATATATATATATATATATATATATATATATATAATTCTTGAACATCAAAATATTAATGATAATATCTAAAATATCATCCATAATACAAAATATAATATTTAACAATAATAAAAACTAAACAATGAATGCATACATCTCATGTAAAGGGCTGAAGATGAAACATTTTGTTTGACAAGAGAACGACAATCCAATAATTTAAAAATAATTATTCCATTATTATAGACGTAAGGATAATATCGTTAAAATTTTCAGTTATTATAATAATTCAAAGATAGACAAAAATGATTATAAAGTATTAAAAACATTGTAAAAAAAGATTTTGATAAATATGATATTTTGAAGTTTTATAAAGGATAAATACGATATTTAAAATTTTAAGTTGAGCAAATATGATATTTTATAGTTTAAGAAAAACATATATGGAATTTTCTTTTAATTACATATACAAGTGAAAGGCACTATCTTACTAAAACAAGATAAATATTTTAATACATCGCCTTTCTATCCATAAAAAGTGAAAAGAAATTATCATAAGTTTTTGTAACATAACCCTAAGTTATACAAAAATGTCTTAATATGCCATTTTTTTGTAGATTTGATTACTTTATGTGGAGTGACTTCTAATTAGCTTTTACACTTGATTATTATTCTATAAAAGTGATGTAGTTAATAAATATCCATAATTACCTTTTCAATCTCATAGAATTAAAGGGAATTCATGAAAAACAATCAAATTTACATTTATTAGGTAAAATTTTAAAACAACACCAAAATTTTTCAAAACAACCACTTAAGGGTGGTGGGAGTATCTCAGGAAGAGCTAGATACAAAAGACAAGTAGGCTCATATGACTCATTGGTACCGATAGGAACATTGTTCCACCTACTTGGTACAACACAAAAGGAAGCTACCGGAAAATGGTGTTCTCTATTCAAAGTTGACTTAAAAAAGGTAAAAGACTCAGTGGAGGAAAAACGGGGAATGGGAGGTGGGAGATATAGGAACACCGCCCTGATGCTATTGGATATATGGTAGGGATGATACCAACCGACCACCATCCTAAGAGAAAAGCTAGATAAAAAGACGAAAGGGATGCAAGAACCTAAAGAAAACCCGAGCAAACAACTAATAGTTTGAAATCAATACATTTAAGACTACAAATTTCTATATTTATGTTTAAATTGATTATCATCTAACAATTTGAGAACTGGTACTTTAACTTCATTGAAGATAATCGAGTTTCCATATTTTCAAATGAACTAAAGTTCAAACACAATGAGTACGTCCATGACTTTTATGATCATGTTATACTTTAGAATTTCAAATTTTTATTAGAATATTTCTACTTCTTAGAAAATTTAAAGCCTTATATAATTTTATGACGTTCCTATTGGTTTAGATCTACATTGGAATTAATCTAAGTGCAATTTTAACTTGTTATTGACAGGAAACAAGTGGAAGACGAAAGATCAAATGGTACTATCAGCAAGTTCCTAGGAGGCGTAAACCACACCTTCAGAAAACTCATATTTCGTGTCATTTCTTCACGCCCGATTCCAGAACACATCGCCTTCATCCTCGACGGAAACCGAAGGTTTGCCAAGAAATGGAAGCTCACGGAGGGTGCAGGTCACAAAGCTGGATTTTTCGCACTCATGGCAGTCCTAAAATATTGCTACGAGATAGGAGTTAAGTATGTCACCATCTATGCATTCAGCCTCGACAATTTTAATCGACGCCCTGATGAAGTCCAATACGTAATGGACTTGATGCAAGAAAAGATAGAAGGGTTTCTAAATGAACTTACTCTTATAAACCAATATGGTGTTAGAGTCATGTTTATCGGCGATCTCGATAGGTTATATGAACCCGTAAGGATTGCCGCTGAGAAGGCCATGGAAGCCACCGCTAAAAACTCACGCACATATCTCCTAGTATGTGTTGCATACACTTCATCCCATGAAATCCCACGAGCCATTTATGAAGCTTGTCAAGAAAAAAGTGAAGCTACTAGCATACGTATAATGAATGGAAACATGAATACTGACATAAATCATGGAGGTCAATCGATGATCAAAGTGGTTGATCTTGAGAAGCATATGTACATGGGAGTAGCTCCAGATCCTGATATTCTAGTGAGGAGCTCCGGCGAGACAAGGTTAAGCAACTTTCTGTTGTGGCAAACCACCAACTGTTTCTTGTATTCCCCGAAAGCTTTATGGCCGGAGATGGGGTTCTGGCAGGTGGTTTGGGGGATCTTGGAGTTCCAGAAAAACTATCAGTACTATGAGAAGAAGAAGAAGCAGGCTTAAGGATGTATCTTTAAGTAAAAATATTTTCCTTTAAGTCGGTTTGCAGTGTGTTTTCAGAATTAATGGGATTTTTCTTCTCGATATGAACTTTCAACTTTGGGTCGATAATAATATGTCTTAATGAAATGTTATACATACGTAAATGCTTGTCTCATCAAGTAAATCAACTTGATATGTTTATTTTAAATAAGGGCATCACAAATCATTGAAGTTTATAAAGTTAAATGGATTGGGACTTCAAGATTTTATTTTTCATTAAGCTTTATTTTTTTATTGCATTAAACACTGCAAATTTTAATGCAACCTTTGAAATTGGATGTATAAGTTGCATTAGCAATAACTTTCATCCTTTTAAATTAAGATTGAGAAAATTTCTGTAGAACCTTCCAAGCTAGTTTTATGTTACTATTTTGGGATTTCGTATTTCCAAGTGAAGTCCTTTTTTATAATGAACAAAAAAAAAATCATGTATGTATGTTAAAAACATAATGAGACTAATTAAATTTATGGATTTCTTTAAATAATTAACATAAATGATGAAAAAAAATTGAAAAGTTAACAAAAAATCATGTCTTTGCATCAACTATCAAATGTGAAAATCACAACTATTTAAAGAAAAGTTACTATCTTCTTGCAAAACTCACTACATGACCTTTTCCAAAAAGGCACAACAGCATTTATAAATAAAATGTGGATCCTATGACCTTTTATAATCATGTTTTCAATCTAAAAATGCATAAACAACTTTTGCGTTATAGGTGATCGATCAGATTGGTGGTTGGGAAAAACTATCGAGTTTGTAGAATAGGGTGCCTCACTTGTGCAACTCTAAAGAGTGTATGAGGATCCCAACGTCAATCTCTTTGCCTTTAAGACTAGGTTTTGGGCTTCATCGACTAACTAAATTGGTTGGAGTCCCATATGATACTACATGATTTACTCTAAAATCATTAATATATTGGGCACCTATTGCTTATTTATTGCGTTCAATCACGCATGTGTTGAAGACACATAAACTCACTCTTAAAAGATGAAACATATGTTATAATCTTTCCCACTTTAGAAGAAAAATAAATTTAAAATATAAAGTCATTGGTAGAACATTAACGATAGGAAGTCAAAAAGATGTGGAGTGCCTCTTTAAAAGACACAACGCACCTATTCCAAATCACAAAAAACACACGTCAAACATTGACTACATGTGGAATTCATCGGGACACATGGAAGCTCCAGATGTGACACCTATGCAAGGCGCGTTGAGCCTTGAGAGAGGCGTGACATGCCTTGCATCCTATATATAGGTGTCTTTGTCATTTGTTTTTCGTGTTGTCGGGGAGAACTTTGCACGGGTACATAATGTTGTATAGTTTACGGAAGCACGTAGTAACCCAGATATATAAGAATCATTACCAAAGATAGGTATAATCAATTATTTTGTTTATCTACGTTGTTATTTCGATATTTAAGACATCGTAATCACGGAGCAAGGACTGGGACATGAGTTTAGACTGTCGGGGTATAATACAATGCTATTATTAACCCAACGACATAATAAGATTATTAATCCGGTCAGTGAGAATTGTAAACCCCGGATTACGGGTTGACCTGACAAGATTTGTCGAGCTAACGAATTACAGGGTTAAGCCGTTTAGTAGTTATACGATAAGACTCAATGAGTTGGGTAACAAATTATTACCTTATTCAACTAGTAATTAAATAAAGAAATATCTTAGTAAGCCCGTAAAAGTTCTAAGGAAATTGTTATAGTATATGAATAAGTTCATATGAGCGATAGGTTGGAAAGTTACACAAGACATGAGGTCGAATTGGCAGTTAATCTTCCCTAACTGGACAGGCGAGTACATGTGGACTTTTTTGTACATAGCACCAGAAAAGTAAAACGATTTATTATGTGTTTTATATGAACAAGAAAGTCTTATGATATGATACTTTAAGTATGGATTGAGTAGTTCCCATTGATCCACATATGTTTTTAAAAAGAACACATCGAGGGTTGAAATAACAACATGCTAAGTCGTTAACGATCTGAAATATAATTTGTTCAGAAAAGAATGACATTGTTGGTTATTGTTTTGTTTTGTTTTTGGATAGGATGGTTATTGTTTTGGATAATTGATTTGAGATTTGTTATTGATTACTCAAGATGAGTTTTCATAATTGATATTTTATTTAGGATTGGTTTTGATCACTCATGAAGAGTGAGATTTTTAGATTGAACTTAGTGGTTCATGATGAGCTTTCCTATGTTGAAATGAATGCATTCATAGTTTTCGTGATATAGGTTCGTACACAATTAGAAAGTACTACTTGGAAGATATCTTCCATTTCAAAGTAGTAGTGCTGGGAGGAACCAACAGAATATATATATATATATATATATATATATATATATATATATATATATATATATATATATATATATATATATATTGTAACATCCCGGAATCGTAAGAGTAGAGTTGAAGGGCTAAAAGTGTAAGTTTTAGAGGATGACTCGGCGAGTCCATGGATAGACTCGACGAGTTAGGTCGCGGTCATGGTCGCGTGTCTAGTGGCCTACTCGGCGAGTCCCAAGGATGGACTCGGCGAGTAGGTGCTGTATGGAGAAAACTCTAATTTCCGGGGTTGAGCCCTATATAAAGAGCATTATACCCCTCCACAGCCTCCCTTATTCCCCCCCTTGAGTTCCAGAAACCCTAAATTCGTGGAGAGATCATTTGTGGAGCAAATTAGAGCTTGGAGAGGTGTTGTTTGAAGAGATCTTGAAGGAGAAGTGGCTTGGATCAAAGGGCTTTGCTTGGATTCGAGTTTGGCTGCTATTGAGGCATCTTTTGGAGGTAATATCTTCGTCCTTAGGCTGTGCATTCCTAGTTTCATCATTTTGGGGTTTGTGGGGAGTATGTCTTGGAATGTTTTGGAGTTTGGAGGATAGATCTGAGGTTGCTACCTCAGATCTGGAATATTGAAGGCCTAGAGTGCATTAAAGTTCCTGTGTTTGAGTGCTTAGTGAAGCCACCATGTCCCAAACCTTGGTTTTAAGGTGAATATGGCTTAGATCTCGTTAGATTCACGTAAAGTTTGCCACTTTATGTGATGGATGGATTGTAGGAGGTTGGATCTATGTTTTGGATCAATTGCATGGCCTGAGATGCTTCTATATGGATTCAGATAGGTGGTACTCGACGAGTCACATGGGTGGACTCGACGAGTTGCTTGAAGATGGCCTGGGACTCGACGAGTTGGAAGAACAACTCGGCGAGTAGGTTGAAGATGGCCTTGGACTCGACGAGTCCATTTGGACTCGGCGAGTCTTGTCGAGGAAGTCCCAATGTTTCTGGTTGAGTCGATGAATCGGTGAGTCAAGGGATGACTCGGTGAGTTGGGTGCGAGTGGACTCAGAGTTGTTGGACTCGATGAGTCTTGGGGTGACTCGGCGAGTTGGGTCGCTAATTGAGGGAAGTTCTGAGCATAAGGACTCGGCGAGTCATCGGGATGACTCGGCGAGTAGGGTCAGTCAGGGGTTGACTTTGACTCGTCCAAGGTTGACCAGTTGTCTTCCAGGGGTATTTAGGTAATTAAGGGTATTTATTGAGTTGTATGTTTTGATGTTTAGTGGAGGAGTTCGTGCCAGAGTTCGGAGCAGCGGGATCTTATCTTTTCAGCCGGCAGTTTCGAGGTGAGTTATCCTCACTATATCAACAGGGTCTAAGGCACCAAGGCCGACCCTTTATTGTATTGAGATTCGGTTATGGTTATTATGTTATTGTTTGATGTGTCTGCATCCTGGTAGCTAGGATGGTACATGCTAGGAGGCCTTGCTAAGGTCAGTTTTCCCGATATACAGAGTGATGCTATGCTAGTGACCGGTTAGGTCGGTAACCCGGTTAGGGTAATGATATGCTATGTGATATGCTTGCTCGGTTTGTTGACTGTGACTGTTATATGAATGTATGTTTTGTGCACATGGTTGTTTGGACTGGAGATGGGTTGAGGCGGGTCCTGCTTTGTGCTGTAGGCCAAGATACCCAGGGCGGACCGGTTGTTCCGAAGGCCCAGCGAGCGGTCCGGATAGGCTGTAGGCCCCACGAGGGCGGACCAGACGTGCCGAGGCTCGGAGAGTGGACCAGGCCGACTGAAGGCCCGATGCGGGCGGACCAGTCACACTGTAGACTCAGAGAGTGGACCAGGTGGGTTGAAGGCCCGATGCGGGCGGACCAACCCCACTGTAGACTCGAAGGACATGACTAGACCCGGAGGATGGATCCGTTGGACTGAAGGCCCGATACGGCGGACCAGTCAAACGGTAGACCCGATATGCATGGCTGTTCTATGTTCTGTTATGTTATGTATGTTTTATACGTTTTGGACCGGAAGGTCGCAGCCTGGAAGGGCGTCTACGTGGTTGGTATTTTGGGGGTATCTCACTAAGCTTTCGGGCTTACGGTTGTGGTTTAATGTTTTTCAGGTTCTTCAGGAGACTGTGGCAAGGCGAAGGCACGATCGTACCGCTCCTCATGATTTTGTAGCAATGTGATTCTGGGAATACTCTAATGACTTGTATTGAAAACCTTTTTGTAAACATTTTAATGAAAATCAGGTTGTTTTGAAAATTTTAAATTGGTTGTATTTTTCGGATATATATATATATATATATATATATATATATATATATATATATATATATATATATATATATATATATATATATATATATATATATATGCAAAAGTATTGAGCCCGCATGATTGAGGGGATTCCCTCATAGGCTGGATTGGACTAGTCAGGAGTTGCAAGGCTATTGCAAAAATACAGGATTGATCCCCTGTAGATTCAGAATTGATAATAATTCCACGTTTTTGTATGTATGGAATCTGTATGATTTTGTTTTCTTGTTTTGGGAATCAGGCCTTGTAAGCAGATTCCTACAACTTGAGCCTTGACAGTTCTGATCGACTTGCTTGAGTTTTATTGATATTTTATTGTGTTTACTATTAATTTCGGAAATAATTTTCATTGGATTAGATCATGTTTGAAAACATGAGGAATTATAAACACAGTCTAAAACCAATATACTCACGAGTCTTCGGACTTATGTAGTTTTTTTGCTATGTACCAAGGTATAGGAATTGAAGAAGATGGGTACGACCAATGAAAGTGACGAAAGATATATAGAGGGTTTTAAATCGTTTTCTCTTTTGTTGTGGTTGTTGATATTGTTTTGTAACACCGAAGGTTGTGAAAATCTGATAAATATTTTAATGTTTTGATAAAAATAAATTTTATTAATATAAATAGGTGTTTAAAAGTTACGGTGTTACAAAACATATCCATTTTCATAAGTGTGGTTGTGGTATAGTTAAAATAACATTATCTCGTAGTCATGGGGGAAACAATTAACACTGATTCGAAACGTGTGGTGTCACTCAAACATCATACATTTTCCTTGTCGCCTTCATGCATCCTAGGAATTATCTTACCAAGCTCTCACTTCCTTTATAGACTTTTTAGGAGATGATCTTTGTATGTGGATCTTCTGGAATATCCATGCATGATTTCGAAGAATTTACAAAATTCATAGAACCAGCCGAAAGTGCTTCATTATTTCAAGATTCTTATTGAATTTTGGGATCTCGACCTTGATATGTACCCACCTCCATCATGTTCTCATCTACCATGCCAATCATCAAAATGTTCATCATCCTTTTTATAGAGAAAATATCAAACAACATCCTTTTTCTTGATAACGGTCAACGGTCAACGCTGGTCAACGGTCAACGGTCAACTTTGACCGGACTCGGCGAGTGCACTATGGCGACTCGGCGAGTCTATGCGCATGCACCAATTTCCCTAGAACCCTCCCTTGACACGTCGAGCATTTCCCCCAACTCGACGAGCTCCATCTGGCACGAGTGGTGGGGCCACCACGACTCAACTCGCCGAGTCTCAAGAACAACTCGGCGAGTCCAGTTTGACTCGGTCCACCTGTCCTTCCTGTCTCCCCCTTGACTCACTGAGTTCACCTTTCCCAACTCGGCGAGGCCACCCGCTGAGTGGTCGGGCAACATTCATGCTACTCGCCGAGTCTGTTCTTCGGACTCGGCGAGTCCGTGCCATGCACTGACTCAATCTTGCTCTAAAGGTCAGATCCAGTCCATTAATCCATAGATCCAGTCCCTCCATGCTTATTTAGCACGTAAAGTCACAATCTTGATGCATAAATAACCTCTACATGGCCACAAATGATGTTTTTGACTCAAATACTTCAACACAAGGTCAAGGGCTCCATTTCCACCCATAAAGCTTGATGAGTGAGGCCCTCTGGACCTCTATGGATCCAGATCCATGGTCTCAACTCAAAGAGGGAACCAAAGGGGCACCAAATCACCCCATAGATGACCACACTAAACCCTAAATTGCATCAAGCTTCACCAAACAGAGAATGGTCTGAAAATAATACCTCTAGAGTGATGATCCAAGCTCCAAACCCACGAAATAGCAACCTCCTTTGCTTCCTCTTGCCTAGGGCCTCCTTCTTCTTGCTAAACAACACACCCAAGATCAAGATTGGCTCTCTTCCCTTCACAAAACGCACAAGAACTCTAGGGACACTCTCTGGGGGTTGGATGAGCACAAATGACGGCCATAAGGCCCTTTAAATAGGCCTCAAACCCGGAGATTTAGGGTTTCAATACACAGCGCAGACTCGCCGAGTCCATACCCTGGACTCGCCGAGTCCAAGCGCGCACCAGTGATCAATTCCGCGTCCCTACTCGGCGAGTCTGAACCCCAACTCGCCGAGTCCTTCTCACAAAATAACAAAATTTAAACTTACAAGATACCTGGTAAAATCCGGATGTTACAACTCTCCCCCACTAGAATTGGACTTCGCCCTCGAAGTCTCGCTCTAAAACAGCTCCGGATGCTGCTCCCGCATCATACCCTCCGGTTCCCAGGTCATCTCGGATCCCTTCCGATGTTGCCACTGAACCAATACCAGAGGTACCTCCTTGTTTCTCAAAATCTTGATCTTCCGATCCCTAATAGCCACTGGTCTCTCCGCATAGTTCAGGCTCGCATCTACCTGAATATCCTCTAGTGGAACCACTGCCGACTCATCGGCTATACATTTCCTCAACTGCGATACATGAAAAGTGTTGTGAATCTGCCCCAACTCAGCTGGTAACTCCAGCCGATAGGCTACCCGGCCTACCCTGGCAATCACACGAAACGGGCCTATAAACCGGGGCCCCAATTTGCCCCTCCTCCTGAACCGGATCACTCCTTTCCAAGGAGAGACCTTCAGGAGAACAAAGTCGCCGACCTGAAATTCCAGTTCGGACCGGCGTCTATCCGCGTAACTCTTCTGTCGGCTCTGAGCGGTCAGTAACCTCTGCCTGACCAGCTGTATCTGCTCTGTCGTCTGATTCACGATCTCTGTACTGCCCATTACCCTTTGCCCAACCTCTCCCCAACATATGGGAGTCCGACACCTCCTACCATACAACAGCTCAAAGGGCGGCATACCAATGCTCGAATGATAGCTGTTATTGTAGGAAAACTCCGCCAAAGGCAAATACGTGTCCCAACTACCCCCAAAGTCCAGTACACAAGCTCGAAGCATGTCCTCGAGTGTCTGTATCGTCCGCTCACTCTGACCGTCGGTCTGGGGGTGGTATGCGGTACTAAAATGCAGCTTAGTACCCAACTCCTCATGAAATTTCTTCCAAAAACGGGAAGTGAAACGCACATCGCGGTCTGAAACAATCGAGATCGGCACCCCATGCCGAGATACAACCTCTCTCACGTAAATCTCCGCCAACTTCTCCGCTGAAGAACTCTCACTGATGGCAAGAAAGTGAGCGCTCTTTGTCAACCTATCCACGATCACCCAAATTGCATCAACTCCTCTGGCAGTCCTCGGCAATTTGGTGATAAAGTCCATCGTGATCTGTTCCCACTTCCACTCGGGAACCTCCAATGGCTGCAACTTGCCATGCGGTCTCTGGTGTTCGGCCTTTACCCTTCGACAGGTCAAACACCTCTCGACAAACCATGCTACATCCCTCTTCATACAGGGCCACCAATACTCCTTCCTTAGGTCCAAATACATCTTCGTGGCCCCGGGGTGGATCAAAAATTTCAATCTATGAGCCTCCTCCATCAATGTAGCACGGGTACCACCCACAAACGGTACCCAGATCCTGCCCTGGTAAGTCATAAGGCCTCGACTATCCGATATAAACTCAGAAACCATCCCAACAACCCGCTCTCTCTTCTGCATCTCCGGATGCACGGCCTCGGCCTGAGCCCCACGAATGGCGTCCAGAACTGGAGCTATCACGGTCAATCTCAAACATACATCTCGCAGGGGAGTACTCTCCGCCCTGCGACTCAATGCGTCGGCTACCACATTAGCCTTGCCCGGGTGGTACAAGATCTCGCAATCATAATCCTTGACCACGTCTAACCATCTCCTCTGCCGCATATTTAGGTTAGGTTGGTCCATCAAGTACTTCAAACTCTTGTGGTCCGTGTAAATCGTACAACGAACCCCATACAAGTAGTGCCGCTAAATCTTGAGGGCGAACACTACTGCCCCCAACTCCAAATCATGTGTGGGGTACCTCGTCTCGTGAAGCTTCAACTGCCTCGATACATAAGCTATCACATGACCCTTCTGCATCAATACCGCTCCCAATCCTAGGATCGATGCATCACAGAATACCACAAAACCTTCCATACCTTCCGGAAGGGCTAATACTGGAGCTTCACACAACCTCTGGCGAAGCGTCTCAAAGGAGGTCTGCTGCTCGGGACCCCATGCAAATGTCACACCCTTCCGGGTCAATCTGGTGAGTGGGACCGCAATCTTGGAGAAATCCTTAATAAACCTCCGGTAATACCCTGCCAATCCAAGGAAACTTCGGATCTCAGAAGGTGATCTCGGCACCTCCCACCTCATCACTGCGTCAACCTTGGACGGATCGACCAATATCCCTTTCTGGTTAACGAGATGTCCCAGGAACTGGACCTCCCGCAACCAGAAATCACACTTGGAAAACTTTGCGTAAAGTTTCTCCGCTCTCAAAACCCCAAGAACCTCCCTCAAATGCTCCTCGTGCTGCTCTCTGGATCTCGAATATACCAGAATGTCATCAATAAAAACAATCACCGAACGATCCAACATCGGCCGACATACCCTGTTCATGAGGTCCATGAACACAGCCGGGGCATTGGTGAGCCCGAAAGGCATCACCACAAACTCATAATGCCCATAACGAGTCCTGAATGCTGTCTTCTGGACGTCCTCGTCCCGCACTCTCACCTGATGGTAGCCCGACCTCAAATCACTCTTGGAGAACCAAGACGCTCCCTGTAGCTGATCGAATAAATCGTCGATCCTCGGCAGCGGGTAACGGTTCTTGACCGTCAGCTTATTTAATTCCCGATAATCAATACACATGCGATGCGAGCCATCCTTCTTCTTCACAAACAGGATGGGTGCTCCCCACGGCGAGCTACTCGGCCGAATAAACCCCTTCCCCAGCAACTCCTGAAGTTGCGAGGATAACTCCTGCATCTCTGGAGGCGCAAGGCGATACGGCACCTTGGCAATAGGCGCGGCTCCAGGAACCAAATCGATGCCAAACTCCACTTGCCTCACGGGAGGCACACCTGGTAACTCTTCGGGAAATACATCTGGAAACTCCCGCACTACCGGAACTTCATCCACAGAGCCCGATCTCTCAGAGATCACTCGCGTATCCATCACATACGCTACATAACCCTTACAGCCCTGCTGTAAACACTGCCTCGCCCTAGTAGCCGAACAAAAGGCTGATCCAGAACGTGTACCCTCTCCGTATACTGAAAGAACTCCCCCACTAGGATCTCGTATAGTCACCAGCTGACGCTCGCAATCGATAACCGCACCGAATCGGCTCAACCAGTCCATGCCCACTATAACACAGACATCACCCATCGCAATAGGAATCAGGTCGATCGGAAACTCAACCCCGAAGATCTCCAATACACATCCCCGGAAGACCTCTGTAGCACAAATCACTCTGTCGGCGGCTATGGAAACCCACAGGGGCCGGCTCAATGCCCCACGACTAACACTGATACGCTGACTAAATGCCAAAGACACAAAAGATCGACTCGCACCCGAGTCAAATAACACTAAAGCAGGTACAGAATTCACAAGGAAGGTACCTATGCATAGCATAATATAAGCATAATATCTCAACACCATAAATAAATAATGAAAAGGAAACATACCAGCCACAACGTCGGGTGCAGCGCGGACCTCTTCCGCAGTCAGCTGGAAGGCTCTTCCCCGAGCCCTCGGTGCCTCGGCCTTCACGGGCCGACTCTCTGTAGCAGCAGCTCTGATGGCGGCGGGAGCAGACCCCTGAGATGCCCCGCGCAGCAGCGGACACTCCGCCTTCCGGTGTCCAGTCTGGTTGCAGTGGAAGCACACTGCAAATCCCTTGGGGCAGTCCTTAGCCATATGCCCCTCCTTGCCACATTTGTAGCAAGACCCTGCCCGACAGACGCCATCGTGACCCTTGCCACACTTCCCACAAGTGCGGCCCTTCTGGCTCCCGGGTCTGGGATCAGCGGGCTTGGCCCGCTTGGCTGCCGGCTGGGACTGTGCCGGCCGCCGATCCCTCCCCAGAGACTCCGCCTCCTCCCTGGCCTGAGTCTCAAGCTCAATCTCCCTCTTCCGAGCATTTGCCTGAAGCTCGGCAAATGTCCGGTACGAGGAGTTCGCAGCGAACTCCCGAATATCCCGCCTCAGAATGCTCAGGTAACGGCTCATACGTGCCTGCTCGGTGGACACGTGCTCAGGGCAGAACATTGCCCTCTCATGAAACATCCTCGTAATCGCTGTAACTGACTCGGTACCCTGCTTGAGGGTCAGAAATTCCTGCGCCAGACATTCCCTCTCCACCTGAGGAACGTACTCATCTCAGAACATGGTAGTGAACCTCTCCCAGGTCACTGCCGAAAGCTCAGTCGGTGTGAAATGCGCAGTCACAAACTTCCACCAGTCCTTCGCTCCCAAGCGAAGCTGGTTCAGCGGGAACCGAACCTTCAAATGCTCAGGGGACGAGCAAGTGAAGAAGCATCCCTCCATATCAGATATCCACCTCATAGCTGCCACCGGATCCTGCGTACCATCAAACTCTGGTGGCTTGGTGTTGCTGAACTCCCTAAACAACATCGCATCACCCCCCTGGGGTCTCGCCGCAGCAATCGCTGCGGTAGCCGCTGCAACCGCAGCCTCAGAAAGAGCGGCATAGCGCTCATCAAACGTCTCAATCAAAGCGGTCTTAACAGACCCGAACATCTCTGGTATCTCAGCTCTGATGACCGCAGCCACCTCCTCATGAATGATCTGTCGAATCTCCTCATCACTAGATCCGGCGTCCTCCGGCATATGACGTGTCCTCACCATGATCAACCTCTGAAATACAACATGCGATAATTAGAACTCACTCGAACACTCTTACATTCAACAAACCACCCCTCCTTGATTCTTGGCATCCCCCGATTCTTATTTGGGCTGTGTACCGCACCGGTGCTTTTAGTAGTACGGGCCCAATACTACTGTCCGCACCGTCTCAGTACACACCCCAAATCGTCCTCTTCGGATCCCAGTCCCCAAGTACTCTATTATACTTAAATCACTCTGAAACAGATCTCACACAAAGCCCTAGCTGCTTCCTAATTATTCTCAGCGTCTCGTAGCAGCTCACCATTCCCTAAGCTAAGGCATCACAAAACAGGCCACTCTAGTCCTATCAGCAATACCTAGCCTACTCTAGCATGCAACCACATCACAATAATAATTATTACATGACAAAAGATATTTTGGGAATTCACCGTTCGGGCGCTAACTGATCGTACACACGTTTCTTCCTGGAAAACCCTTTACTCTTAGAAAATGTTGGTTTTTTTTTTATTTTGAAAATATCTCTTTAATTCCTCAGTTTGAGTTCAAATACCCCCGAAGGTGTACCCGAATCCCTCAAACCAAGGCTCTGATACCAATTTGTAACACCGAAAATTTAAAACCAATTTTTCATTTTTATATAAAACATAATTCCATTAATATTCATAAAACAACCATTTAATTGTTCAACAAAACAGTACAAAATCCCAAGATCGACATGTCAAACTCCAAACGTGTGTGTACGGATCAAGCCGGCGCCTTCCCGCGGTCGTCACTAGTACCTGAAACAAATAACATCAACACTGTAAGCACAAGGCTTAGTGAGTTCCCCAAAATACCACATATAACACATATTTGCCACTCTAGGCTATAACTCTGTGGGTCCGTGCACCCAAACTCTGTGAACCCTCAGGTTCTAACTCTGATAAACATGCACCACATAAATCACATAGAAATCATGCAGTACAACACATAACATACATAGCATACAAATACTCTATCACGTAGCTCTGGTTACCTACTCAAGGTAAGGTATAGTGAGAAGACTCACCTCGTGTGTTTCGGTAAATTGTAACCCTGAAATCGCTAACACTCGATCCGCCGAGCTGTAGCCCCCTATAGCACAATACATCTCTAATTAACACTTTCCCAACTTGGGTTGACCACACTATAACAAGTCACTCTTGGTCAACGCTGGTCAACGGTCAACGGTCAACTTTGACCGGACTCGGCGAGTGCACTATGGCGACTCGGCGAGTCTGTGCGCATGCAGCAATTTCCCTGGAACCCTCCCTTGACACGTCGAGCATTTCCCCCAACTCGACGAGCTCCATCTGGCACGAGTGGTGGGGCCACCACGACTCAACTCGCCGAGTCTCAAGAACAACTCGGCGAGTCCAGTTTGACTCGGTCCACCTGTCCTTCCTGTCTCCCCCTTGACTCACTGAGTTCACCTTTCCCAACTCGGCGAGGCCACCCGCTGAGTGGTCGGGCAACATTCATGCTACTCGCCGAGTCTGTTCTTCGGACTCGGCGAGTCCGTGCCATGCACTGACTTAATCTTGCTCTAAAGGTCAGATCCAGTCCATTAATCCATAGATCCAGTCCCTCCATGCTTATTTAGCACGTAAAGTCACAATCTTGATGCATAAATAACCTCTACATGGCCACAAATGATGTTTTTGACTCAAATACTTCAACACAAGGTCAAGGGCTCCATTTCCACCCATAAAGCTTGATGAGTGAGGCCCTCTGGACCTCTATGGATCCAGATCCATGGTCTCAACTCAAAGAGGGAACCAAAGGGGCACCAAATCACCCCATAGATGACCACACTAAACCCTAAATTGCATCAAGCTTCACCAAACAGAGAATGGTCTGAAAATAGTACCTCTAGAGTGATGATCCAAGCTCCAAACCCACGAAATAGCAACCTCCTTTGCCTCCTCTTGCCTAGGGCCTCCTTCTTCTTGCTAAACAACACACCCAAGATCAAGATTGGCTCTCTTCCCTTCACAAAACGCACAAGAACTCTAGGGACACTCTCTGGGGGTTGGATGAGCACAAATGACGGCCATAAGGCCCTTTAAATAGGCCTCAAACCCGGAGATTTAGGGTTTCAATACACAGCGCAGACTCGCCGAGTCCATACCCTGGACTCGCCTAGTCCAAGCGCGCACCAGTGATCAATTCCGCGTCCCTACTCGGCGAGTCTGAACCCCAACTCGCCGAGTCCTTCTCACAAAATAACAAAATTTAAACTTACAAGATACCTGGTAAAATCCGGATGTTACAGGTCCGGTCCAAGAGCCGGTCCGGTCCGGTCCGGTCCGGGTCGGTCCAAATGCTCACCCCTACATGCAAAACACCCGATTTATGTAAACTAGAAATAACATTAAAGGAAATGCATCCTAATTGACCATGCTATAGTTCAAAAGAAGCATTGGTTGAAGTTGGAGAAGAAGCCACCAAAGTCGTATGACCATCTTTAAGCATGTAAAGACCATCCTCACGTCAGGCTTATGTCATCACTTGTTTGCTTTTCCTGTCCTGAATAGTAAAGAACGATTGAGAAAAAAGTACATCAACTGGGTGATCCATAGTAAGTTTATTAATAGATAGAAGATTCTTGGTTAAGTGAGGAATAACCAGGACATCTCGTAACAGCAGCTTATTAGAAACCATAGAATTACCAATATGAGAAATAGGAAGATTTTGTCCCTTTTCAAAAAGAACATGCATATTACTTGAATAGGGCGCCGATTGAAACACATTGTTTGTGGAGGAAGTCATATGTGAAGTAGCCCCTAAGTCAACATACCAATTTGTATTTCCTTGAGTTACATGGCATTCCAAATGGATTGCTTGAGCAATGTTTTCAGCAGACAGAATGGAGTTGGATGATTATGTGTGAAGTTTTAGGTAAGAGGAGGCATAATGCCCATTATTGTGACATAACTAGCAATAGGGAGGTCGCCTGCCTCCTCGTCCTTTACCCCCACTATTATTGTTTCCATGAGACCCTCCTCTACAAGGATAATATGAAGACCGATCGCTTGTATTGCTGTTACAAAACTGAAAAATAAAGGAAACAATAGGGGTTGAAGAACCATAAATTGGCTGTAAAAAAGAGCTCATGGTTTTCGTCTTGAGATAATAAGTATCGAAAAGCAGGATATGGATTTGAGGTACGTATAGTTGTGGAGAAAGTCTCAAATGAAGATCCAAGGCCAAAAAAAAAACCAATAAATATTATCCATATCATCAACAGGTTGGCCTATGACAACCAATTTATCACATACAATCTTGAATTTTCGACCAAAATCAGAGACTGAGGTGTTACCTTTTGCATATGGCGTAGGGAATCATGAAGAGAGTGAATGCGTTCAACAGAGGAATTGTTGTAGGTGGCTTCCAGGGTTTTCCATATGGAGCAAGAATCAGAGAAACCAAGGTCTTCTGATGTTGCCTCTTCGTTTAAAGAGGAATTAAGGATAATGACCATCTGATGATAAAGTTCAGTCCAGGCAGAATGAGTTGGATTATGGGTTGGTTTGCTGCCAATTCCAATGATCTTTGATGGTTTAAGAGACTTATCATTAATGTGGGGCATACACTTTTCATAGGTCAAAAGCAGCAACATCTGATTTCTACAAAAAATATAATTTGTTGAAAAAAGTTTAATTGGTATCATGTGCAAGACGGTATTCATAGAGAACGTACCATCAATAGATGTCGACATGATCACAGGGTCCAGGAAGAAAGAAATCGGAAAAAGTAAGGGAAAAAAGAGAATCGACGATTACATGGGAGGAGATTGGTTTGGCTGATACAATGTAGGTTTCAGTAAATCAACCACATTGTAACACCCGTGATTTGAGGTAATGATAATTATTCAATTTCTTTGTAATTAATTATTGGACTATAATATTAATGTTGGATTATTGAGTTGGGCCTTAATGAGTGGGTCGTTATATATTTGGGCCATCTGAAGACGCACGTTGGGTGTAAGCTTGGCTTACGCGGGGAGTAGTGAAGGCATTAGATGCGGGGGTTGATGCGCGTACGCGTAACATACGCGAGCAGACTAAAAACCCTAATTTTTAGAGTTTAAGCCATATAAATACCCCATTATGTCCCAAACCCTAGGCTCCTTACCCACCACATTGACTCAGAAATCCTAGAACCTAACCCTTTTCATCCTTGTGTGATTTTGATCTTGGGAAGTCCATTTTAGTGGTTTGAAGCTTGGAAAGAGAAAGAAGAAGTTTGTAAAGAAGAACTTGAGCAACTTAAGCTCAAGGATCTGAGATAGAATCACCATTTAGCACTCATTTGAGGTAAAAAGCTCACAACTTGCCTCATGTATGCTTAGATTTATGTTAATTGTATTTTGGACCTTTTTGGTCCTAAGAATCGATTTTTATGGTCCAAATTCGTTTCTAGGCTTAGGGTTGCCACCCTTAGTTCTATATGAGTCCCAAGAACATAAAAGTTTCTATCTTGAAGGTCTTATTGTGGCCATGCATGAGTTTTAGTCATACCCATAAAAGTTAGTTTCCTTATTTCAAGTTTGGGTCCATTTGCTGGTTTGCAAGCCACCAAGTAATAGACTTTATGGGTTAAAACACTTTACTGAACTCAGATATGTGTTTGAAGCTTAAGGTCTTAAGGGATTAAGCCTTTTCGGAGATTATGACTTAACAAGGTAGTATGATGGGCATACAAGCCCGTACGCACAGCGTACAAGCCATGCAAGTTGTACGCTTAGCATACAGAGGAGTACGCCCCGCGTACTCACTGTATTTGGGCTTCGCGTCATTTGGGCCTCGATGTAACGCCTGGTTCCTGGTATGTATTTTAATAAGAATGATTTATTTTTGCAAAGGGACTCGACGAGTTAGAAGCCCCAAACTCGTCAAGTAGGAATGGGATTTTTGGATGCAGGACTGGAAGTCTACTCGACGAGTCGATAAGCCTCGACTCGACGACTAGGGCTGCCAAAGTAAAACACCAATTTCCAGGTTTGCACCCTATTTAAAGACCTGAACACCTCCTTCTAGCCTCCCTTATCTCCTCCCTTAGTCCAACAAACCCTAAATCATGATCTTGAGCCTTGTGAGTGTGTGTGAGTGAAAAAAGAGTGATTCTTTGGTATTTCCTTATAGGATTGGAAGCTAGAAGTGTTTGGTTGAAGGAATGAGCTTTAATCCAGAATAAGAACTTCATTTCCGGTGCATTTGAGGTATTAAGTCTATACATTGTCTATTCATTTACTAGATCTCTTCATGGGATAGTTTAGGGCTATATGGAGCATATTATGGAACCATTCTTGGATGCAAGCATGTTTTGGGGTCATGACTTTAGACCCAGACTTTGAGGGACTCAATGGCATAAATGTGCCAACTTTATGGACATGGGAGTCCCATGCATCATATGAACCACTTTTTAGGGCTTTTTGAGCTAAATAACCCATGCATGCACGTAAAGTTAAAAACTTTACATGATATATCGACCCTAAGGAACTAGATCTATATTTTGGATGCATTAAGCCCTACTAAAAACAACCGTATGGATTAAGACTATGGGGGACTCGACGAGTTGTTCATACAACTCTGCAAGTTGGGTCGTGGTCCCCCAACCTTTTCTGTTACTGCGTAAACTCGTTGAGTCTAGGAGATGACTTGGCGAGTTGGACATGTTTGGGCTTGAAGATTGAAGGAGAACTCAATGAGTTAAAGGAGGAACTCGACGAGTTATGAGAAACATGTACCAAATCTGTATGAAGGAGAACTTGACGAGTTCAAGGAGAAACTCGATGAGTTATGAGTAAAAGGTCCCGACTACGTTATAAGGAAAAACTCGACGAGTTCATGAAAAAACTCGACGATTAGGATCGGGGGTTTAATAGTTTTATGAATCATGGAACTCAACGAGTAATGGATTATGGAACTCGACGAGTTGATGGACCAACTCGGTGAGTTAAGTCAACCAGGATGTTGACTTTGACCATGATGTTGACTTTGACTTTCACCATTGACCAGGGTTGACCCTTAAAGGGGTTATGAGTATGAGCGAGTATTTAAAGGAGATTGTTATGCGTAGGAGTTTGAGAGGAGTTGATCCCAGCACCAAGGATAGTTCATCAACTTTACGACATTGAGGTGAGTTACCTTCCAGTAGAAGTGGGTCGAAGGCACCAATGTCGACCCACTAGTAGAGTTATATTAGAGATGATTGTCTTTGTGATAGTGGTAGGAGGGGTAGGATAGACCCCAGTACCGGTCGATAGGGCCGAATGGGTATGCCAGCACTCAGATAATCTAGGCACTATATAACTTACATGTTTATGCACTAAAATGCTATGTGGTAAGAGTAGGGGTAAAATAGTCCCCGGTACCAGTCGAAAGGACCTAAGTGGTAGGCTAGCACCCTGATGTGCTAGGCGAGGTAATAGTCGACAGGTGCGAAGGGGTAGGCCAGAACCCTAATATGCTAGACAATTTACCGGACGAAAGGACCGAAGGGGTAGGGCGACATCCTTATATGCTCGGAAAGTTACCGATTGAAAGAAACTGAAGGAGTAGCTAGTACCCAGATATGTTAAACAGTATATGCTATGTATGGTATGTGGTATGATGAGGGAACTCACTAAGCTTTGTGCTTACGGTTTTCAGTTTTGGTTTCAGGTACTTCTTCCGCGAATGGAAAGGAGCTGGCATGGTAGCAACACATCAAACATACGATTTTCCGCATATAAGATTCTTGGTATTTGTACTCTGACATTGTTGCTATATTATGACATGCTTTAGAGACATATGATCTATAGTTATTATGGTATTAAATAACTTGTTGGTGTTTCTTTAAATTGTTTTGTGAATCATTATATCAAAATGAAAGTTTTGGTCTAGAATTTTGGGATGTTACAAGTTGGTATTAGAGCCTTTGTTTGAGGGATTTAGACACACCTTCGGGGGTGTATGGAATCAAACCGAGGGTTTGAAAGATTTTTACAAGAAGATAATTTTCCTAAAAATTAAAATAAAGAGTTTTGAGAAAGAACAAGGTGTGTGATGTGTGCGATCGACCGAGCTCAAGTAAGTCTTCCCCATGATAACCATACATGTTATGTTATGATAAATGATATGATTATGAGAACTGCATGCTAGATTAGGGCTAAGGATCTAGGAAGGATGCCTTGTATGCCTATTGTATGTGTATGAAAACTACATGCTAGATTAGGGCTAAGGGTCAACGAAGATACCTTATGTGACTGCTATATGTGATTATTGAATTACATGATAGAATTGATTAGTTAGTTATATGATGGCCTGAATAGGATATGCTTGGTTCGGATTACTCAATGCCTGAATGCTACTTACTTTGTGCTTTTTGGAGATCTAGTTATCTTTAACTAAGTAGTAAATGAATATGTAAGTTACATATTGTGAGGACTAAATAATTTCTGAAGGTTAGGTCTAGCCCTATTTCGCAGCACTTTTTTGAGTCTAACTGTTGTAGAGTAGGACCTCTTATTCGAAGAATTATCTAGTCTTAGGGATATGTAATGGTATTCACGAGCTAGTTAGGTAAAGGTAGTAGGGACTTCTTACGCAGCTGATGATAGAGAGTGGGTTGGAGAGTTACCCTAGGGTAAGCCTAGGATGAAATTAGTGCAACAATCAGTAGTAGTGAAAGGGACTTGGTGAAGTCAAGGCAATCCTTGAGGAAAGTATGGATAGATGTGGAAGGTAGTATGGGCCCATACTACCGAAAGTAGAGGATCTGTACTCGAATCAAGGAGGGCTAAGATAGAACCAGAGAACTTGTAGAGTGTGTGAGACCTTTCGAGATTATGTATGAACCTGACGATTATGTGTTTTGTTTCCGAATGGTGGTGACACGTTTCGGAGCAGGCACTACTAGAAAAATAGTCTTTTACGACGTGCAATGCGTGTCGTAAAACACTCAGACGATGCGTAAATGCATGTCAAGGAAGGCCCTATCATAACGAGAGACGCCACGCTTTTGCGCGTCGTCTATAGACGACGCGCATTTACGATGCACATTTACGACACACTTTTACGACACGCAATGCGTATCAAAGAAGCCCCTATCATAAAGGAAGACGACACTCATTTGTGTATCGTAACCTTACGACGCACGTTTAGGACACACATTGTGTATCATTAAAGCCCCTGTCATAAATGAAGATGAAACACATTTGCGTGTCATAAACTTCCGCAACCAATTACGATATACATTTACGACGCGTCTTTACTATACTCATTTACGCATAATACAAAAATATGGAAACAAATATATACCAAAACAATCAATTTCATCCATAACATCATGTCAAAAAATTGTAATATATTGGTATTAAGGGAATTCGATAGTACATTGTTATTAAGAGGTTTTCCCTAGCTATATAACCTAATACTACATTGCTATTAAGGAACACCTTGTTTCTACTTATTGTTATGCTTCTGTTCCACATGATACCTATTTTCATCATCAACACATTAGTATTTAGAAAGGCTTCAAGCATCATCAATCTCTGTTATAAAATATTAAAATTTAATACACATGGAGTAACATACCTTTTTCCAAGAATCCAAGCTTCAGTACAACCCATACTTGTATAAAATTGGTTAAATCATGTTTTCATTGAGCAAGTTGCAAATGAGACATTGTTGCGCCAATCAACATTAAGAGTAGGAGATGCAGTAAAAAAAAAATTAAACACTTCTAAATAAGTTAAAACAAAAGTAAAAATTATAAAACAAATAGAAAGAAACAATACCCGCATGAAACTCAAAGTGTTGCTTCCATTCTCTAGTCTTAATGTCCCAAACAATTGTTGTTTTGTCTACACTGCCACTTAAAAGATAGTCTCCTTTCTTGTTCCATTTTAAAGAGAATATTGGCCCCTTATGTTTTGTTAATGTACTGACCAGCTCCCCTAAATAAATAAATAAACCTAACTTAATTAATTTTATTTTAAAAAACCCATATTGAAAATGCAAAAAAGTAGTTTAATTAAATGTACCATCTTTACTCCATATTCTGGCTTAAAGAGAGAAAAAAAAAAAAACTATGTTGCATACTGAAAATATGATAAGGTTTTACGACCCAAAGCTTCAAAGTCACTATCAGTTAAGTTATTAGGCGTATCCCCTAAATGCACCTATAAAAAATTAATAAGGTTTTAGAATAATAAAATATTTAGAAAATTACATATCTGCCCTCGTATGACTTTGAACATGTGCTGTCTTGCTTTCATATTCGGGAGGGGAATGTATATACGCTTATCAAATCACCTCCTTATAGCCTGAAACAATTAGTTATTGAAAAAGAGTTTTGTTTATTTACTAAAATACCCTTATCTGGGAATTGTTGTTTATATATTTATTTACTAAAAGACCTGATCATGTGTCCTAAAATACCCTTATCAAATCACCTCCTTATAGCCTGAAACAATTAGCTATTGAAAAAGAGTTTTGTTTATTTACTAAAATACCCTTGTAGGGTGTTTTTGTGGCTGCGAGAACTAGGACTTTGTCATCATTGTGTCCTACACCCTGAAATAATAAAAACAAGTGTGTTTTAAGTTTTAAGGGGTAGTTTAGTAACAGATTAATGGATTTTTTTTTTTTTTTTTAAAATGACCTGCATTTGAACAAGAATTTCAGTTTTGATATGCCTTGAAGCTTCACATTCATTTCCCTCTGATTCAATCATCGTATCATCACTCTTTATCCTACAAACCAAACTCTCATTGTAATTGCAACCACACTACAACTATTCAGTTTACCAAATTGGTAACAAACTGAAACATGGTAATAAAATGGTAAACCAGTGTAACTTAACTACATTATTACTAGTATTAAATAAGAACCAAAGCTCATCATCTCAATCTTTTGTGAAGCATGTATGACAAGTAAGCATCTGTCCCATAGGGTTGGATTCCCATATGCTTACACATATTCACTAAACGAGTCCTAATCAACACATCAGGGTTAAAAAAGGAAAAAAGAAAACAAGCATTCATATATTATAATCATATACAAGAAAGGTTGAAAGCTCAACCTGCTGATACTATCAAGTGTAATTTCATCATTGAATATCTAAAAAAGGAAAAAAGAAAACAAACATTCATATATGATAGAGGTAATTGGTGGAGAATGAACTAACAGAGACATGATAGAGGTAATTGAAAGTATGTTTAAAAAATATTGCAACAGAGGGGGTAGAAAATGACTTTGGGCAGAATTACAGTAGCTGTTCAGAGTATCCAGAGTTTCTCGACATCACAACACCCCAACGATTGCCAGCTGTCGTCCCACCTACAATTCAACAATGTAATAATTTTTCATTTTCAAAAAAAAATAATAATAATAAAATAAATAAATAGTTTTAGTTTACCCACATCACCCAAAGCACTAAGCATCCCAAACATTTGTCCCACAGGAGTTTTTGACCTTGCACTATAGTCCACGTCATCATGAGCTCCCGTTTTCCATGAAGCCACCCAAGCAATAGTTGAATAACTGCCATAAGTTCATAATGAATTTTGATCAATGGAATGATTTATGATTTATTATTAGTTTATTACCTCAATGACATGATGGCAGCAGCTAAAGAGACACCACTAATGGAGTTGAAATTTGGGAGGTGAGCAAGTACAAAGTGAACAGAGGCAAAAATCAAGATGAAGTAAGTTGTTCTTAGAGGTTTACAATCAAGGCAAATTGATTGTTGAAACTTCTGTAGAGATTTTCCTCCATTCACCACGTAGACAATGCATGTGCCTACTTCCACTATAAGCTGTTGAGGGACTACAACATAAAGCTCGAGTTTTTCACCGAAAGCATGTTGCCCTAGCTCATGGTATCTGTCAAATCTTTTTCCTGGAACCATTTTGTGCTATTCCACCATTTACCATAGTGTGTAGAGTGTAATCACCCAGGATAGGACTAGTACTGTGATTCCAAAGCCCCTGAATCAAACAGATTCTATATTATGAAAGTGGATTTTGTGTGTGGATTTTCATCGAACATGTTCTGTGCATCGGTTAAACCAAAAAAGAATCTTACAAAGAAGACTTGGATTGAAGGAAAAGTGATACCATCCGGGTTGAGATAGGGCGTAAGGAAGACTAAGGACACTGACACCAACCATGGCGGTGACATTGTGAAAGGCTGAGTACCACCACTTTGCGTTTTTGGAGGATGTCACTGGAAGCCAATCATCGGTGGATTTTTCCTCGGTAGTTATTCTATCATTATTTACACACTTCTCTACTCACTTGAATTTTTTTGATAAAGAAGAAGGAACCCACATCGAGAATAGATAGAGGACCAAGATCCATGATTTGGGTTTCGTCGGGCACGATAGATAGAAGACGAAGACTGATCGACAACCCCAGGAGGAATAACATCGCTTAAATCGACCTCAGTTCGCACAAATCGACCCACCGCTCCTTTATCAGGAGGCTTAACCTTTACATCCTTCAATCGATCCTTCTTAGAAGAAGCACCTATCGCAACAACGGAAATGATGAGAAGATACTTCACCAATGAGACGAAAAATCTCACCGAAGCAAAAAACGCACCGCCGATTAGAGAGAAACGGTAGAGAGAGAAAGCATTTTTTTGTACCTCTGAAGTTTCTTAATCTCCTTCTTCAAGTCGGCCTCAAACTTCTCCTTCTGATTGGCATTGTCAGTATCGTATACCTAAAATACGAAATTCAGCACGCGAACATGAAACTTCAGCATTCAGATTACACAAAAACAAATAACATCAATAATTCAAAAAAATTAAAAACATTTACGAAGAGGCCTAGGAGAAAGGATTAGGAGAAGTCGTACCAGGTTTTAGGGTAGAAATCAAACTAGTTTCGATTGTTGTAGAGGCCTGGGAGAACCGATTGAGGGTCGGATAGCGTTTTGAATTTCCTTGAAAAGGCCCTAAATGAAGGGATATACAGAGGAGAGACTGAAGAAGCGGGCACTTCAAAATTCTTGCCCTTTAAAAACGCGCGTTTGATAAAAAAAATATATATAAAGCGACAATTCTAGAGGACACACATTTAAAACAAGTGCCTTCCGTGTTTGTATTTTTTTTGTTGGACATTAATTTTAAGGCACGCAAAAGTGCGTGACCTCTATTCTTCAAATTTTGGAAGGTTGACATTATTTTTAAGGACACACAAAAATGAGTATCGTAAATCAGTGAGTGTCATTGTTCGCACGTCATTAAAAGGTATTTTTCTTGTAATGAGGAGGTTCAGGGTTGGGATCAGGTTCAGGTGCATGTTCCGAACCGGTTGATTATGGGTTACGCGGGTTCATTACGTAAGAGATTATGAGAGGAATCCTTGAGGCTACCACCATGATTTTCGAGTCGATCAAAGAAGGAATCATTGAGCTAATGGAGGAGTGTGTTAGGGCATTTAGGAGCGACATAGTATCTGGCCAGACAGGGACATGCACACTCTCCTTCAAGGACCTCATGGGATGTGGTGCCGCCAGACTTCCACGAGGTGAAGGACCCCACTGTGGCCAGGAGATGGATTGTAGACATCGAGTATGCACAGTTGATGAGCCTATGCCCTGAGTAGTCGAAGGTCTAGTATGTTGTAGGGTGTTTGAGGGAAAGAGCTAGAGACTAGTGGGAGGTAGTCAGTGATTCTCTAGGAGCCCCAACCATTGAGACTATGACTTGGTCGAATTTTGTGACCAGGTTTAGGGATGAGTTTGCGCCAGCTGTGGAGATTCAGAAGTTGTCCAGGGAGTTTCTTGACGTGAGACAGACGACTGAGCCGGTGGCGGAGATTACCACCAAGTTCAGGGAGAGGGCCTTACTGGTGCCTTAGTATGCGGGGGACGATGAGATGAGGAAGACCCGGTACTATGACATGTTGAAAGCTGACATCAGGAAACATGTCAGCTACTCAGCATGCCTAACTTTGGAGGACATGATAGCCATGGTGAGAGAGAGAGAGAGAGAGAGAGAGAGATTGATATAGAACACAACCAGAAGAGGAAGGTGGAGGTTGGGCAGATGATTGGGGTTTCGGGGAAGAAACCCAAGGGATCCAACACTAGGTTGAAGGGCCATCAGGTCCATAGCCGTTGTGGGAAGTACGACAAGACACATGAGGGGGTTTGTAGACTAGGGCCATCGAGCAGCTATAAGTGTGGAAAGCTTCGGCACTTTGGTAAGGATTGTAATACCCCTACTCCCACCCTTCAGACATCAGAGCTGATTTGCTTTCATTGCAATCAGAAGGGCCACAAAAAGGCCAACAGTCTGAGATTAATACCAACAACGCCAGTGGTGGCGCCAACTCCAGCAACCTTGCAGATCACGGATGGCTGACAGGGCAAGACGGATGCTCCAATAGTGAGGAGTCGAGCCTTCCAGTTGACTGTCGTGGAGGTGCGTGTCATACCGGATGTGGTGACAGATATGTTTTCTTTTCCCTAACTCTTATTACATTTCACTTATGTTATTTATGTTCTATGTTTTATGTATTTTGTTAGGATCGTTCCATGTGAACGACATTCCAGTACAGGTGTTATTTGACTTGGGGACTACCCCATCATTTGCCTCCCTTGCTCTTAGCAAGAGGTTTTCTGAGTCTTCGGGCATGTTGGATTGCCCTTTAGAGGCCGAGATTGCTGACAACCGATTTGTCCGGGCATCAGAGGTTTTTAGAGATTATGTTTTGACGTTGTATGACCGACGCTACCTAGTGGATTTGGTTCCCATTATGTTGCACGGTAACAAGGTTATCATCGACATGGATTAGCTGAGCCCTAATGGTGTGGTGATCAAATGTGCATAGTAGTTGGCACATGTCAGGACCCCAAGTGGGGGAGAGCTGGTGATTCAAGGCAAGAGGCCGCAACACGGACCAACTACGTGTTTAGCAGTGAGGGCTAGGCGCTACCATCAACAGGGTTGCGCAAGGTATGCCGCCTACGTTATGGATACCCAGTAGGTGAGTAAGGTGATTGTGGGTGATGTACCAGTGGTACGGAAGTACTTGGATGTATTTCCATAGGAGTTGTCTAGGATACCTCCGGAGAAAAAGGTGGAGTTCATGATTGACCTAGTTCCTAGTGCGGCTCCGATAGCCAAGGCACCATATTGGTTGGCTCTTCCCGAGATGCAGGAGTTCTCTACAAAGCTACAGGAGCTGTTAGAAAAGGGATTCATTAAATCGAGCAGTTCGACTTGGGTAGCCCTGATCCTGTTTGTGAAGAAGAAGGACGGGTCGCATCGGATGTGCATAGACTATCTGTAGCTGAACAAGGTAACGGTGAAGAACCGTTACTCACTCCCGAGGATTGATGATCTCTGCGACCAGCTACAGGGGACATCTTGGTTTTCCAAGATTGATTTGCATTCAGGCTACCACCAGATGTAAGTTTGAGACGAGGATGTACAAAAGAAGGATTTCTGGACTCGCTATGGCCACTACGAGTTCGTGGTGATGCCCTTTGTGCTCACCAATGCTCCTGTCATGTTCATGGACCTCAAGAACCGTGTATGAAGATCGATGCCGGATCGGTCTGTGATCGTCTTTAATGATGAAATATTGGTTTACTCCAAGATACAGGAGCAGCATGAGGAGCACTTGCAAGAGGTGTTGGATACTCTGAGGAGGGAGAGCTTGTACGCCAAGTTCTCCAAGTGTGATTTGTAACATCCCAAGTCCAGGTATACCTTATAAACCCTTGTTCTTTTGGTACTTGTCAAGTTTAGCCCTTATAGAGAAAAAGGTGGTAAATGAGTACGCGAGGCGTACACGAGTGTACGCTCAACGTACTCATGTGCGTGTTATTAACGCGGAAGCCACCTAGTACATTGGGCATACCAGATGGTAAGTTGGGTGTACTAGGACCAGAGTGAAAACCCTAATTTGGGGTGTGTCCTTATATAAATGATATGATAGCTTCATTCCTAGCCACCATCCTCAGACAAACAACCCTCTCAAACCCTAATCCTCGTTCATTGAGCTTGTGTGTGCCCATTTGAGAGCTTTTAAGTGATCTTGTGTGTTCTTGGAGTGAAGAAGGATCCTTGGAGAAGAAGGAGTGGGAGTCCAGGCTATAGATCTAAGTATATCTGTGTTAGGAGCTTAATTTGGAGGTATAAAGCTTAAAGCTTTCTCACTCTTTTGATTTGTGCATCATGTTAGACCATTTAGGAAGAAGATGTATATTAGAGGAAGAAAGTGAGAGAGAGAGAGAGAGAGAGAGAGAGAGAGAAAGAGAGATAGGACCCATGTATATTAAAATATTTTTTTAAAAATAACAAAAAAAACTCATAAATGGTCCCTGTAATAGTGAAACGATGGAAATACCCTTCACTTAACGGATAAAATTTAACAGAGTTATCAATAAGAACCTTTTGTTCAAAGTTTTGAAACCACAGGGATCATCCATGAGGTTTTTTAAAGATAGGGATGAAACTTCAGATTTTATAAAACCACGGAGAGCATTTATGAGGTTTTGTCTAAAAAATATGGTTTTTTTCATTTTTAAAGTCTTAAAAATATATATAAATTATGGTAGAAAAGGTTCGGGACCTAAATATGTGACATTTTATTGAGGGAAAATGATTTACTAGGGTAATCAGTTTTATCGCTTTGTTCACATTTAGGTAAATTTTTTTTTACACATTTGATCATTTAACTTGTTATATGTATTCGCATACTGTTATTGTCGTCCGCTATAGCAGGTGACAATGGTAATAGATAAACATATTAACAATAAAAAAAAAGTTGTCTAAATATGAACAAAACGAAAAAATAATTATCCTTATAAGTTATTTTCCTCACTTTTAATAGCGATTTTATTTTTCATATTTGTTTTTATTATTGTTTTCAAATGTTATTTTTCAAATATCCATAATTTCCTAAATATTAATTAAACATTGATCAATTTTAAACTTTATTTTTTAATTAATAAATATGTTTTTATTTTGTAAAGTATTTTATATAGCCTCTTATATGTTTTCTTTTGTTTTTAAGCATATACAATATTTTAGTAAATACTATTTAACAATAAAATCAAATAAATTAAATATATAACAATAAGTATGGAGGGTCTTTTAAAAAAAATAAAAAGAAAATATTAATTAGCAAAAAAAAATCTATATAAGGTGAATGTTTTAAAATTATTTCAACCTTTTAATACTTTTTAATTAAAAATTTATAAATTTTTAATTTTTTAATACAACATTTTAAATTGTTATTTAACAAAATTATTGAAAAAACATGGCAGAGCCAATGGAGGGACAAGCGTTTGGTCACCCCAACTAATTCAATTCACTTACCATATAGTCTACATTTTATTGGAGTTTTTAACCATAATAGTGCTATGACAAAAAATATTTCCCATATTAGTGTTATCTCATAAGTATTTACCAAAATCGTATTATTTAATTTTAATACTAATATTATTGTTTAAAAAAAAACACGGTTTTGATTTTCCCTGAAGTTTGGAACGCTGGAACAACAACAACAACAACAACAAAAAAAAAAAAAAAAAAAAAAAAAAAAAAAAAAAACAAAAATCGTAAACGCAAACGCAAACTAGGGCTCGCTGTTTCATCGTGTTGTCGTCGTCCACCATCTCCGGCCGCTGCATCTCCTCCATCTGTCGGCAGCTGGCTGCACCTCCTCCATCGTCGCCGACAACTACAAGGTATGTGAAGTTGTCGATTTTGATTCCAATTCTTCAGTTTTCTGTTTGCTTTTGGATTCCAATTGTTAAGTTTATGTTTGCTTTTTTTGCTTCTATATTCTTATTTATCTCAATTTTGCTTCTAGTTAGGAAGAATTGTTGATCAATTTCTATTTTGATTATTTGCTTTTGTAAATGGAATTGATTATTGTTTTGATCAATTTATGTCTTGATTTTCCCTCCCCATCTTCACAGCTTGTTTTTTTAGTCTTTGATGTAATTGATTGCATTATGTTTTTTTTTTGTTATCACAAATTCATTTGATCAATTTTTGCTTGTTTTTGTTTGTTTGTAGATGAATTCTATTATAGATATGATCGACAATGAGAATTTTTCTATAATTTCTCAAGCTGCTGTTGTGACTAATTTGATGAATATAGACAATGATGTTGAGTTAAATGAAATATTGGAAGATGGAATTGGAGATGAAGATGATGATGAAACATCTTTTGACAATAATGTTGAATTACCCTCAACTTTTACTAATATGGAAGGAACAAATTTGACTATTGATGAAAATTGGATTATGACACAATCAACGAGTAAGAATGATTTTACGCGAGAGTTGGGAAAAGATTCTTTCAAGGATAAAGAGGAACTTGTTAGAGCAATCAAGATACATAGCATTAGGACACATAGACAATTTGAGGTCATTGAGTCACGCCCAACTATTTGGACTCTAAGATGCAAGTTGTACTTACAATGAGGTTGCAAATGGAAGCTTCATGCAAGTAAACGTAAACGTAGTGGTTATTTTGAAATCACAACGTATACCGGTCTGCACACTTGTTTACACTATAAGCTTTCTCAAGACCATCCGAACCTAGATGCAAGCTTGATTGCTATGGAAACTAGACACCTTATAAAAGAGCAACCTTCTATCAGTATTCCGGCTTTGAGAGCTGAAATAGTTGAAAATTTGGGCTATACTCCTTCATATAAGAAGGTTTGGGTTGGAAAGCAAAAAGCAATTGAACATGTGTTTGGAAACTGGGAAGAGTTTTATGTCGCTTTACCAAAATATCTAGGTGCACTTCAAAAGTTCAATCCAGAAACTATAGTTGAATGGTGTGTTTCAAGATCGAACAATGTGGATGAAGTTGAATTTAGGCGTGTTTTTTGGGCTTTTGCTCCCTCTATCAAAGGGTTTCACTATTGTCGACCGGTGATTAGTATTGATGGCACACACTTGCATGGTAAATACAAGGGTAAGATGCTAATTGCAATGGGAGTTGATGGCAATAATCAAATTTTGCCACTTGCATTTGCTATTGTAGAAAATGAATCTTATGATACTTGGGATTGGTTCCTTTCTCATGTCAAGAATCATGTGGTGAAAGACCGTGAAGGCATATGCCTAATATCTGATCGTCATGGTGGAATTCTTAAGGCTATCAATGAGCATGGATCTCCATGGTTAGAGCCACGTGGTTTTCATAGGTATTGTTATATTTCTTAACTATTCTTTTAGGACATTTCAACAACTTGCTTCATTAACTTACATTATTATTATTTTTTTAATTTTAAAGGTATTGTTTACGATATTTCATCAACAACTTTTATGACAAGTTTCGTAATTCAGAATTGAAAGCTTTAGCTTACCGTGCCAGGAGTCAGAATCAAATTCGAAAGTTCAACTCCATCATGGAAGAAATTAGGAAGTTAAATCCATGTGCTCGACAATGGTTGGTGAGTCATCCACTTATTAGATGGACACTTGCACAGGATGGTAGAAGGAGATATTGGTTGCTCACAACAAATTTGTCAGAGATTTTCAACAGTGTACTTAAAGGTGCTCGTTTCTTACCAATCATAGCTTGTGTGCAACTTACATTCTATAGAATGGTGCATTATTTTGAGGTGAGACGTCCTTTAGGATCTAGTTCTCAAGCTCATGGAGATACACATACTCCACATGTTGTTGTAAAACAAGTAGCTTTGATGGCAAAAGCAAGTGCACATTCCTTAAGATCTTTTAGCCGAGAAAAAGGTATATTTGAGTTGATAACTCAAAGAGGTCGAAATGTGCAAGTAGTTAATTTGGAACAAAAAACTTGCACATGTGGTAAATGGGAGGCATTTAAATATCCTTGTTCTCATGTCTTGAGTGCATGTGCCAAACTCTCTTTGAATAGTTGGCAATACGTTGATAGATGTTACTCAATTGAATATTATTATGCTACTTGGGCATCTGAGTTCTCCCCGCTTCCTCATGAAGCGTATTCGCCACAATCACCATTTAATGAATTACTTCCAAATTTAGAACTATTACGAAATAAAAAAGGTCGTCCTCGTTCAACAAGACTAAAAAATGGCATGGATATTAAAGAAGGAAGAAATGTCAATCTTTGTGGAATTTGTAGGCAACCGGGACATAATCGAAAACGATGTCCGTCTATGCCAAGTTAATTTAATATATATATATATATATATATATATATATATATATATATATATATATATATATATATATATATATATATATATATATATATATAATTTTTATGGTATTTGTTGTGGTTATTCTCTTATTTTTTTTTTCTTTTTTTTTATAGGTACTGATTTTTTACCGATTCAAGGTGAAGCTAATTGTGATGATTTTCTTTTTGTAATAAACAATATTGGAGTTTTTTTTTCTTTTTGTGCTATTCTTTTTGTAAGAAACAATGTTGGAGTTTTTTTTTTCTTTTTGTGGTGTTCTTTTTGTAAGAAACAATGTTGAGGTGTCTTTTTTTTCATTTTAAAAACATTATATGTGAATGTTGGAATTTTTGCGCATTAAAATTTGATTGTAGAAGTGTTTTTTGATGATTTTTTAATGTTGAGGCTAAAATTTGTTGGTAAAAATGTTGTATAAGAAAAATGAATATTAAAAAAAAAGGAAAAAAAAGATGAAAAAAACATTTATTTTAAAAAACAATAAAAAAGGGTAAAAAAAACTAAAATGAAAGCTGTCATATATATATATATATATATATATATATATATATATATATATATATATATATATATATATATATATATATATATATATATATATATATATATATATATATATATAGAGAGAGAGAGAGAGAGAGAGTAAAAAAGAAAAATAAGATATTTAAAATAACAAAAAAACTGAAAAGGAATCTAAAAAAAAAAAAACTAAAATGATAAATACTTTTGAAAAAACATTAAAATGATAAATACTTTTTTCAAGAACCATTATGGTCAAAAACTCCATTTTATTGGTTGTTGATTTCATTTAATCCACCACCTCTCCAATCTTTTTTTTTTTCTTGGAGTATGATTTTTTTTATTTTAAAAAGTTATTCTATATCAAATATTTTTGCATCCTCTTAAAGAATGACTATGTTGCCATCAAATGTTGAGATTCTCTTCTTTCAAAACCAAATCAGTTTTATGAAACAAATCATAGTGATAAATAAAAATTCACAAATATTGATTTTTTTGAAGTCTTTGTGATTAAAGAAATTCCACGAAGGGTAATCTAAATCGGAAATTCATAGTCTTAAAATTCATAAAATTAACAACGGTTCTTTAAACTCACCCACAAAATGTTAAATAAGAAAAATCCCAAAATAAAAAATAACCACTACGTCACCCATGTTTTAAATTTTTATTAAAAGAAATAAATTATCATATAAAATGTGTTAAACACTTTTAAAATGTTGTAAAAGAAAGTTTAGAAGTAAATGTATGAAATTTATACAAAAAATTGAGTGAAAAACAAAAACAAGTTAAATACTTGTAAGAAAATTTTAAAACATTTATAAAATACTTGGTTTAAAAGCATTTGTTTTAAAATTATATGAAAGTACAAAAAAAATCAAAAAAAATATTAACAAAGTTTAAAAAATTATATTAGGAAAACCCATAGGAAAAAAATATCATAAAAATGTTAGAAGAAATTATTAAAAAAAACAAAATTAAAAAATTTATACACATTTGATCATTTAACTTGTTAAATGTATTCACATATTACCATTGCCACCTGCTATAACAGGTAATAATGGTAATATGTTAACACATCATTGTTGTAGAACTCGCTACTCGGTAGCTGTTCAGCCTGACTACCGAGTAACGAGCTCGAGAGTATTCGGTGACTACTCGGATTCGACAGTTCATGTCGAATTATAAATATATAACAAATTACATATATGTGAATACATAAAAATGAAAAAACACACAATAGTTTCATTTCGTGAATAATTGCTGAAAATTTAATATATATATATATATATATATATATATATATATATATATATATATATATATATATAGTCACATGTATGTGTATTGAATAATAAATAATTAAGTATATTATACATATTAATCACCGAGTTGGTCAAGAGGCTGATTGGGAAGTACTTGTATTCTATAACTCGTCTCGGTAAGAAGCCGAGTAGAAAGTACTCGGATGAGTAATCAGCCAACTCGATTAGTTTTACAATATTAAAAACATTTAACAAATTAAATTATCACACATATAAAAAAAAATACCTAAACATAAACAGTCGAAAATGTACAAGTCATTTTCCAATTTATTGAAGCGAGGATCTCTACTGTGAAGTTAGAAAGAAGAGGTTGATCATGACACCTACCAACCAACCAAAAAATATAAATGGGTTAACTTCAGAAAACACCCTAAGCTTTTTAACCTGTACGTAAATACACCTTCAACTGCTAGTCATTGCATGGAAAGGCGGTGTTTATAGAAAATGCATTAGTTTGATATTTTATGTATTAATTTATTAGTTTTTTAGAATATCTGAACAACCAAAGTTAATTAAAGCCTGTAGAATTATAGGAATCAAACATGAATCACTCTATTTAAAATGTTCAAATCTCAAATGATTACCACTAATTTATTTTTGATAATGATAATTATTACTTTATTCGTCTCTTTTACTAAACGATGTTTGAAATCATATGTTCTATCTCGTACTCGTACTTGTAACATATAAGAAAATATACTTTATAATAATGATACAATACTTGTTTACCATATTTTCGGTGTTCAAATTTGCAATTAAATTGTTTTCATCAGGTCCTATGATGAGAAAGACACACCAACAACCTAGGCAAATTGGCATTGACTAGTAGTCCATTCAAGACAGATCTACACGTTATCTTCTTTTGTCATAAAGTCTTGGTCTTTCATTATATATGTTGATCTTACCATGGTCTTTCACATTTTCATTTTGCAATGTCTTCCTTCGTGCATTTTTACTCAATTGTTACCATTCTTCTCTTTGCTCTCCCTCCACTTGAGGTCACCTCCCACCACCACAACCACCACCACCACCACAACCATAATGGACTCAAATCTCTCCATTTTGCACTTTTCCAACATGAAACCATAAACAAAACCGGTTACATCATTGTTAATGGAGTGGCTGGTCCACCTGTAAGCCAAACCACCACTCCGTTTGGGACGCTGTTTGCTTTTCAGGATCCCTTAACTCTTAAACCAAACTATACTTCCAAAGTAGTTGGAATGGCTCAAGGAACCTCGATCACTTCAGGACTAGATGGGCTTCAAAGCATCTCTATTGCCTCAATCGCTTTGAATGTGAAGAAACGCAAAGGGTCTATATCCATTGTTGGGGTCACGCATAACACCAAGCATGCAAATCACCCTGTTGTCGGAGGCACAGGTGACTTTTTGTTTGTTCAAGGTTATGTCACATCATCTCCGGTCAATCTTGTAGGTTTGACTGTTACGTACAAGATTGAGTTTCATCTTTATTGGCCTTATGCATCTTCTAAACCCTAAACTTCATCAAGAACATATCTTTGGCTTCGTTGTTTGTAGAATTAATTCTACATGAGATGGAAGGCTAGTTGTATGATTATGTTTTTCTTTTCCTATTGTTAAAAATAATACTTTTACCTTTTTAATAAGAGTAAGACTGTAAGAGCCTACTAGAACAACGGTTCTATTTATACAAAGAAACAAATTAATTCCGTGACTGCGTATCTCTGCACGGCTTATGATTTTTGTTTTGTAGGTCCTGTTCCTAATAAATATATGATTATAAGTTCTCCTGAATTGACGTGAGTAGAACAAAGAAGAAAATATTATTAGAATTTTGGTAAGAAAACACTAATTGGTACCTAGGAGTCAAAAGTTAAAAGCAATCATCATTTGATGGTTTTAATGACAAGTCAGCATTCGACGAATTTTGATACTATTTTTTCATTTTTTATTTCATCCTTAATTGAAATAAAAATAAAATCACCTAGTAGTTTTTAGGATATTCATTAAAATTATTAAAATTATCAAATGAAAGTTATTAAAATTATCAAATGAAAGTTATGAAATGGTCGCTTTTTTAAGTATTATAATATAATTAGGTTAATTACAAAAAAAACATTTTATGTACTAGGTTTTTTTCCTTCGGATTAACCTACAACGCTATTTTTTTTAGACAAGTCATTACATTTTTTTTTTCGATTTGACCTTTTTAACTGGTTATCTTACATAAAAAAAATAAAAAAATAAAAATTAACTTTTTTTTCACGAAAAAAACTCTCATGTTTGGCAACTTTTTTGATTGGGCCAACCTTTTTGCTTTTGTTAATAACCAATCTGTTTTTCATGCTGTTATTTATGATGTTTATGGCAGTTTTCAATATTAAAATAACAAGATATTTGATTTTTCTTTTCAAAACAAAGAGATATAAATATCAAAATCTATTTACAAAATCCTTGAATGTTAAAGAGGTGAACACTCTAAGTTGATTTGGTATCTTAGACCGTTTGAAATTTCAAAGTTGTTTTTCTATTCGATTCTTAAACATGCTAAGATGACAATCTAGTTTAGACCCTTTGGTCTTCACCTGCTACAATCTTCAAGCATCATGTAAATAGATTTTGATATATATTTTACCAACAAAAATCAAACATATGAATTATTATGTATCAAATAATGGAAAAATATGAAAGCTAAAATTAGATTCCAAGTATAGAATGAGGTTTGAAAACTATCATTATGTTTGATTCTAGAACAATCTAAGATGTCAAACTCTTATATATATATATATATATATATATATATATATATATATATATATATATATATATATATATATATATATATATATATATATATATATATGTTTGAAATCTAATTTCTACTTTCATATTTTCTTCCTTCTAAACATTTTCAATCTTAAAAGTGGTTTCATCCATAATAATTCTAACGTTCGATTTTTGTTGGCAAAATGCATATCGAAATCTATTCATAGGATGGTCGGAATTTATAACTAGCGAAGACTATCTGTCTAAATTGGGTTGACACGTTAGCTTGTTTTAAGAATTAAATAGAAAGACAATTTCTAATCTCCAAGTAGTCAAAGACACCAGTCACTCAATCAACTTAGATCGTTGTTCTACACCTGCTACAATCTACAACATCATGTAAATAGATTTTGATATTCATTTTGTCAACAACAACCAAACACGATAACACAAGTAAATGTCTCTCTCATTGTTATGAAAAAAAGTAACCGTCTCTGTTATACTTTAGTATTGACAACTATCAAGAAAACAATAGCATAGCATGAAAAACAAATGATTTATTAATCAAAACAAAAGGTTTGGTCCAAACAAAAAAAGTTGCAAAACATAAGGGTTTTTTCGTAAAAAAAAGGAGTTAGAATATATTTTTCAAAAAGATATAGGGTAAATTACACTAGTGGTCCATCGTGTAGATGTCAAAAAAACACATTTAGTCTCTATTTTCAAAAATTAATGTAACGTCCGCAGATTCGGGCAAGTCAATTTAGAGACGATAAGCGTCAAATATGACTTTTTTTATAGATGATTTGTAACACCAAATTTTCAAATGATTTTTTTTTTTTTTTGATTTTTATAAAAACATAATTCCATCAATATTCATAGAAACAACCATTTTAATTGTTCAACAAAATAGTACAAAATCCCAAGATCAAAATGTCAAGCTCCAAACGTGTGTGTACGGATCAAGCCGGCGCCTTCCCGCGGTCGTCACTAGTACCTGAAACAAATAACATCAACACTGTAAGCACAAGGCTTAGTGAGTTTTCCAAAATACCACATATAGCACATATTAGCCACTCTAGGCTATAACTCTGTGGGTCCGTGCACCCAAACTCTGTGAACCCTCAGGTTCCAACTCTGATAATCATGCACCACATAAATCACATAGAAATCATGCAGTACAACACATAACATATATATAGCACACAAATACTCTATCACATAGCTCTGGTTACCTACTCAAGGTAAAGTATAGTGAGAAGACTCACCTCGCGTGTCTCGGTAAACCGTAACCCTGAAATCGCTAAACACTCGATCTGCCGAGCTGAAGTCCCCCTATAGCACAATACATCTCTAATTAACACTTTCCCGACTAGGGTTGACCACACTATAACAAGACAATCTAGGTCAACGCTGGTCAACGGTCAACTTGACCGGACTCGGCGAGTGCACTATAGCGACTCGGCGAGTCTGAGCGCATACACCAATTTCCCTGGAATCCTCTCTTGACATGTCGAGTATTTCCCCCAACTCGACGAGCTCCACCTGGCACGAGTTGTGGGGCCACCACGACTCAACTCGCCGAGTCTCAAGAACAACTCGGCGAGTCCGGTTTGACTCGGTCCACCTGACCATCCTGACTCCCCCTTGACCCACTGAGTTCACTCATCCCAACTCGGCGAGGCCACTCGCTGAGTGGTCGTGCAATATTCAAGCTACTCGCCGAGTCTGTTCTTCGGACTCGGCGAGTCCGTGCCATGCACTGACTCAATCTTGCTCTAAAGGCCAGATCCAGTCCATTAATCCATAGATCCAGTCCCTCCAAGCTTATTTAGCACGTAAAGTCACAATCTTGATGCACATATAACCTCTACATGACCATAAATGATGTTTTTGACTCAAATACTTCAACACAAGGTCAAGGATCCATTTCCACCCATAAAGCTTGATGAGTGAGGCCCTCTGGACCTCTATGGATCCAGATCCATGGTCTCAACTCAAAGAGGGAACCAAAGGGGCACCAAATCACCCCATAAATGACCACATTAAGCCCTAAATTGCATCAAACTTCACCAAACAGAAAATGGTCCGAAAATAATACCTCTAGGTTGATGATCCAAGCTTCAAATCCACGAAATAGCAACCTCCTTTGCTTCCTCTTGCTTAGGGCCTCCTTCTTCCTGCTAAACAACACACACAAGATCAAGATTGGCTCTCTTTCCTTCACAAAACGCTCAAGAACTCTAGGGACACTCTCTGGGGTTTGGGTGAGCACAAATGACGGCCATAAGGCCCCTTAAATAGGCCTCAAACCCGGAGATTTAGGGTTTCATAACACAGCGCAGACTCGCCGAGTCCATACCCTGGACTCGCCGAGTCCAAGTGCGCACCCTCGATCAATCCCGCGTCCCTACTCGGCGAGTCCGAGCTCCAACTCGCCGAGTCTCTCTCACAATATATAAAAATTCAACTTACAAGATACCTGGTAAAAATCCGGATGTTACATGATTATTTGGAATAAATAATCTCAACAAATGTGTAGTATATGTCACAAGGTTTCCGTGCATATAAAGAACGCTGAAATCCAAGTTATAACGAAGAAGTTATGACTTATCGAAGTTTCGCGACAGAACCGGCACGACACAACGCGACGTAAATAGTGAATTTACGATAGAGCGATATTTGGTCTTAGCGATCTAAACGAAAGTCGTAGAATATGAAGAGAGCGTGGATAAAAAAAGTCCAAATCTGACTTCGTATGAGGAAGTTATGATTTTTCTAAGTTTCAACTTAGCAGTATACAGCCCGAAGTTCTAATATGATTGAGGGATTTCTAGCCGAAACAATCTAAACGAGAATCAAAGATCTCGTCGATAGTAGTCCAACGGTAAAAAGACAGACGAAAACGGACATCGGATGAAAAGGTTATAAATTTCTAACGGAGTTTTCCTGTCCCGGCCTACTAAAAATAATATAATAAAAATAAATTCAAAATTAGTCGACGGAGTCTAAAAGAGAGTTATAGAGCATAATCTCACCTATGTGTGGATATAAAGAACATCGAAAACGGAGCTCGCATGCGAAAGATATGAATTTCTAAAGTTCAGGATATGATTTTCGACACTAAATCAGTGTTCACAACGTGAGCTCAGTGATTTGACATTTAAAAGTCTGGTAGACCCAAGTTGCGATGACGAACACCATGACGTCGAAGCTCACGACGTGAAATCTGAAATTTCATCCCTATAAAAAAGAAACCGAAGGCAGTTGGGTTTGGTTGCTAATTTCTCAACCTCTCTCCTACTCTATTCATCTTTCAGCCTTCTTTTAACCCACCAAAGCCCCGGTATCATCCCAATACCCGAAGCGAGTCCAGACGCTCCGAAGATCCCGAGAAGAAAAGAGTTTCAAGCCGAAGCTCTGCCTGCGAGAAGCCCGGTGTATGAAAATATCCCGGTTTCATCGAAGAATACTACTTTACAAGTCGTAGTGTTGTCCAAGCATCATCTAATCAAGTAAGTGTATAGTCTCTTTCATAAACACGATTTTAATACAAGTATTGGTTGAATGTATTACATATATCTTATGTGTGAGTGTGTAGTTACTTTCTTCTACCACATAGATATGAAGTGTTTGCTATAAGATACGTGTTATGTGTTTATATATTGTTTGTTTACTTGAGATGGATGTTGAATGAATGTTTTATACAAGTTTTTAAATGATTTAAACTGTATATGTAATTTATATTTACAAATATGTTGGGTAGACGAAATAGTTGGTGTGTGATGAAAGATGAGTTTGAGGATGTGACGAAAGATGATATAGATCATGATATAAGGGTGACAGGTGAAAAATGAGTGAAACATTCACCCAAACGATATCCCCCGTTATTCAGAAGAGTAGGGATGACAATCACAAACTATTCTAGACACTCCAGTGGAACACTAGCAAGCTCGCAACTTGTAGGTATTGTGGACTTGATGTTTACCGGTGTACTCTAAAATTCCTGGAAACTATAGGCTTAGTGCCTTATAATAATACGATGATAGCTATGGATTTAGTACAGTGTAGATGAACCTTGGTAGCTGTGGATTTAGTACTGTGTAGATGAACCTTGGCAGCTATGGATTTAGTGTTTGTTATAAGAACCTCGGGCAGCAATGGACTTTGTGCCAATTCCTTAGGTAAATCCTTAGGAACGAATGAATAAAGGATAATTGATTCTTACGGTAAATCCTTAAGAAATAAAGAAGATAATGAGGATGGGTAATTAGGTTGATTGTTTGATTATTGAATATAATAATTATATTATTGTGGGTTGAAAACCCTATATGCTCACCAGGCCCCCAAGCCTGACCCACTCAGTTTTATTTGTATTACAGGTAGCGGCGCGAGATCATAAGTTGGATGACTTATCAAGATATTTGATTATAGACCAGTAGTTGTAAATAACTGTTGTAAGGTCTGTATTGTATTGTTTATGTTTTTGGTCTGTATCAGAACATGACATCCCGAGATTTTATTATTTAATGAAAATACATTTCTCTTTAAAGAAATGTTTTGATAAATTCTTATCATATATTGTTTGGGAACAAATTCCGCATCTCTTTTAATCAAATGATTACTCTGATTTTATAAAACGAATCATAAACAAATCGATCTTTTTTTGCCGTAAAATTGGGGATGTCACAATTAACCAGGACTGTTTTTCGTTTGCTTAAAATTTGCACGTTTTGCTCCTTAAATGCATTTTATTGTTAATGTAGTCCACGACCCATTTGAAATAACTATAATGTCCATGGATATTTATTATTTTAATTAATCTAATATTATTTATTATTATTTATAACTTTAAAAAAAAAAAAAAAAAAAAAAACAGCTCTCTCTAATCTCTCTCTCCCTCAGTTACCTTGAAAAATACCACAACCACCTCCTCTATCTCTCTCTCATTCTTCTTCAACATCCACTCTCAGTTTCCCCAACCAAACTACCCCCTTCACTTCCAAACCCTCACACTATTGTTACTGATCGAAGATAACAGTAAGCACACACATATGTGTTTGATGCAATATCGAGATAGAGGGAAAGTTAGATGGAGATGTAGCATGATACAAAGAGAGAAATAGGTTGAAGAGACAAACTCGATGAAAATGGCAGTTCCCTTCTTCTTCGTCCTTCTCAAATCCAAAATTTGAAACCGATGAAGGTTTCCATATTGATTTTGAGTTTCTGGTTAAGTTTGATTTTATTTCGATGGATTCGTCTTGGACCTAATTTCGATTGTAGTGATACTTCGTGAACTCGTGATAGATTGAAATTGGTAGCTTCGATGGTTGTTTGTATTCTTAAGGCCGAAGGGGAGAATAAAGATAGGGGATGGGTGAGAAGGAGACGAAGGTAGAAAAAAATTGAGGAAAAGGAAGGGGAATGTGTTCGCGGTGACAGGCGGTAGTATCGGAGGAGTTGGTGTTGACGCTTATATGTGGTGGTGTCGGAGGAGCTGCAGGTTTCCGACGGCGGTAATGACTCCGATGAGGGCTTGAGGTGTAGACCGATGGCCTCATCGGTGGCTTCAGGTCCGTCATCAGTGACAAAACCCTGGATTTCCTCAACACCAATCTTCTCCTGTCCCAATCTCCACATCCGCCTCATCCGGTCATTGCATCACAAACAGAGCTTGGTGGGCTGTGATGGTAGCCTAGTTACTTCACTAGAAATTCGAGCCTGTTGAGCGACTAAGTTACTGGATTCTGATGTTATTCTTCGGCGATCAGAAAAGAATGTAAGAGAAAGAGTAGATGTGGACATGTGGTTGGTCTCGTCAGGAAAAAGAGGAGGATAAGTTGATGTTTAGGTGGTTGTTGAGAGTAAGTGAGAAAGAGGGAAGGAAACTAGGAAAGGGAAGGGGAAGGGTGGGTTGGTGCATATTTATTTTCTCTTTTTTTTAATCTAAAAATAATAAATAAAAATTAAAAAATAAATTATTAAGGGCAAAATCGTCTTTTTATGTCCGAAGGTATAACGAGTGCAACTTTTAACCAAACGAGGGACGGTCCAAGTTAATTTTTTAAAATAAAGACTAAATGTGTGTTTTGGCACATATACAAGGGACGATCTATGTAATTTACCCAAAGATATATATATATATATATATATATATATATATATATATATATATATATATATATATATATATATATATATATATACTAGCCGTCTACCCGCGCAAAGCGGCGGGGCACGTGAGTTCTTTCGGTGATATGTTTCCATTACAAAATTGTTATGTTAAAAAAAAGTACATGTTGAAGACAATATAATCAAACTATGGTGTTATTTGTTACATCATGCATCAAATAACCAATAAAAAGCAACCAGTCAAGACGACACAAAATATTAATCGTGCAATACTTCTTTATACACCACATTTGCTGTATAAACCCCATCACCTTTTGAATTTTCGTTAGGCTTTACTAATACTTTTGTATTGCAACGTGAAACCCCTCTGGACAATGCAACATAAAGTTGTCCATGCGAGAATACTGGTTCTGGAAGATAGATACCTACATATGGAATTGTTTGTCCCTGAGCTTTATTGATTGTCATTGCAAAGCACAATCGAATAGGAAACTGTTTCCTCATTAGAGGATCGATGGTTGCTACTAATTGCTTGTAACTGGTATTGGTTTCATATCGATGGATGTGGATTCGCATATGAAATCAATTGTGTTCGCATCTATGAAATCAGTTCGCATATGACATCAATTGAGTTCGCATTTGGTTTTGTGGGTCAAAACAGTTCGCATAAGAAGTTCACGATTTGTTTGAGGTTAATTGATTTTGATTTCGCAAGCTTGGAGTCGGAGATCTGGATTGTGTTCGCATCTAAAAAGACAAAAGTGCAGAATTTTCATTTCGCAAAATGGAAAATTTTACCCAGTTTCGCATTTGGGGTAAATTTTTTTGAGAAATTGGAATATTTTCAAACTTTTTTTCTTAAAAAAAACACATTGTCTTCGTCTAAGAGAGGGAGAAAAACGATTAGGGTTTATAAGGGAAATACTTCATGGCAGTGGGATTTATAGCAGCGTTTATAAGGTGGAGAGAACAAACACACGTCTGCTATGAGATATTTTAATCAGCTGCAAATGCAACATTTAAAGGATATTTGTTGAAGCGTATTAGGATGAAAAGGTTTTAAATTTTGAATGACCATGAAATTAGGATTTTGCTGAGAAATATAAGGAATCAAAACAAATTTAAAATTTAATATTATTTTATTAATGGTTGTTTGTAATATTAGCTTAATCGTTTGTACGTCTTAAAAAAATAATATTATTATATTCAATCTATTTATAGAAATAGTTAGATTTCTTTTATAAGTAGTAAAGATATATATATATATATATATATATATATATATATATATATATATATATATATATATATAATCGAAAGATTTACAAAGATGCCTACTCAAATGATCAAATATGAGTACTTTTTGAGGGAACAAGAGGCTTAATTTAGCAAAAATAAAATAAAATAAAATAAAGAAACTCAATCTTGAGGATCTTTTGGTAATAAACCTTAAAATAATTATTCATTATATAAAATTGGATTTGTAAAATTGATTTGACATACCATTGTAGTAAAACGTTACTACTTTTTGCAATTTCTAAAAAGTGTTTTTATTCTCTGAAGTTGTTTTGCTAATCGATTATACAAATGAAAAAATATTACATGATGGAACATGTGATAAGGTAATTTTATAAAGTCAAAAATATTCCCAAAATCCAAAGATAAATGGTTATTTCGTAAGAATTTCCCAGCAAATATATTTGGATTTGAAATTAAATGGAAAAGTAAATACATAAAGTCATGGTATATATCTACTACTTGTTAACAAAGTCAAAAAGTAATAAAAACCTTTTCGCAAACACCAATTAGGCATCCGATCGAAAGACGTAGTAAACTTTGTTTTTCACAAGCATCATGCACGCCTTTCATCCGTTCAAGTTTTCAGTCATATGAAACACCATATTATTTTCCTCTTTTAACATTTCATACTCATTCCTTGTAAGAAAATACTCATTTTTCAACCTTTGGTCAATTTTTATTATTTTCCAATACAACTAACATATATTAAACTAAAAATATAAATAAAACATTAAAAATACTTAATTTTTTTGAAAAACTAAAAATTTAAACGTAAAAATAAGCCAAAGGTACACGAACATGGATAGTTACTTACACATGACTTCTAATATGGCCAATGCACATCATCAACTAACTACAAACAAAAATCACTTAAAAACAAATGAAGATTTTTTTTTCTTAAAAAAAATTAAAAACTAAAAACGTTCATTATAAAATCAACGGGGAGGTTTATGCAAACGAGGTCGGTTACAGAAAATTCGACCATTGGCTTTCACGAACGATGCTACACCTACACTCAGTCCCACCCAGAATAAAGAAAACAATAATTGCCATATATCATCCCCAACTGCATCAAAATTTATGATAATATTATAATTGTTTTTATTTAAATATAAAACTATTTTAACCTATAAAAAATAACAGCAACTCACCTCGCATGAGTGACATCATCGCAAAAAAGAACCCCATTGTGATCAGAAACAAAGCAAGAGGAAGAGACTGCAAAAAAAAAACAAAAAACCAAAAACACAAATTGTAAAAATTGAAATCCATGAATAAAAAAAATCAAGGGAATTTGTAAGGTGTAATTACAGCAATGGCTTCAATCCCTCCTTTTGGCGCAGTAGAAACCAAATCACGTGAGACAGAAACAATGTAATGACCTTGGAGTAGATCAATCGAATCCTACATAAACATATAATTAATGAATTACTTTTTTTAATTTATAAAAACAATTATATGTTTATTTATTTTCCAAAGAAAAATCTACCTGTTTTGTACCATCAACAAAATTGTTGAGGTAGTATCGCATCAATGCATTCCATCCGTCTTTAAGAATCCCTTGAGTAGTCCTCTTACCAACTCTATTATTTAAAATAAATAAAAAAAAAAAAGAACACACTTTAGCCTTTAAAAAGAAAGTTGAAATATCTAAAATACCCTTAAGTAACCATGACATTGGGCAAATAGGTAAATTTTACCTAACAAAATCTCCTTTTAAAGCAGGCGTACCGGAATACTGGATGCTTATATCATCCCCGTGGTTAGCCCACACTGTTATATTTAAGTATATATAAATATAAATTTAAAAGTTTAAAAATACATAATATTAAGTAAGAAAATACGTACATATTTTGAAACGGTCATCAAAATTAGGATATGTACTAATGCTTTCATTAGCATCAAAAACACCAAGCCTTTGAAGCTGTAATTCCAACATTTTTCGTCCAATCATACTCTAAAAAACACGTCAAATAAGAAAATATTAAATTTTTTTTTTTTTTTCACTTAATAATGGTGTAAAAGTGAGTAGTGTATATATATATATATATATATATATATATATATATATATATATATATATACCTGTGTGACATTTGTACGATCTAAACAATCAACACAATTTGTGCGTAGAATTCCAATTTGTTTTTCAACTATTTCACCCTTTTCATTTAACATATAGTACCTACAATTTCAAAAAAAAAAAAAAAAAAGACATTTATGGGATATACAAATAAAGATATTAACATAAATAGTACAATACCTATTTTTAATGAGGAAATCCTCAATGTGTTCATAAAGGATAGATAGGCGCTCAAAATGAACATGTCCACAAATGCGATGGAAGTCAAAGTGCAAGTATCTATACACAATGGAAGTCAACAACCCATTTAGAAAAATCAAAATATATAATCCACGAACAAATTGGTAAAAAAAATATGATTAGAAAATATATAAATATATACCTGACGTCATTGCTAAGAATATTATGCACTGAATTGGCAAATTGTTGAGTCAATTGTCCCTCGCCACCATCCTATAAACCATAAAAAAAATATAAAACTTTGAGTCCAAAAATATGAAATGAGAAAATTATATATTATATAATATATATGATTATATATGTATTTGTATACCGTATTGACAAGATCAACAGCGAAAACATTTCCATATTTCTTCCTTAAATCCAGAAAATGGCGTTCAGCAACTCGAGGCTGCAGAAACGATTAAAATAAAACTGTCACTAACCGGAGAAATAAGAACAATTGAAAAGTGTCGCAAAAAAGAAAGTTGCAGATACCGCTTCCTCACGTCTCAAAATATCGAACTTAGGTTTGTATGTCAAATCAACAATTTGTTCCCAGATAAAAGGCATTGAACCTCGCACCTACAAAACCAAATCAATAGCAGCATATAATCGATCTAGGGTTAGGAAATCGGTGTGATTTGTGAATTCGAAGAGGAAAAAAGATGTATATGAAATTAATCAAACCTGCACAAATGATGAGGTAAAACCTTTTAGCTGTATGATTTGTTCACTTTCGACAAAGTTTGCTACATAACCATCAGCATCAGCTCCTCTTCTCCATAGCCGAGTCCCTGTTCTTCTAGTGCATCTTCTTGCGATCAATGTGACGTCTATAATCTCTAATCCGATTGCTGATTGAAACGTCTGGAAAGCTGGGGGTAAGTTGAGGAAATAAGAAATGATTTGCATTCATTCGTTATCGAACAATAACTTCGAAAAAAAGTAAATTAGGAATTGATAGAAAGGATACATACATCCTTGAATAACAGGAAGCATGTATGGATCAAGTTTGTTATCTATGAAAACTTCCAACATATAGTTGTTCCACAAGAATCGTGGCTCTGCTTGTCTCCAAAGAGGAAGCAGCCTCGATTCATCACCCAAATCATTCAAACGTTGGGCGCTGAAAATTGTGAGAAACAAGTTTTATATAAGTTTTCTAGATTATTATATGAATTGGGTGATTTAATCATGAGTTCAATGTAGAGAAGGTGAAGGACCTTAGTGTTATATTGACATCATATGAGAAATAGAGTCCGTGGGTCTTTTCTGCAACTTTTAACAGATTGGAAAATTCAGACTCCACTCTTTTCTGTCAGAAATGGGAATTGTAAGATGATTGTTTACACTATCATAAAGATTAACGAACATGAAGAAGTAAAAAAACAGTGACCTAGGGTAATTTGACCTGCTCCTCGGGAGAATTTTTCAAGGAATGATCACAAGGGAAGACTTTGAGTGACAAAACTTTGAAGAACGGATGCCCCAAGTAAGTTCCAACAGATTCACGATCGGTAATCACTAATAAATATGATCCTACAACATAGAGATGGAGATACAGTTCAGGAGTCATGAAAACTTGATAACATTGACTATCATGCAGCCTAGAAGTTAAACTGATTCAAATCCTTAGCATAATGATGATCATCTAACCTGCTAATAGCTTTAGCATCCCAACAACACCAAAAACTGTCTGAATTTTAGGAACACGAACCATGGTGCAATGCGGAACTTCATCTACATAAACAGAAGATTACATTAATGGTTAATCAAGTACTATCAGAACCCTCCAGATGATTACATTCTTCAAATCCCATGGAAAATCATAATCGCATTAACCCCTTTCAGTACATCTAAGGCGATCATTACACTATCAGAAATTGATAAATATTCGTAACCAAAAGAACAGAATCGAGAACAAACCAACAAGCGACATGGAGCCATTAACACGATTGACAGCTAAACAAGAACCAGAAGAACCATCAGTGGGTTCAACGATATATTGATCCGGAAACTCCCATAACCTCATACGCGTGTAGAGTTTCTGGGAGGGATGAGCCTTCACCATCATCGTTCCTGATTGTTTCTTTTCCTACGTTGAATTGTAAACGAATTGAAATCGAATAGAATTGAATTCTAGGGCAATGATTTGGGTTTTTTCTCGATTTATAAGAGAATTTTATCGAAGAAGAAATGGAGTTAGAGTGAAGAAGAGCGCAATAACTGGAAAAACAGAATGCTATAACGGAACGACTCCAATCTCGGAATGCTTGTTTGGATTTAACAAAATCAAATGGAGTTATTTACATTGAGTTCCCTTGTACTTTCCTATATTTACATTACGTTGACTTCCACTTTACTTTCTATAAAAGACCTTAGGGAAAATGACTTTATAGGTAATTATATTTGTCATTTTATTCATTTTTAGGTATTTTTTTATTTTTTACACATTTCACTATTTTACTATATATTATCATTGTCACCGGCTATAACAAGTGATGATGGTAATATGTGAACACATTAACAAATTAAATGGTTAAATGTGTAAAAAAACAAACGAAATTTTAATTACTCTGATTTAAACCATTTTTCCCATTTTCAATAGCGATTTTATTTTTCATATTTGTTTGTATTATTTTTAAAATATCCATAATTTCCTAAATATTAATTAAATATTGATCGACATATGTAAGCGTGTCAGGGTCTCCGTCAAGAAAGAGACTCCTGTGAATTTCTTGGCTAACCCGATAGAAGGAATGTCAACCCTTAAACCAGCTGACGTTTTGATTTTTGGATAGGTTAGAAGGAAACACGCATGTTTGGACCTTACAGTGGTATCCCCTCTCGTAAGCTTAAGGGTCGGGAGTTTCAAGGCGGAACACGCTGCAAGCTGCTATATGCAAGGTCGCTAAACATGAGAAACTATGCATAGAAAATCAACATGTGTTCATATCATTTGCATTTGATTCGTTTGGTTTCCTTGCGCCGAATACGATGGAGCTTCTTAGTAGAATTGATTTTACCATACAAAAGTGCTTATGGGCACAATTTGTTGCATGTTTGTCTTCTCATTCGTTGTATGATGATAACTAAAATGTTTTGTTTATTTGATGGAATTCAAAAGTTTGAGTTATTCTAAACCTTACTTTGTAATTAATAAATATGTGTTTGTTTTAATTGTGAAATATTTTATATAGTTTTTTATAATTTTTTTTCTTTTGTTTTTAAGCATATACAATATTTTTAAAGTAAATAGTATCTAATAATAAAATTAAATATGTAACAATAAGTATAGAAGGTCTTTTAAAAAAATAAAAACAAAAATATTACTTAGCAAATAAAAAAACAAAAAAAAAATCTATATAATGTAAATGTTTTAAAATTATTACAACTTTTTAATTAGTAGTTTTTTTAATACAACGTTTTAAACTAGCATTTAACGAAAATATGTTAAAATGTTATAAAAAAAATATAAAAGTGTCATACAAAAGCTGCGAAACATTAAAAATTATTTAAAATAAAGTTTAGAAATAACTATATGAAATATATATATATATATATATATATATATATATATATATATATATATATATATATATATATATATATATATTTCATATAGTTATTTCTAAACTTTATTTTAAATAATTTTTAAAATGTTTCGCAGCTTTTGTATGACACTTTTATATATATATATATATATATATATATATATATATATAAGTTAAAAAATTAGTAAGAAAAATTTGAAACATTTATAAAATATTTGGTTTAAAAGCAATTATATTAAAATTATATGAAAGTATAAAAAAGTTTTTAAAAAAATTTATAAGCAAAGTTTAAAACATTATATTAGAAAAACCTATAGGAAAAAAATATCATAAAAATATTGTGAGAAATTATAAAAAGTCTTACCAAAAAAAAAATATTCACACTTAGATAACTTTCTTTTTTTGAACATATTTGACCATTTAACTTGTTAAATGTGTTCACATATTATCATTGTCATTTGCTATAGTAGGTGACAATGGTAATATGTGAACACATTTAACAAATTAAATGGTCAAATGTATACAAGAAAAATGAAGTTGCTTAAAGTGAACAAGATGAAATGGTAATTATCCCCGCAAGTCATTTTCCAAAGACCTTATTGTTTACCATTTCTCTAAACATATTTTATTATGGACAAAATACAAAAAAAAAAAAAAAAAAAAAAAAAAAAAAAAAAAAAGACCATTTATTATCAGCATTCAAAAGAACTTTTACATCTTTTTTATATGTAGACTAACCCTTATATTTTTAGTTACGTTTCAAATTTACTCAAATATTTTTTAAGCAGGTGTCGGTTGTTTTGTGACATGATATTTATCTTATTTGCTTTTAAGTTAACATAGAAAAAAATAAACGACGTCACTTATATTTATTTGAGTAAATGATCTATTTCTTATGTTTTACATTACACAACAGGCAGCATAATATATTTTTGTTTCCATATTAATCTGAAAATGAAAAAGATAAATGTCATGTCATAAAGTAATCGTTAATATTTTAAGAAAACCGGATATTTTGGTTAATGTGAATGGTAATTAAAATGTAAAGATTTTTCTGCATATAATCAAAATGTAAGGGTTTTCTAAATGCTCGCAGATAAATAATTGTGCTTTTCTGCATTTTGTCTTTTTTTTTATTTCAAAAAAGCTATTATATTTTTTCATTTTCCCTATTTGGTTATTTTAGCGTGTTTATCGGTAAGCTTTCGATTTTACATATTTTTTCAAAAAAATTGTTAACTTAATTTTTTTTTTTTTAAAAACTAACATTTTTCCAAACTTTTTCGTTTGGACCTTTTTTTTTGTCTTGGATCATAGTTTTCATGTGTTTCATATGCCATTTATGGTGTTTTTGATAGGCTTTAACAATAAAATCTAATTGATACATTTTATTTTTTCAAAATAAATAAAAATGATGTTGTGTACAATTCTTGTTGGTAAAATATGTATCAAAATCTATTTGTATAATACTCAAAGATTGTATTAGATGAAAAACGACGATTTAGTCCGACTTGACATCTTAATTTGATTTTAGAGTCAAGCAAAATAGCAGCTGCCAAACGCTAATATGTATTTCAAATATAATTTAAGCTTTTATGTTTTTCACATTGGAAATGTTATCAATCTTAAAATGATGTGATCTATAATAATATCATTACATTCATTCATTGCTTTTTTCCCATCAATAGTCAGATTAATAATAACTCATTTAATATAATCCCAAAGCATTGCATTATTATTCAATTCCAAATTAGGAGATGCAAAACCTTCGATCTCAAAGAAATATAATACAATTATTATGGGTCAAATTAATTTTATGATTGAAAATTTTTCTAATTGGAAACAAAAATAAATAAATAAATAAATAAAAAACAGTTTCAAAGGAATCTAATAACATTGTTGTGAGTTTATCTTAAATCATGTTTAAATGGTTAGAAAATGACTATATGTGACAAAAAATTGAAAATCGAACAATAAGTTTAATGATAAGAAACGTCACATACTTGAAATAAACTATGTCGACGATAATTAAGTTATGATGTTAGTGTTAAAGAAACAAACTTCCAAAAACAAGCCCTCTAATTCAAAAAACCAACAAAATTAAATTGCTTTACATTACATATTGACATTAAATATGTAAGCATGTAACACCCATAAGTTTACAATAAAAGCTTTAGAACACTTATGATCAACTTATGATCATGATGTTGAATTTGTATGATAAGTATGATCAGGGGTGTAGTTACTATAGAGCAAAAGTGGGTCTTAGCCCACCCATACAAAATTAAGGTTTTATATATATATATATATATATATATATATATATATATATATATATATATATATATATATATATATATATATATATATGGTATGTACAATATATATTTTTGTTAAATAAAAGGAATTAGGGTTGTAATATGGCATATACCGTTCAAAGCTTGAAATTAGTATAAGAGAAAACATTGTTGTCTATGTCGATTACACTTCATTTTAGATTATTTTAATGACGCAAGACAATATCGTGTACAACTTAAAATAAACAATTTAATTAGGAATGTATATATTAATACATATTGTTATCCTTTGAAAATTTTTGCCACTCGTTCATATTTTATATACGATTTGGCATACCCTAAAATAAAATCCCGGCTACACTCACTGAGTATGATGTAGTGATTTACTAGCATGTAAGTAGTGCTAACAAATTCTTTAAAATAGAATGCTATAAAGTGGAAAACTTCATAAGTTACGTGTTTTAGTTCTGACTTATAAATTTCTCGTTAGAATTAGAGTGTTTTGGTTATTAGTGTTTACATAAAGCCAAATGAAGTAAATATGCAAAAAAAAAAAAAAAAAAAAAAAAAAAGGGAACCATGTAAATTGGATGATAGATAAAGGAGTTGTGGGAAAAATGACAAATTTGTGTATTAGGCACGAGGATGCGCTGTCTAAGAATTCACAAGCGCAAATTGTCTTTTCTTCAAGCACCATGTGTTGGTTGAAAAAATAACTTAATCTAATGAGATAAAAGGTATTTTTGTCATATTTTTTGTCACTTGTGTTCCAGACTTAAAATGAAGCTTTTAGGGGTGAATTTATGTCATTTTTATATTATTTTAAAGGGTTTTTGAGTGGGATTACAAACTTCAACTACCTTTATACGACGATCAAATGTAAAAAGCTAGGGTTTCGCCAAATTATGGAAAAGGTTAGACCTACCATTTGACCACGGTTTTTAATGTTTGCGGATGCCATTATTACATCACATACATCTCCCAAAACTCATGTGTGAACTAATGTGCGAATTATGGTGTTCTAAGTTGTTCATTGAAGAAACTAATAGATTTGAAGAATGAAATTAAATTTAAGCTTCTACAAATAATGATAATTTGGGCATTGATAACATGTTATTAACATAAGTACATCAAGATTGATGCTTGATTTGCTATTATTTTGTTCAATAACCCTAAATTGGTGTCCTAGTTGGTTAAATGTAAAATTATCCGGTAAACATAACATCTTGTGTGTATGAAATGATTGCATTTAGACAGTGTTTGTTGCTAGCTCATCATGCATACATACGAATATCATTACATTTTTTCATGTGTATTTTGTAACCATATTGAGGTGTTACAAAACGACAGCTATTTTTTCTCGACTCAAATCATTCGTTAAAAAGGATAAATTAGGGAAAAAGCAGCAAAATCTACTTACATAATTATTATGTCTTACGAAACTACAATCAAGGAAAAACAAAACAATCTCTAAAGAACATCCAGAAAAAGGAACATTCATGCACCAAATTAAAAGAAATATCTTTGAATGCAACCTGAGTTTGACTGTTACCCATGATAATATTGTATATTATATATGTATATTATATTAATCTTATATAATATGTAACAGCTCATAAATATATTTATCAACCAAGATTTCCCAATAGCCTCTCAACTGCAGCATGAACATTACCTGCTGTTGCTGTCAGTGCTTGAAGATTCTCACGTGTGTCAAAGAATCCCATTTCTTGTAGCTGTGCCAGCTGTGTAGCATACAATTCCTCCGGAGGCACTGTTTTTTTATTTTTTTTTTAAATTAATAAATACATGAGTTCATTTGTCAGATATGAAAGATATTTGATAATATGTTGGTTACCATTTGAATTGTTTGGCATTGTGAAGCCACCAGTTCCAAGCCCACCAAACATGTTCATAAGCATATCCAATCCCATGTTATCGGGGCCACCTAAAAAATGATTATTATTAATATTTATTATGATTTAATTATAAATTTGGAAATATAAAAAGTGTTAACCATTTGTTACCTGTTGCTACACCGGTTTGACCTGTTTCCCTGAATATATTATAGAAACAGAAAGTTGATATCAAATAACAAATTACTACACGGGAAAGTAAAAGTCAACAGTTGAGTTGACCAATAAGAAAAAAAAAAGATAAAAGTTTTACCGAGTGGGTGGTTGTCTACCAGAGAAAAGAGATTGCTGCAGTGTCATCATTTGCTGTAAAATGTAACAACAGTAAACATGATAAAATAAGAAACCAATGTATTACTATCTTACTAATAACAAATATAACAAGCTTTTCACATTAAATGATAATAACAAATTAACATCTTTCATGACATGTATTCCTCGTGCTACTTCAATATCGCATATTCACATGCATTAATTAGTATCAATATCAATATGTGTGACTTCTCTTTTTTTATATATTTTCTAGAGTCATATTCGAAAGCTTTATTAACATAACATGAAAGTATCTTGTATTTCCTTATTATACCTTTTCGATATGGAAAAACAAATGATCTTTTATTTTTCCTTATTCAAACTTGTGCATGAAAATAGATTCATAGTCATATATACCTGCATTGTCTCTGGAGAAGTTAATTGGCGAATGAAGTCAGGATTTTGCATCATTTCTCTTAATTGTGGGTTTGATTCAAGCATGCTTCGCATCTGTGGATTCATGCCAAGTATCTTTAAAAAAAATGAAAAGTTTTAGTAACTACATATCCAAATAAAAAAGAAAATCTTGAACTAATGTAAGCAAAAAACAAGTACCTGATTCATATACTGTGGATTTGAAAGTAGGCTTTGCATCATCTGTGAAACAGCTGGATTTTGCATGAGTTGACTCATTGAATTTGGATCAGGGGTAATACCACCACCACCACCAAACAATCCCTCAAGACCTGGAGCACCAAGGCCACCTAAACCACCGACTGGCGGTGGTGACCTACCAATCCCACCAGGATTTGTTTGGTTACCTCCACCACCAGCCGCCCAAGGATTCGGGAGTGGATTGGTATTTGGAGCAGGAGAGCCAGTAGTATCACCGCCAGTGGTGGTGGTGCTGGTAAGGTTAGCCGCCTGGCCACGGGTTTGACCACCCTGGGCACCCAAAAGAGCTGCAAATGGATTTGAGTTCAAATCATTTGTTGTATCACCACCACCACCACCACCACCACCCATTGTGGTGGCATTCAGAAATGGCTCCTGGACATTTTCATACATTCGCCTAAGCATGTTGAAACCTTCAGGTGAGGATTCGATATTACTCATTGCTCTATCTGTGTTACGCATCATTTCACGCATGAGTTCAGGGTTTCTTGCAGCTTCCATTGTTTGTCTGAGGATTGCAGGATCATTGAGCATATGACCAAGCTCTGGATTCCGATCAATGATTTCACGCATTTGGGGATTGTTCATCATCATGTTGTGCATAACATCTGGATTGTTTAATAGATTCTGAACAAGAGGTAGATCCATGATTTCTCGCATCATGTTGGGGTTTTGAGTCAATTGTTGTTGCATTTGTTCCAATTCTGGAAGTCCACCTCCAAACATGCCACCATTACCACCTAAACCACCCAATCCAAGTCCAGGAAATGGTGAAGCACCAAGCCCAATTCCACCACCTTCAACTGAGCCAGCCGCACCTGCAACAGGTGGAGTAGTATTTGCTCTGGTAGTGGTAGGAGGAGCACCTGCTGGAGTAGATGTAGCAGAGACAAATCCACGTACTAAGTGAACTGTATGCTCCGCCTCCAAACCTATAAACCACATATAGAAATATTTTAGTGAAAACTGAAATGTCTGCAGCTTGACATCCAAAAACATAGTGTTGCTTGTAACACACTCGTCCAAATAAATTTATGTTCCAAATCATGATAGCAAACTCTAGGGTTCTAGAAGATTTAATTGCATTCCTGTTATCAAGAATCGCATGTATGATAGAACGGTTAAATATAATACAAATTGAGGAGTGTATCAATTTACTAGCATACGAATTGAATCGACTCAGACCACAATGACACTAAGCCTAACATTACGATCATAATCAGTGAACAGAAATCGATGGTAAACTGAAAGTACCGTAGCTCTTAAGAGTCTGATCGTCCTTGAGGATGCGACCTTTATAAATCAATCGCTGCTGTTCCGCTGGGATTTCGCAGCTCTGTTGAAGAACAGACTTGAACGACTCAACCGACGACTCAAGGGATACCTGAACGGAGAACTTCGTTCCGTTCGAGCACCGTACGTTAACGGTAACGGCGTCGCCACCTTCAGCCTTGCTTGATTCAATACCTTCGGTAACAACATCATCACCGCTTCCGCCGCCCATCCTATCCACCCCAAATTCGAGGTTTTTTTCAGCAATTAATGAAGAAAAACGAAGAAATAGCTGGAGAATCTCTGTGTGAGAATCGAATTGAAGCAGCTATTTGATCGATCAATGAACTGATTCGAAAACCTGAGAATTGGAGAATCGAAATGCTTTGGAAACTTGGGGAAGGAGGAACTCTTTCTTTCTGTGCACACAGTAAATTCCGAAACGTAGACCGGTTGAGAGAAGACCCTTGCCTTTTTATTTATACGCCCTCTTGTAATCCGTATCAATAAATATAATACAAAATATTTAAGATATGTTAATAAAATAAGACAAATTTGCAAAAATGGCTCTTGGTATGCATTTCTTTGGGTTTTCAATTCAAACTTCGATTTTTTTGGATTTATGATATTTTGGTTTAGTTTGTACGTAGAATTGGTCCTTATACATAACTTCCGTTAAGTTATTGTTGTTAATCTCATCACATGATCGTATATTTGTCTTTTCACTTATAAGGATCATTTTTGCACCTAAAAAATATATCCTCGTTTTTTAAAAGAAAAAAAAAATTAATACATGTTTATTTATTTATTTTTAATTGGTCTCTCTCTCTCTCTCTCTCTCATTTTTGTGTTAGATTAGGAAACCCATCTGCACCTCGTTCTAAACTCTCTTTCACGATCCCTTTCCTATATTCCTTGCCAAAAACTCATCAACACCACCACCATCATCACCATTGTTGTTCACCTTCATTGTCATGTCACCATCAGAGCCCAACTCCATGTTGCTCACCAACATACTTTACCTCTGATTGTTGTTATCGAATACAAACACTTACAGAAAGAGAAAGGGTAATTTCACCTACAACTTAAGATCTTTTTGTAAATACCAACAGACACGCACAAAAAGACCCAAGATCTTTGTGTGAATGAGCTTTCTTAAGTTCCAGTCATCGCTTGGGTGTTGTACAACATCTTTCAACCGTCGGTTACCCCGATCAACAAGATGAGGAATAAATGAGTGGTGGTTAGAATCCTATCAGTCACTCCAATTCAATCCGCTTTGTTAGAATCCTTTCCTGATTGCGTTAGTTTCTCTTTTGTTGTGAAAGAAGGTCACGAAGATCAACACAATCACACCCAAACTGTACACATCGGTTTTTTTTTGTTTGATTTCTTGAGCTTTGAAATCGATTCATATTTCTAGGTAAAGATGATGAACAAATGATGACCAAAGGATCAAGGTTAATTGAAATCAACATATCAATGAAAATGAATAGCAAAAGATCAGCATACCACAAGGATCAAACATGTAATTTACTCTAAACAACTATAAATCGAAGCAAATAACTACATATAGAGAAAGGCTAAGGCAGATCAAAGATTCAGGTCTCTAGTCTCGATTGATATTATATATGTTCTTTAACTTCAAGGGTTGTTGATTGTTGATGGTAACGGGGGATGTGATCATCGGCTCAACATGATCCGATTCAGGATAAGGTAATGGCAAAAGAGGGGTTGCGTCGGGGTCAGATCGCATATGTTAAAAGATATGATACGGTGGAGAATGGAGGATCCATGTTGATTGAAATCGATTGGGATTTTTCCTTTTGATCTTCTATTTTATTGTGGTTGGGTAAGTTGGAGGTGAAGAGAATGATTCCAGTCATGATATTGAGGAAGACGAAGAGGACATTAGGAGTGAATTTGGAGATTCAGGAAATCTAAGAGAGTGGACTGGAGGATGAATGAGTTCATCTGGTTATGTATGTTTGTGTGTGAAGAGAGAGAGAGAGAGAGAGAGAGAGAGAGAGAGTGAGAGAGAAATACCTCTTTTATTTTTTAATTATTAAAATAAATAAATAGATATTATTTTTTTTCTTTTAAATAAGGGGGATATATTTTTTTAGGTGCAAAATGGTCTATTATAAGTGAAAAGACAAATGTACCCTCATGTAGGAGGCACATGAGGGGTTAACAACAATAACCCTCGTATAACTCTTTGTAGAACTAAACATCTCTATATGTAGAGAAGAAGGAGAAAGTTAGATTAAAGACCTGTTTGATATGCATCTGACCGAGTCAAGTCAAACATTTCTAGCTGACTCGGTCAACTAAATGCGTTTGATAAATAAAAATTGCATCTGACCGAGTCAAGTCAGACATTTTTTGGCTGACTCGGTCAACTAAATGTGTTTGATAGACAAAAATTGGGTGTATATCTGACTAGGAAAGAAGTTAGTAGATGGCTGACTGAGAAAGGAATAAGGGCTTTCCAATGCTACCCTTAAAAATTCGGCACTCAGTAAAGGAAAAAGGGGCAACGAGAATCAAACCCATCACTTCATAGTCACAGGGAAACATCATTACCATTATGCTAGAAGTTTGTTGTGTTATATTTGTTCAAACGTTTTATATAATGTATAACACTGATTATTATTATTATTATTATTATTATTATTATTATTATTATTATTATTGTTATTGTTGTTGTTGTTGTTGTTGTTGTTGTTGTTATTATTATTATTATTATTATTTTGCATAGAAACATAAAGAGTATCTGGGTAAAATCAGTCAGGACATTCAGTCAGATGTATAATCAAACAATATAATTTCTTACTTAGACAAATCTTTTTCTGATCAACACTTTCTCAGTAAGTAACCATATTATATTACTCGTTGTAATTACCTACTATAATTTATTTTGATTTTCTATAGGATTTTGTCACACCCCCAAACCAAGGATGGCGGAAACGTCTGGGGGTGGAGGACTTCATGTATAGTATCATAACCACAATTTCAATAGTAATTTAAGCAAACACAACCAACATATATATAATTGAAAAAGTTACATCACTTGTATGAATTACATGTTTCAAATTCAATTACAATATGTTGTCAAAATATGAAAAGTTTGACGCCTTAACGTCCCATCCTCAAAAGCACTTGATTACCTGTTTAGTGTTTTCCTGAGAATACAAGTTGCTTGAAAAGTGTTAACACAAAGGTTGGTGAGTTCATAAGCTTTTATTAATAATCTTAGTAGAAGTCTTTCACATGTAAATGTCGCGTTTGTTTCAGAAAAATCCGATATTTTCCTTGAAATCCGTAAAATGTTGCCTTATAACCAAAGGCCAAAATGTATAAGAAATCATCATTACTTAGTAGAAATGTCGTGAGTTTAAAATGATATGGAAAGTAAATTTTTAATCAACCTAAAACCTACTTCGGTTTTATGAAATCCCGTAAACTTTATGAATTGTTAACTCCTTAGGTGAGTCGCTATAATCATACTGTGACTATGTGAACCTGCCACAACGTTTCTCAGGCGTCGCGAAAATGAAATGACATTTGTCACCCGTAGACCTGCAGGTCCCACTGTAGCTAGAAGGAAGGTGTGGGGTGTCAAACCCAATATAGATCTATATACAAGTATCACGTTCTCCCTCAAGGAGATTCTGATTATAACTACCAGGAATTATATCCCGCACTCGGACGTACGGGGAGAGAGAGAGAGTCTCACAACATAGGTTAACAAGTTTACGTGAAATGTGTGTGAATATAAATCTTTCTTGTATGAATGTACCCTTTTTGTACGAGTGTGTTGAGTGATGTATCATAAACTATACCTATTATAGTTTATCTAAAATGTATGTAATATGTATGAATTCTTTTATGGAAATGTATTAGTGTTGTGAATTTATCAAACTATACTTTTTATAGTTAAATAATACGTGTTCCAAAATGAATGAATAATATTTAGTATGAATGACTTAGTTTCAGTTCATAATGATAAACTAACAAGGAAACACATTCAAATATTAGAACTTATGATTATACACTTTGCTCAACATAATACAAAGTGTTATGATATTTACATGCTGTTGGCTAACTTTAGCCATTCTGCCCTGTTTTGGAAAAATCATAGAAAAATCATACGAAGTCGAAAACTAGATCCGTAAATTCTGAGAGTTCATAAAATGTGTCTAGTTTACTCATAATTTTTATCACGATTTTTAATGACCTTCAACTTGTGTGAAAGAGTCCATAATCACAGACTGGTCCGGATTGTTGTTTGAAATGATAGGCAGTTTTGTAAAAATCACCATAAATTGTAGAAAAATCGTATGGAGATGTGCAAGTAGTCATTTTAAATCTACAAACATGAACTATTTGCACCTTGTACAGTTTTGAAAACAAAAATGTTTAAGATGCCCAAAACAGTCCGTGAATGGAGTTGAACTTTTCTGATGAAGGCTGTTAGAAAATTTTAGTTATGTTCTTGGTGTTTTAACTTGTATTCCCCCCTGAAAACTTGAGAAAACATGAAAATGTAGGGGTATGAACTCACCTTAAGTGATTTCAGTAGATGATTGTTGAATAATGGAAGTGTTTAATTCAAGAACACTTGGAGATGCCTTGAAGGTTTTCGAGAATCTAACATTATGGTTATGGAGTTTGTGTAAGCAATCAAAGATTTGAGTAGAAGGAAGTGAAATAATAATAGGAAGGATGAATTTTTACTTACTAAGAGTGGAAGAACACTTGAAATCAGCCTTGAATCTCGAAAATTTGTGTAGAAAAAGTTTGAGAGAAAAGTGGTGTTTGTTACTTAGTGGAATGAGAGAAATGAGAGAAAATGAGGAGTGTGGTTGTTTGTTCCAACTCAAAAAAAAACGTGGGAGTGATTGAAATTTGAGTGTAAGGGGACATTGAAGTGACATAGGTAAGGTGGGAGGTATGGCTGGTCATAGAGTGGGTGTGGGGTGGTTGCTTGTGTCATAAGTTAAGGCAAAGTCAACACTCCACCTTAAATAAATCCCCCATTAGATCTTTATTATTTAGATAATGATTTTCATAAAAATATGTTTAAATTATGAATATTTAGAGTTTATTATGTTAAAATATAATTTCTGGAGAAAATCCCGCTTTAAAATCACGAAAAACGGGCTTAAAATGTTAAAAATATCAAAAATGGGCTAAAAGTGACAAATTCCCGAAGTCTGGCCGAGGTTCGGCCTTCTGATGCTGAAACCGAGAGGAAGGAGGGTAGAAACCGAGAGGGGAGAAGAGAGAGGGAAGGAACCGAGAGGGGGGGAGGAGAGAACAGAGGGTGCGAAGAGACAGAGGGGCGGAGTAGAGACCGAGAGTAGGGAAAAGACAGAGAGGCGGGTAGAGACAGAGCGAGAAGAAGGGAGCAGATGAGGCGACAGAGAACCGAGGCTCGGTCCTCGCGTGCATTTAGCCAACAGAGGCTCGGTCCTCGCATGCCACAGCCAATAGAGGCTCGGTCCTCGCATTCTTTAGCCAACAGAGGCTCGGTCCTCGCATGCCACAACCAACAGAGGCTCGGTCCTCGCCTAAGAAGCCTCTCTTCTTGGTTTCGGTTCCTAAAGCCTATTTTTCTCGTTTTCGCCCCGTTTTAAGCCGTTTTTGACCCGGTTAAGGGCCGGAATGACCCAAATGATTCTAAAAAGTTACGGGAACTATTTGAGGGAGATTTGGGAGAGATTTCTCATACTTGGAGAGATTTGGGAGAGATTTGACATTCTTGGAGAGATTTCTCATACAAAGAGATATTTGAGAGAGATTTCGCATACTTGGAGAGATTTGGGAGAGATTTGACATTCTTGGAGAGATTTCTCATACAAAGAGATATTTGAGAGAGATTTCACATACTTGGAGAGATTTGGGAGAGATTTGACATTCTTGGAGAGATTTCTCATACAGAGAGATATTTGAGAGAGATTTCAAGTGTGGCATTTGTGAGTGTTTGGCTCCGCAATGCAAGTCTCTTGAGCCCCGTTAAGTCATGGTTAAGGATCCCACACACTCCCAATGAGTATGCAACATGGTTTTTATCAGTTTAGTTCATTGATTAGCACTAGGGCTTAGGAAATTTTTAACACGAGACTTTTCTCAAGTGATGTTTTCCCATTAATATAGCAAGTTATACAGTACGAACATAACACAAACCCTAATACACAATGTTTAATCGAGTTGACCGGCTTGACCTGATGACTTGACTTGATTCAAGATTGACGATTGTCACAGATTTTGGGGACAACATTCCTGGACATGGTGGAATGACAAAGAGAATGGATTGTCCCATTAAAAATTCAAAACATTTCTTTATTTCCATTTATTTTTTTAAGGTTAAATGCAAGAAAAGAAATAACAACCTTCTTTGATTTACTCATGCAGATGGTGATGGGTGTCTTTGCTTACATCTACCATCAGTCATTTATTGTAGCTCAAAGTGTATTAGTTGGGATGATTTTTGACCAGGTATTATGATATTTCTTTTTTAAATGTATTAAATTAATTATTGTATTAATGTAAGCATGTGTACTCAGATTGTGATGAATATAGAGCAAAGGGTGTTGTATAATAACCTAGGACAAATACTACAAGATAGGCAATTTGGTGAATCTTGAAGAATATAGCATTTACATTTTTGATTTGTACTATGTTTGACTTTTGATATGACTGTTTTATATATATATATATATATATATATATATATATATATATATATATATATATATTGGTTGTTTGTTTTATTCCTTTGTTAAGAATGTAGATGGAAATGGAATCAAACAAACACACATGTATCCATCCATTATTTTTGTATCATTTTCAACCTTTCTTACTTTCTCTTTTAAATTTATAAATTATCAATCAATGTAAAAAAATTATGATCCTTTTTATTTTAGCTATTATTTTTTTGACTCACTGAGTCAGTCAATTACATAAATCATCCATATTTGAAACCATTCTACATCTAAAAAACCACCGATTCATATTCATAATTAGGCTTCAATGAGGTATTCCAACATTTTATTCCCTTCTTCTACTACCCTAACAACACACTTAACTACATAATTCCAAGCAAAATAGTCAGGAACAATTCCTTTTTCCACCATCTCTATAAACAACATCAAATCCCCTCTCTTACAAAACCCATCAATCAAATGACTATAACTACCCAAATCCACCTCCCAACCTCCTCCAATAATAGCATCTCACTTCCAACTTTACCCTCAACACAAAGCCCATTAATCAAAACCCCAAGAATCACCACATCAGGAACATAACCACATGACACCATCACATCCACAATCTCAAAAGCATCTCTCACCATTTTATTCTTTACAAAACCCTCGAATCAAACTTACATAAACAACCCCCATTGTATATCTTTTTCGCATTTCCCATTCTACCCTCCTCGCATAATGTTAATATCTCTTTGCTTCTATCAACAACTCTCGGAAATTTTGTCCCCATCTTGGTTAAAAAGTTAAGAGCTGAGTCAACTCGGTTCGCTTTATATATATATATATATATATATATATATATAATGATGTTATAAGGACTTATATGATTTAAAGAACCACTTTTACTATCCTCCATTACTTCCAAAATCTTATACCCCTCTTCTACCCTTCCTTTTGAACAAAACCCACGAATTAAAATATCAAATTTATCAAATTCCAAATGATACCGACCCTTTTCATATGTTGAAACATATCAAGAGCCGAATAAAAACAAACCCAACTCACAAAATCCATATATCAAAGAATTATAAGTGTGTGCATTTGGAAGAATACCCTTCAACTAAATCTCCTTTAAAAACATATGTGCAAGCAGCCTTTGGTTTCTTGATTTTACAGAAACCCTTTACAAGAGTGTTGTAAGCCACCACATCAATCTTACCACCTTTCTTCTCTACCCTTTCTAAAACCTCCACTACTTCCATGTCACGATTCTTGTTACATAAAAGTTCCATTATTTTGGTTATTCTAATGACATCAAGGACAAATCCAAGATTGAAACATCACAACTGCTTGAATTATGTTATCTTCTTTATAGTATGCGGTTATTAAGATATTGAAAGTTACACTGTTTGGATCTACTATCTCTTTCATCAAACTCCTGGCCCTTCCTACCCAAAGTTTCCCATTCTTGCAAAGAGCATGGAGTAAGGTGTTGTATATGACACTGTTTTTCTTCATGAATTGTAAAAGCTTAAAAGCATCTGATATGCGATTTGTCATGAAAAGTCCTTTTATTAAGATCCCGAAAGTGTAAATGTCACCTTTAACATCAACTTACGTCTGTAAAAGCCTATGGCTATGTCAATATCTTCTTTGACAACAACATCGAGTATTGAGTTGTAGACTTTCAGGGTAGGTTTTTCTTTGAATCTTGAAACTACGTCAAGAACATTGATTGTTTGTCTGACCAAATGAGTGTTGTCTAACCCACGAATGATGGTTATGAAGATAGTATCATCTGGGGGTGAGCCGATTGAGCTGGGCATTTCATCGAGCAGTTGGTGGATAGTGTCGAAATGACGAAAAGTACAGAGCTTGTGGACTAGAGCTCTGTAGGTGGATTGGGTGTGGGTGAAAAGTGTTGAGAGCTTCAGATGCTGACTTTTGATCTAATATGAGGTGGGAAATTTGGTCATGGGTGGGAAGAGGGGAGGTTATCGAAATGGATATGTAGGTAAGTTTAGGGTTTGTGGTGGAGATCTGGATACCAACTTGGATCGTGATATCACTTTTCGAACTAATATTTCTACCCTATGCCTGGGTTACAAGAAATTCATCCTAGGATAATCCAAGTGGACACTTACGTTTCTAGGCACAGAAAACATAAGCCAATATGCTAAAGGATTCTGTGAAAGTATGATGAAAATGAGAGCTTAAGATTGTAACCCTCTTCTGGAGAGGAAGAGCTCTTTATATATTAAACACGATTAGGGTTTCATTAGGGTTGGGCCGTCATTAGTTGCTTTGGAAGCAAGTAATGTCAATCCGGATTTAATGAGGATTTAGTGTTACCAAAAACTAACGAGTTTCATTAGTTTTACCATAATCACCCTCAAGAAATTGAATTTTCCATTATGTTCCCATATGTAAAATTTGGTGAGGTTTTGGGGCTCTACCCCTTAGACCCCGCCAAAGGGGCGCTGCCCCTTTGGAAACCCCGAACACCCGACTAGTCATCGAACCAGCTTCTGACTCAATCTTATACATGCGTGCACTCGGCACAACCCCGTACATATATTAGAGTACAAATCATGAAGCCCCTTAGCTCACATGTTGGTTCCAGTTACTTAAAATGACATTGTGACACTAAAATCACCAGCAGGATCTTCGTTGGGTGTTGTAAAGTTTATGATTTCTTTTTTACCTAAAGAAGATGGATAGATTCTTTGACGAATTGGAGAAAGTGATCATGAATATATCAAATTCTAACTGAACAAGAGCAAATGACAACCGAAGAGGGAAGAATCTTTAAAAACTAAAATTCAACTCGTCATATGTTGTAGTCTTATTTTTATACAAATAAATTGTTGGAAAATGATCATTTATTGTGATTAATCCATATACCACTTTAGAACACCTGATCACATGGAGTAACTAAGTCAAGACAACTCTTTTATTATAATAATAATAATAATAATAATAATAATAATAATAATTATATTGTATACATACTAAAACCATGTCTAGATTCATCAAAGTGCCATCATTTTCCTCTCCAATTATCACTTTTTTCCAAATTAATCTCATGTCAACATTTTCTCCTCATTTTAACAACATTCAAAATTCATTATAAAAAATTCATCTAAAATTTTAGTTTAATTTCGAACAATTAACCTTCAATTTTTTGTAAAGTTTGATACGTTTTTTTAATTTTTAATTTTGAATGATGAATTTGTTTGATTTTGTCGATACGGTAATCGAGAAAGGCTACGACATTGTTGTTGATGAAGAAATCGGAAATATCGACGACGATCATAATCCCAATGACGATGAAGATTCTGATGTGGTGGAGAATACAATGAAGGATTCGCTGAAGAGATTATTTGCATTTGAGAACGATGATGAAGCAATGAGAAAAGTTACAGTAGAAGTTCAAAAGGCATGGTGGCGCGTGATCGAAACTAACTCATCGCCGTCGTCGTCAGATCTAAAATGGCAGTTGATGACTCAGCTACGTCACCAATGTTTCAACGCAGATACACCTTCTCTCCTTATGATATATTTTGGCTACCATTTTCATTTTTCTCCAAAGTTGAAGCGCTAAATTTACAATAATACTCCGCTAGATTTAGGATTTTAAGCTCTCGAGAACATGTTTTTGTATACGTGTGTCAAACATGGAAACATAATTTGGATTCAGATTTTATCTTTTAGATTATAAATTTATAATGTATTATCAAAATGTACTTTAATCAATGGTAAATTGAAAATTTTAGCTGAAAAATATGTCAAACGAATACCAAAATGCATATCATGTTTTTGATATTTTTTAGATAATTAGTTTGAGAGTAATTTGTGGGATGTTGTTAAAATATTAATTATTTGTAAAATCTTGTATAAAAATAAAGTTATGAAACTCATTTGACATGTCTATTTTACCATCACCAAATAAGTAAAATACATTTTGATTAACATAAAATAGAGTGTTTTTGTATCTATTTTTAGGCAAAATACATAAAAACAACTATATTTTGACTATTTTTGGGTTTTAACTGTTATTTAGTCACTTAAATTTGATAAATTTTTCTATGACCATTTTGACATGCTACCTAACATTAAAGTGTAAAACATTTAATAAAAAATATAGTGGCTTTAATGGAATACTTGTTACCAAAGTTTGATTTTAATTTTTTCGCTAAAGTCATTAAACTTTGACAAAGTTTTGTACTGTAACAATTTTAATTTGTTATATCAAGTCATGGTATGTCAAAGCGCTCCAAAAAAAACCCTCTTAAACTTAGGTGATTTTGCTGGACGAAACTAAAATATAGTTGTTAAACAAATTTATATGACTTTTACGAAATTTGCGTTTGTGTTTAAACAAACTGCATATGAATATGTAGGACTTTGCAAATCAAAATGGGAAAGGGATGGCAAGGTTCCATCGGGACATTACGAATACGTTAATATAAATGGGACCCGCTACATGATTAACATATTGATAGTAGGAGAATTCGAGATAGCAAGACCAACTAAATATTACGTTTTATTGTTCGATGTATTCTCTCAAATTACAGTCTGCAAAGTCATCGAGCTCAAAAAAATTGTGAGAATAATGTGTGATGCTATTAGATTGTCTATGAACCAACAACAAATGCATGTACCACCATGGAGAAGACATGAGTACGTGCATGCTAAATGGTTCGGGTCTTATAAGAGATTTACTAACTCATATTCAACTACAAGTATTATAGACTCGAGTATAGATAATAAAAAATTTGTAAGTTTTTGTCATTTTCGGAACGAAATTGCTATTGGAGTCGAAGAGAAGAGCTTGGTGGGAGGGAATTTTGTTTGAAAGTTGGTAATTTGGCCATGGTTATGAATGGACCAACATGGTATGTTAATGTAATTTTTAGGGGCTAAAGAAGTGATTGTGTAGTGTAAAGAAGGGTAAGTAGGATCTAAAATGATTATTGTGATTTAAGATCATAGTAATTGGTTTTCGGTATTTAATATAAAGTGATTAATTTGATTTTTTTTTTATTAATTATGTTGAAAAACCACATGTTAAGAATAAGTAATATTTCATCATAGAAAGGTTAAAGGTTGAATGTTGTATCTGGGCCATTTCTTTAACCTTATAATTACTGAAGTACATATATGTAGTTATGTACTATGTACATACTATTTGAGAAATACAACATAATAGCATAAGACATAATATTCTGATATATATTATGGTAATTTCTAACATTTTTATACAATTTAATTCAAATGTGTAACGCCCGGGTTTTCAGGGCTAAGCATTTTTGTCAATGTAATAGTCTAGGTCAACTATTGTAACTCTTTTTGAAGTAATAAATATGAAATATTTGAGTATTATGTGAATTATGTGTGATTGTGTGTTTATTGTTTAATTATAAATGTATAATTAATAAAGAATAAAAATGAGCGTCAAAATTAAAGTGTGAGATAATCCCGATCTCTCTACATAAAGTTGTAGAATATGTCTCAAGGTTTCGTACATATAAAGAACACCGAAATCCGAGCTATAACGAAGAAGTTATGACCCGCCGAAGTTTTACAGCAAAACCGACACGGCACCGGAAGACATAAAATAGTGAATTCACGATAGAAGACTTTTTAGCCTTAGAAATATAAACAAAAGTCGTAGAATATGTTAAACTAAGATCATCGATAAAAAGAACGCCCAAATCTGACTCCGTATGAAGAAGTTACGATTTTTCGAAGTTTCGGACTAGCAGTGTACTGCCCGAAATTCAAATGTTTGATCGAGCGGTTTTTAGCCGACACGACCTAAACGAGAATCGAAGATCTCGTTAAGAGTAACGTAACGAGAAAAAGATGGGCGAAAACGGATGTCGGATGAAGAAGTTATGAGGATTTAACAGACCAATCCTATCCCGACCCGTTGATAAAATAAAATTTAAAATCGAGTCAAAATTAGCCAACGAAGTCTAAACGAAAGTTGTAGAGTATGTTCCCACCTTCGCGTGGATATAAAGAACTTCAAAAACGGAGCTTGTATGCGAAAGTTACGAATTTTTGAAGTTAGGACTCGAAAATGCGAAACTTGTTGCGAAGATGATGACGTGGCCGCTTCTGAGCCGTTGCTTGCTGACCAAGGCTTCGCTCTGGATCGCGCCACGATGACTCGCATTACGCCCCGCGTATGAGGTCCGGTACGCCCCGCGTACCTTCGGCCTTATCCGTCCGAGTCCGAGTGCGAGCCAGCTGTTGCGAGCTGGTAGCCACCTCCGAGCTACGCCCCGCGTAGCGCTGCTGGACGCGTCGCGTATCCGAGGCCCTCGCACCTATAAAAGGGGGCTGAAGGTGCCCTCATTTTTCACACCATTTCTCATTCTCTCTCTAAGGTTCCAAACCACCCCTAAGCCCTAGTTAAACCCCTAGCACCCTAAGGAAGCCCCGAGGCTCCCGGAGTCCCGAGAAAAAGGAGTTTTTCAGTTTCGAAACGCTGCTCCAATTAAGTCCCGGTTTTCGATAAAATTCGCTGTAAGTATGCTACGCTTATGCAATTTTTAATATAGCTTTCAAATAATTATAGGAATGTTATTAGGTCCTTAAAATAATTATTTGGGCTATTATTATGAGATATATCGAGTATTATTAATGCTTAATAATACTCAGACAATTAATTTGTCACGGTTATCATTAGACTAAACCCTAGTGGTATCGATACTAGGTTTTATCGGAGGAATATCATTTTGAGAGTATCGAAGCGCTGTCCGAGTGCTGAGTCACCACCTAATCAGGTGAGTGCATAGTTACCTTCAACTTACACATAGATATGAAGTATTTTATATAAATTACGTGCTATGTGTGCATATTATCTGAATACTTGCTATCTATGCTAGATGAATGTTGTTATACATGTTTTCAATGATTTAAACTGTATACATATTTTATATCTACGAAAATATTGGGGTAAAACATGGGTAGATGTAATAGGTGATGTGTGATAAAATGATGAGAGGCCTCGATGTTGTTGTTGTTGATCCAGTCATCTAGCAGAGTATAGATGACGACCACGGACTCTTCTAGACAGTCCAGTGGAACACTAGCAGGCTCGCAACCTGTAGGTGTTGTGAACGATGTGTTCACCGGTGTACTCCATCCCCTACATGGTTGCCTATTAGGACATTTATTGCTGAGGAATCCCCTTAGCAGTAGTGTCCGTCCCGATGATGATCCTTAGGCTAGGTCCCTTATGATAGGTGTTTAGGGACGTAAAGTGAGGATAACGGGAACGGGTAATCGGGTTATTGTTGATTGATGAAATTAATAAACTTATTTATTGTGGGTTGAAAACCCTATGTGCTCACCAGGCTCCCAAGCCTGACCCCCTCAGTTTTATGTATTACAGGTAGTGGCGCATGAGCATAGGTGTGATGTTTTGGACGAGGGATTACGGATATAGGCCTGTAGATATGAAATAATGTAGTAAGGCTTATATTGTACTGTTTATACTTTTGATCTGTACGAACATGACATCCCGAGTCTTTTAATGAAATACATTTCTATGGAAATGCTTTTGATAAATCTTTATCATATTATTGTTTTAGGACAAATTCCGCAATCCTTTTATTAAAAGATAACTCTGATTTTGAAATAAAGTATAAACAAAACCGGTCTTTTCTGGCCGTGATTTTGGGGATGTCACAGTTGGTATCAGAGCATTAGTTTAAGCGAACTAGGAATTTGTAGGATTTCTAGACTTAAACTTAGAATGCTAAGCGATGATGGTGAGGTGTGAGCACTAGCTTATTTTAGGAATTGTGCCTAAAATGCTTTTATGTGCTAAATGTTTTATGCATGATATGCTGTTATTTTGTTCGGATCTATGGTCTGTTGCCGACCGGAACTGGAAACCTTATGTGTTTAGGATTCTAAACGTACGACTACGCTATTAGAACTAGCATGTAAACGTTTCGGAGTGATAAGGACGATTTAAAACGTCTCTCCTAAATAAAGATCTGAATTCACCTTATTCGGTGTATAGATCAAGATGGTAAGGACCCGTAGCGGAAACGTAAACGCAAATGGGAACGGACACCAACCCCCCGTGATCGAGCAAATACCAGTTGTGGAAGCCGCTGCCGGACCAATAACGATGGCAGGAGTGCAAGCGATGATCCAGGCAATGTTGGATCGTCAAATGGAGGAAACCAGGCGTTTGCTCCAGCAAAATCGAAAGGAAGCGACTATTCAAATCGAACAACCCGAGTTGAACGAAGGGCAGACTGAAGAAGGAAACTACAGTGGGACTATTGGTCAAGCCAACCCACCGATAGTTAGGCAAAACCACCAGGATGGAGGAAATGATGGACGTGGATGCAAATACAAGGATTTCATGGCATCCAAGCCACCGAGTCTATCCGAAAGCCCGACGCCGGTGGAAGTCATGAACTGGATCTCTGAGATGGAGACAATGTTTGAGAGTTGCGAGTGTAGCAATAGGCAGAAGACTGCTCTTGCAGTTCCTCTATTGAAATCTGGAGTACTAAGCTGGTGGAAGCTATTAGCTGATTCAATGCTCAAAGGTGAAGCAAGCAAAATGTCGTGGGAGGATTTTCTGGTACAGTTGAAGATGCAATACTGCTCTGAGCAGGATCTTCTGGAGATCAGCAACGAATTCCAGAATCTAAAGAAGGGAAGAATGAGCGTTACTGAATACGCTGCAAGCTTTACTGAGAAAATGAAGCTTGTTCCTCACCTCGTCCCAACTGAACTCTCCAAGGTTAACAAATTTGCCCTCGGATTACCAGCGGACTTCGGTCCAATGGTCAAGCAAACTACCACTCTAAAAGCTGCCATCTGGGCTGCTAAGAATGTGGAGACCCAGATACGAGAAAAGGGTCTGGAGAGAGCGGAAGTGGGAGAGAAACGGAAATTTGACGGATCCTCGAGGTCCGGTAAGAAAGGTAGATTCTCAAAGTCTAGTTCGAGAGGAGGAGGATCAGAAGCAAAGTGGTGTGACAAGTGCAAGAAGAAGCACTCTGGGAAGTGTGATGGAGGGGTCACTTGTTACAAATGCGGAAAGCCTGGGCACTATGCCAATGAATGCACCCTTAACCAGAAGGCCTGTTATGGGTGTAATGAAGAAGGGCACATTTTGAAGGACTGCCCGAAGAAGAAGGAGGCAGGAAGACCCAACATACCACCGAAGCCGAAGGCGAGAGCCTTCCAGATGACGCTCGATGCTGCAAAGGAGGCAGCAGACGTCGCTTCAGGTACCTTTCTTGTAAATGGTTTGCCTGCAAATATACTGTTTGATTCCGGAGCCAACTACTCCTTTGTGTCGCATAAATTTAGTGCGAAATTAGCATTACCTGTAGAAAAACTTGATAACGACCTAATTGTAGAAGTTGCCAGTGGCAAATTCGTACCTGTTAGTAATCGTATTAGGAACATCGTCATTGACCTAAACGGAAACGAATTCCATGAGGAACTATTACCCATAGAGTTAAACGGTTTCGACATCGTTTTAGGTATGGATTGGCTTAGCGCCAACGATGCCAAGATATTATGCCGAAAGAAGATAGTTAGGATAAACCCACCCGGAAAGGAATCATTTATGGTGTACGGGGACAAACGCAGAGTAACTTCTGGAATCATCTCCCTGATGAAAGACAGGAAATGTTTGTCCAAAGGATGTGCATCATACTTGGCATTCGTAATCGATGCTAAGAAGGAAAAGAAAGAGGTGCAGAATATACCGGTTGTGTGCGATTATCTGGAAATCTTTCCCGAAGATCTTCCCGGATTACCACCTGATAGACAAGTGGAGTTCCGTATAGACTTGTTACCAGGAACAACACCGATAGCAAAGGCACCTTACCGATTAGCACCGACGGAGATGAAGGAGCTCATGACGCAACTTCAGGAGTTGTTGGACAGCGGATTCATTCGACCTAGTTCATCACCCTGGGGAGCTCCGGTGTTATTCGTGAAGAAGAAAGACGGAAGCATGAGGATGTGCATAGACTACCGAGAGTTGAATAAGGCAACGGTGAAGAACAAGTATCCATTGCCGAGGATTGATGATCTATTCGATCAGCTTCAAGGTTCGAGCTACTTCTTAAAGATCGATCTTAGGTCAGGATATCATCAGCTGAAGGTGAGAGAGCAGGATATTGAGAAGACTGCATTCAGAACAAGATATGGACACTACGAGTTCTTGGTTATGTCATTCGGACTAACCAATGCTCCCGCAGCATTCATGGATTTGATGAATAGGGTTTGTAAACCATTCCTCGATAAATTTGTGATAGTGTTCATCGACGACATTCTCATTTACTCGAAAAGCCAGGAGGAGCATGGCAAGCATCTACGAGAAGTATTGGAGGTGTTAAAGAAGGAGAAGCTTTTTGCAAAGTTCTCCAAATGCGACTTTTGGATACGGGAAGTCCAATTCTTGGGTCATGTTGTTAACCAAGAAGGAATAATGGTTGACCCCGCCAAGATCGAGGCTGTAATGAAGTGGGAACGTCCGAAGAGTCCCACGGAGATTCGAAGCTTTCTAGGATTAGCCGGATATTATCGACGGTTTATCCAAGGTTTTTCTTCGATAACTGCTCCATTAACAGCTTTGACCCATAAAGGAGCTACGTATACATGGAGTGAGAAACACGATGAGGCGTTCGAGAAGCTAAAGAAGAAGTTATGTGAAGCACCGATACTTTCTCTACCCGATGGAGTCGAAGATTTCGCAGTTTATAGTGATGCATCTGGAGTCGGGTTGGGTTGTGTTCTGACCCAAAGAGAAAAGGTGATAGCATACGCATCTCGACAGTTGCAAGAGCACGAAAAGAACTACCCCACTCATGATCTGGAGTTGGCAGCGGTAGTATTTGCCTTAAAGATATGGAGGCATTACCTCTACGGCACGAAGTACAAGCTCTTCACTGATCATAAGAGTCTCCAGTATCTCTTTAATCAGAAGGAGTTGAACATGAGGCAACGACGCTGGCTAGAACTTCTCAAAGACTACGACTGTGAGATACTTTACCACCCAGGTAAAGCAAACATTGTTGCTGATGCTCTCAGTCGGAAAGTCAATCTTGAAAGAGAAAGGCCAAGAGCGTTAAGAATTGAAGTCGTCTCGACGATTGTGGAAAGTATCAGGAAAGCTCAAGAAGAAGCCTTAGAAAAGAATGACCGAAAGGAAGAACGTTTGGGAAAAACGTTAGTGTTCGGTACGAACAGTCGAGGACTGAAGGTATTCCAAGATCGAATTTGGGTACCTAAGACGGGAGGAATAAGAGATCTTCTAATGGAAGAAGCACACAAGACCATGTACTCGATTCATCCCTGTAGCACTAAAATGTATAGGGACCTAAAACCCTACTACTGGTGGCCGACGATGAAGCTCGATGTTGCGAAGTATGTGGCTGAGTGCGTAACATGTACGAGGGTTAAGGCACAACATCAGAAACCGTATGGGAGTTTAGAACCTTTACCTGTACCCATGGGTAAATGGGAAGACATCACCATGGATTTTGTGACTAAACTGCCTAGAACGAAGAACGGACATGACATGATTTGGGTAGTCGTGGATCGTTTCACCAAGAGTGCACACTTCATAGCAGCCAACGAGAAGTGGTCTATGGATAAGCTCGCAAATGCTTACGTGAAGGAAATTGTAAGACTTCACGGTGTCCCTCTTACGATTGTGTCAGATCGTGATAGTCGTTTCACGTCAAGGTTTTGGAGGAGTCTACAAGAGGATTTGGGTACAAAGTTGTGTTTGAGTACTGCTTACCATCCGCAAACTGATGGTCAGAGCGAAAGAACGATTCAGACGTTGGAAGATATGCTGAGAGCATGTACCCTTGAATTCCAAGGGAATTGGGACGACCACTTACCTCTAGTAGAATTTTCCTACAACAATAGTTTTCACTCGAGCATCAAGATGGCACCTTATCAGGCCTTGTATGGACAGAAGTGTCGTACGCCGTCTTGTTGGCTTGAAGCCGGAGAGAAGCAGTTTATGGGCCCCGAGATAGTCCATGAGACTGCTGAGAAATTGAAGGTGATTAGGGAAAGAATGTTAGCAGCTCAGGATCGTCAGAAGAGCTATGCCGACAAGAAAAGACGACCGATAACCTTCGAAGTTGGGGATTCCGTTTTACTTAAAGTCTCACCGTGGAAGGGACTTATACGATTTGGGAAACGAGGAAAGTTGAGTCCAAGGTTTATTGGACCGTTCAAAGTTCTTCAGAGGATTGGGAACCAAGCTTACAAGCTGGAATTGCCCGAAGAACTCAATGGTATTCATAACACCTTCCATGTGTGTTATTTGAGGAAATTCATGGGAGATGTTCCCGACATAATTCCAATCTCAGAGTTAAGGATGGATGAGAATAAAAGGCTGATCGAAGAGCCCGAGGCAATTGTTGACCGTAAGACTAAGAAGTTACGACGCAAGATGGTCGACTTAGTGCTAGTCCAATGGAAACATTCGAATGGGCCGAATCTCACTTGGGAAACAGAGGATGACATGATGAGTCGTTATCCACATCTGTTTGCTGATGCATGATTCCGGGACGGAATCATCCTAAGGGGGAGAGAATTGTAACGCCCGGGTTTTCAGGGCTAAGCATTTTTGTCAATGTAATAGTCTAGGTCAACTATTGTAACTCTTTTTGAAGTAATAAATATGAAATATTTGAGTATTATGTGAATTATGTGTGATTGTGTGTTTATTGTTTAATTATAAATGTATAATTAATAAAGAATAAAAATGAGCGTCAAAATTAAAGTGTGAGATAATCCCGATCTCTCTACATAAAGTTGTAGAATATGTCTCAAGGTTTCGTACATATAAAGAACGCCGAAATCCGAGCTATAACGAAGAAGTTATGACCCGCCGAAGTTTTACGGCAAAAAGGACACGGCACCGGAAGACATAAAATAGTGAATTCACGATAGAAGACTTTTTAGCCTTAGAAATATAAACAAAAGTCGTAGAATATGTTAAACTAAGATCATCGATAAAAAGAACGCCCAAATCTGACTCCGTATGAAGAAGTTACGATTTTTCGAAGTTTCGGACTAGCAGTGTACTGCCCGAAATTCAAATGTTTGATCGAGCGGTTTTTAGCCGACACAAACTAAACAAGAATCGAAGATCTCGTTAAGAGTAACGTAACGAGAAAAAGATGGGCGAAAACGGATGTCGGATGAAGAAGTTATGAGGATTTAACAGACCAATCCTATCCCGACCCGTTGATAAAATAAAATTTAAAATCGAGTCAAAATTAGCCAACGAAGTCTAAACGAAAGTTGTAGAGTATGTTCCCACCTTCACGTGGATATAAAGAACGTCAAAAACGGAGCTTGTATGCGAAAGTTACGAATTTTTGAAGTTAGGACTCGAAAATGCGAAACTTGTTGCGAAGATGATGACGTGGCCGCTTCTGAGCCGTTGCTTGCTGACCAAGGCTTCGCTCCGGATCGCGCCACGATGACTCGCATTACGCCCCGCGTATGAGGTCCGGTACGCCCCGCGTACCTTCGGCCTTATCCGTCCGAGTCCGAGTGCGAGCCAGCTGTTGCGAGCTGGTAGCCACCTCCGAGCTACGCCCCGCGTAGCGCTGCTGGACGCGTCGCGTATCCGAGGCCCTCGCGCCTATAAAAGGGGGCTGAAGGTGCCCTCAGTTTTCACACCATTTCTCATTCTCTCTCTAGTTTCTTTCTCTCTCTAAGGTTCCAAACCACCCCTAAGCCCTAGTTAAACCCCTAGCACCCTAAGGAAGCCCCGAGGCTCCCGGAGTCCCGAGAAAAAGGAGTTTTTCAGTTTCGAAACGCTGCTCCAATTAAGTCCCGGTTTTCGATAAAATTCGCTGTAAGTATGCTACGCTTATGCAATTTTTAATATAGCTTTCAAATAATTATAGGAATGTTATTAGGTCCTTAAAATAATTATTTGGGCTATTATTATGAGATATATCGAGTATTATTAATGCTTAATAATACTCAGACAATTAATTTGTCACGGTTATCATTAGACTAAACCCTAGTGGTATCGATACTAGGTTTTATCGGAGGAATATCATTTTGAGAGTATCGAAGCGCTGTCCGAGTGCTGAGTCACCACCTAATCAGGTGAGTGCATAGTTACCTTCAACTTACACATAGATATGAAGTATTTTATATAAATTACGTGCTATGTGTGCATATTATCTGAATACTTGCTATCTATGCTAGATGAACGTTGTTATACATATTTTCAATGATTTAAACTGTATACGTATTTTATATCTACGAAAATATTGGGGTAAAACATGGGTAGATGTAATAGGTGATGTGTGATAAAATGATGAGAGGCCTCGATGTTGTTGTTGTTGATCCAGTCATCTAGCAGAGTATAGATGACGACCACGGACTCTTCTAGACAGTCCAGTGGAACACTAGCAGGCTCGCAACCTGTAGGTGTTGTGAACGATGTGTTCACCGGTGTACTCCATCCCCCACATGGTTGCCTATTAGGACATTTATTGCTGAGGAATCCCCTTAGCAGTAGTGTCCGTCCCGATGATGATCCTTAGGCTAGGTCCCTTATGATAGGTGTTTAGGGACGTAAAGTGAGGATAACGGGAACGGGTAATCGGGTTATTGTTGATTGATGAAATTAATAAACTTATTTATTGTGGGTTGAAAACCCTATGTGCTCACCAGGCTCCCAAGCCTGACCCCCTCAGTTTTATGTATTACAGGTAGTGGCGCATGAGCATAGGTGTGATGTTTTGGACGAGGGATTACGGATATATGCTTGTAGATATGAAATAATGTAGTAAGGCTTATATTGTATTGTTTATACTTTTGATCTGTACGAACATGACATCCCGAGTCTTTTAATGAAATACATTTCTATGGAAATGCTTTTGATAAATCTTTATCATATTATTGTTTTGGGACAAATTCCGCAATCTTTTTATTAAAGATAACTCTGATTTTGAAAGAAAGTATAAACAAAACCGGTCTTTTCTGGCCGTGATTTTGGGGATGTCACAAAATGTGTGAATCAACATTGTATGCTTATTTGCATCACATGTGCAATTTTTTAACTATTTTTTTTTAATTGAACAAAAACGTAACTTTTTTTATTAACCGATGAAAATCGATAATGGCAGTAAAAAAGGTGAAAAAATTTTGAAAAATGATTTTTATTTTAAGCGTAAAAATGTGAATTTTTTATTAGCAGATGAAAATCGTGGGTGGAGATGTAGAGTATTTGGCATGATATTTTGAGGATACGTTGAATGTGGTAGGAGGGATCACTATCGGGGGCTCTTATTCAAGGCACCACGAAATAGTCTACATCCGCCCGTACTAGATCTTTACTAATATATAAAATACTGATACAAAAGTAATTTGAGAGAGAGAGGGGGCGGGACCACGCCTACTTTGTATACAGAGAAACAGAAAATCGTCGACCAATCTCCGACCACCGATACAACCACCGCCGATCCGTGCAAATAAATCATATATGGAAGGTGTTGGAGCTCGACTCGGCAGATCCTCAACTCACTACGGACCGGCCACCGTGTTTACAGGTCCAGTTAGGAAGTGGAAGAAGAAGTGGATCCACGTAACGCCTCCCACCACCGCAGCGTCAAACAATCATCATCATCATCAACATAAATCTAACGGTAACTCTTCTTCTAATAGGCAACAATAATAATGGCTCTGCCTCTCATCTTTTGCTTTACAAATGGACGCCACTTCGTCAAAATCATAACACCTCCGCCAACAACAATAGCAATGGTGACGCCAAAGACGACGGTGGTGTCGCCGAAGTGGACGAAGAGCCACCCCGCCGTAAGATGAAATATATTACGGTACATTTCCAACACTCCTCTTCTGGATTTTTGTTTTATTTAATTTAACTTTGTTCGATCTAAACTTTAGCTTGTGTTTGTCCTTATCTGTATGTTTATGTAATATATTATATTTGAAGATCACGTGGAATTTCAAGTTGAAATAGGATACATATAAAACAAATGCTAGAGTATAAATTCGTATAAGAAATTGAATCCAATTTGTAGCCCTAGCTACCTTAAGTAACTTATAATCCAAATTGAGTCCAAATTGTACATTAAAAGAATCAATTTCCAATACTTTTTCTAAAAGTTGAATCTAATAACAGTCACAGGCTTCAATTTGAATATTTATCCATGGCTGCTAAAGTATGTTGTTTTATGGATTTGTTGTTGATGGTTGAAATTGATCAGATAGTTGTACTGGGGGAACAAAATAATGAGGAAGCAGAGGTGCAGGCAGATGAAGATAAACCTAAACCTGTTGAGAGTGACTCGCTTGCTGCAGCAGATGATGAATCATCTTTGAAGAATGAAAAACTTGACATCAATGATATACCAATGGAAGAGAATCAGGTAATGCCCTGAACTCAACATATTGCATTTTTTGCAATTTAGGGAAATGAAAATGTATTCTCAGTTCTTTGATATTGTTTCAGGTTTCTGAGAATATTGATGTAGAAAGGGAAGTCTTGAACAAAAGCAATGTAGGTTTAAGCTTGAATTTAAATGAAGGTGAAGGTGAAGGTGAAGGTAAATGGAGATAGAGATACAGATGGAGGTGAAGAAGAGTTTGAAGAAGCAAAGGATGAAACTAATGATGATTGATTGATTGGATTGAGTAAAGTAAGTAAAATAGGTACACATGATGGATGAATTGTTTTTTTAAATGATTATATTAACTCAAAGAAAAGAAATGATTGTGAAAATTTCTGGAAATGAAATTTTATCAAAAGTGCATCAACTTTAACTTTTGCGGTACTAAATATGTAAATTGTAGGATGTGTTTTAACCGAATCCAAGTGTTTCTGGACTCGACTTGAAGATTTTATGGAGGAATCCCTTTTTTTAATAATAAAAATGAAATTAACTTGTGATCAAAATACAAGGAATATTGAAGATTTTATGTATGTGAGGATTTTGATCCCGGGATTTTATGTATGTGAGGATTTTGATCCCGGGATTTTATGTATGTGAGGATTTTGATCCCACATCAAAAGTTGATTGAAAGAAATGAAAGATGTGATGTATTTAAAATGGAAAAGGAACATAGAATTGATCATAAACTGCTACCAAAAAATGACATAGTAATAAGTTTATAAATATTAAAAAGAGAAAATTCATTAAATAAACAAAAGTTGGAGGTGTTTTCAGCAAATAACCATGAAATTTCGAGTTTCATAAAATGACCATCAGATCCGCAGAGGGGACTCTGTGGATTACTTTATGTCTCTGAGTAACTTAGCACACCTTTGCGGAAATGACGTGGTATCATTAAAAGATAATTTTTTTGGGGGGTTTTTAAGGTTCCATAGAGGTGTGTATGCGGATCTTGTGAACACCTCTGCGGATCGTTTAGGTGCGTTTGGTTGTGAAATTTTTTTCAGTTTTCTAGGAAAATTTTCCAAGAAAAACGGAAATTCTGAAAACACGTTTTTTTTTCATCCAGTTTTCCAAAGTTTTCTAAGAAAATGAAAATTTTCGGTTTTCCAAATTGTATGTAAACTAGAAAAGTGATTTTTATAGTTTTCCAAATTTCTAAGATGAAAAATGAAAACTCCACCGGTTCCAACCAAACACATTTTCATTGAAAACTACAAATAAAACTCAATTCTATTTTCTAAAAACATTTTCTTAGAAAATGAAAACAGTTTTCCACAACCAAACGCACCCTTAACGTCTTTGAGGAATAGGTATGAACAATTTTTTAAGAGATTTTTTTTGGGATTTTTAAGTATTTAACCATTCCTCAGAGACATTAAGTGATCCGCAGAGGCATCTTTGTTGAACCATTCGAACCCCAATTTTTTTTTGTCTTTTAGTGGTGTCATGCAATTTCCGCAGAGGTGTGCTAAGTTCCTCAGAGACATTAAGGGGGTGTTTTTTTTTCAAAAACCTCTTCTTGACCTCTTATGTCTACGTCGCGCAAACATATGCTCTTGTAGACCGTTTGTTTTTTAGAAGAGCGCATGCCTAAAAATATCTACGCATCCTCTTCGTGGTGTAGACATGAACATGTGTTTTCTAACATCTTCTCACCCACTTAAAGAAAAACACATTATGCAACCCACAATTTCCTTTATTCGTTCCTTAATAAATAAAACAACAGATTTGAGGGCTTTATATTAAGACGCTCCCATTTTTTTTTTTGTGTCGCAGCCATTTTTTTTTCTTTTTCTGTTGCTACTTTTCTTCATATCAAGATTCACTTTTTATTTTATTTTATTATTTTTTCTTTGTCATGCATTATCAACATTTCTAATTTTTCATACCTAATATTTTAATTATCCTTTATTTCTCTATTATAAATAATAATCAAGCTCTAATATATTATATGGTGTTCGATACGATCATGTATTCAAGTTAACTTTTAACCATTTGTTATATAAAAAAAAGTCATTTGTTTGTTTTTAAAATTAAGATAAAATAGTTATTTTATCGTTTAAACAAATATAATTCCATTCGTTTTAGTATTGTGTTAATTCCATTCATTTTGTAAGACAAGAATTATTATGTGGTTGTATGAATTTTATTTTAGTATTGTAGGATTAGACTTATTTAAATTTTGGTGTTGAAAAATTATTTCAGTAAGCTACAGATGTTAAAAAAACAAACGATCGTCTTCTTGCAGACTGCAGTCGTTTGATCCACCTCTTCTACCACAGAGGGTTGAAGATGTGGTCCGCAGACTGCAAATCTTTTGGCTTCGAAAAAACAAACAACACCTAAGTAATCCGCAGAGCCCCCTCTGCGAATCTGATGATTATTTTACGAAACTCGGAATTTCATGGTTATTTACTGAAAACACCACCTAACTTTTGGTTATCGTTCATAAGTTATAATTAAATTTCACACATTAGTTATAACAAACACTATCTAATCTATTACAACATAACAACTGACGATATGTTGCAGCAACATGTACCAACTAAAGTCTAAAGTCCAATATGCCCATTATTGTTGTAGTTTGCGTATAATTGACCATGTGGATACGTGACAATAGACAGGAATTGGAACGTGAAAATGTACATAGGGACTACTAGCCATGTAAATGTATAGAGGAAAACGTTTATTTTATTTTATTTTATATTTTTTATTTATTTATATTTTTTTGGAGATGCTTCCGGATTCTTTTCTTGAGTTTCATTTTCGTTCTTCATTTGGTTTTTAGGATTTTTAGGGTGTGACAGGTTTCTTGGTGGCTAAAGGGAGAAAAAAAAGTTTCTATTGTTTTTACTTTACCTTTTAGTATTTTACGGTTTAAAAAATGAAATGAAATTGAAGGTAAATGGGTATGAACCTATTGAGTAAAGACTGAATTTATATTTTGATGGAATTGTACGATCCTATTTCACGATCCTAAATGTGGTCTTATGCTAACTTCAATCGCATTACAATATAGATCGTTTTTCACACAGGTAGGGTCGTAGGATCTTATGTCTGGATTGAAATCTTAACAACTTTGAATCTAGTGATTTCCAAGCGGACAACCAAATAAATCGGTTGTATATTTAAGTGGCAGGAACGTGGATGTTAGTAGTCCTGATACCCTTCAAAAAAATTTAAAAACTATAAAAACTTTTGAATTTTTATATATAAGTAGAACCCCAAAATAATGGGCATTTCTTTAGTACAAACTAACAAGAGCGGAGATAGTACATGGGCGTACGGGTGTTCAGCCATCCCTAACTTGTCTAAAATAGTCCATATAATATGAAACATTTAAAAACCATTTCAATTTGAAAAAGAAAAGGAAACTAGTAATTTTTGAAGAAGAGGCCATGAAAATAGGAAATTAATTCATATTATTTAGAGAATCTATCGAAGAAAATCAAATTCAATCTAATAAAAAACCTTAAATCTATCACAAAAAGTCGAAATCCTAGCCAAAAAGTTCTCAAAATATTTAAAGAAATTCAATCATAAGAGAGTTTACAACTTCATAGATCAATTTAAAAAATCATAACCTAGAAAAAATTGCCACAAATCGCGCTTCCATGATTCACGTCTATGGTCTCACCGTCTGAGACTCACCCTCTTGGAATCTCCTTCACGCCTCAGCCTCTCGAAGACCCATGTGTTCTTTGATCTGATCCCTAAATCTTTCAGATGACGTTCTCTCCTTCTCTAGTTGGTCGCCATTCCCCGTTACCACTCGTTATTGTTGGTTGTCGCCTCTGATGTGCAACTTATTCTTATTCTCTCAAAAGCTCACTGTGAGTTTCTCTCAAACTCTCCAATATCTATAAGATTAATAGTGTCGTGTGCTGCTAACTTATTAGATTGTCTTCTTATAAATTTACTTTTTTATTTGTTTTTTTTTTAATTCTCCACCTAGCTAGATATAACATTCACGTGTTGCCTCAAGACTCTCTGAATGAAAAATTAAATATCTTCCTACTTTTCTTCCTATATATCTTCCTACCCATTTAAAATAATGATAAATGTATTAAAATATCATTAATCTTATCCAAATATAACACATGTCATCATTTTACATGGATAGGAAGATAAGTAGGAAGAAAATGTAGGAGAATATTAATTTCTCTTTCTGAATTAATGTGCTTTATTAACATGGAATTGTCATTTCCTAATAATTGTAATTCTTTTTACTTATTTATTTAACCTAAAAGCTTTTTTAGTTTACAAACATTTGTTAGCCATTTTTGGATAGTTACCCATCTATTTATAAATGTTTGTTTAGTTTATTTGCGTGTTAATTGTTTAGCTTTTTGTTACCTTATGCAAAATTTCTAATGATAATTTAGTTAATCATTTTGATAAAATTGAAGATTTGTAAATAATAGTATAAAACATGAATCAACTTGAAAAATTACAGGATCTTTCCAAACATAAAATCAAGAAAGCTAATTGTATCCCCTTCAATCAAAAATCATGATTCTGTACAAACTAAATACCCGACTTTATAAAAAAAATATAAAAAATAAAAAAATAAACTAAAATAAAAAACACATAGATAGACAAGCAAAACCGGTACAAATTTAAAAATAAAAAAAATAAAAAAAATAAAAAAAAAAAAAAAAAAAAATTAAAAGGTTTAATCACCTAGTTAGCCGAAGAAAAACAAGCCCAATGTCCAAACAAGAGGTTTAATTGGCCATGGGGGATACCGGCTAAGTAAGCTTTCGCTTGCTTCTCTCGCTTCCATCGTCTCGTTATACTTTCGCCACCGAAGACCTTCCTCCCATCGTCATCTCTGCCGCCGTCGCCACCCTCCCCAGCGCCATCTCCTGCCGCCGCAATCCTCACCGTCGCCGACTCCAGCAACATCATAAGGTTCGTTCGCTTTTCTTCTCTTTTCTCCTCTTTTCTTCTCGGTTTTTTTTTCCTGATGTTGCTTCAGAATCACATTCTTCAAATGTAGAAGATGCTTCCATATTTCTCCTCTTTTGTATCATTTCTTTTTCCTGTTGTTCTTCAAAATCATACTTCTTCAAGTTTTGAAGATGCTGTCGTTTTTTTTTTTTTTTTTTTGATATTTCTAATCTGAAAATTCTTCATTGATTTCTAAAATTATGTTGATTTCTGAAATATATGGGTTGATTTCTTGTTAATTTCTAAAATATGTTGTGATGTTAATTATAATTTGACTGTTTTCTGAAAATAAGTTGCTGATTTTGTTGATTCATAACTGAAATCTATTGGTGAAACTTGTTGATAATGTGTTTATTGATTTGTGCTGAAATATGTTGCTGATTTATGATCATTTGTGCTGTTATTTGCTGATTTGTGAATAGAATTAGAAATCATCATGGATTCACAAACCCAAAATGCATCACTACAACGTCTCCAAACTGTGGAAAAGGTAATATGTAAATAATAATATATTGATTGATTAAAATGAAAATTGAAAAGTAGTTTAACAAAAGAATTGATTTTGTTTTCAGAGGATTGTTAGAGTATTGGAACTTGCTGGTGGAGTGATGGAAGAATTCTCAAATCCTAGTGGACCAAGGAAGGAATTGGTCAACAGTCACTGCAGTGAGTTCATGCAATTAATCAAGGTCTTACTCTTTTCTTTCACATTTCTTCTTATTGACTTAATACAGAAAGTTAGGGAAATGAATGATGTCTTTAAACCTTTTTTACTAACATTTTCTTAAACATCATTTCATTATTTAGGATATACAAGTGACATTAAGGGAAGAAATCAAGAGTGCATGTGAATATCGTCCATTTGAGAAGTGTGATTACATAGCAAGAATATCAAATGAAATTTGCTGCCAAAAAGTCCAATATGTTCTTCAAAAATTGGATGGAATGAGAGAAACAATCGATGGAAATCATCATGCAGCCTGATATTTATATTTACTTTTAACTATTTTTTAACCTTTTCTTTTTTTGAATTGCTATATTATGTTACTTTAAATTTGGAATCTGATTACAATACTGTAATGTATGTCACTTTTGTTATTGTGTCAAATCCCTTGTGTTTTTTCTATATTTCGCTCCAAATGCAACAAGTAAAAATAAGGGATAATGACTTGGGAGGGTAATAAGGTTTCCAGCTTGTCCGTATTAGGTTACTAAGGTTTTTTTTGTGCGTATTAGACCAATATGGTTGTTATTACCGTTTAGAAATAGTCTTTTTACCGGTTTTAACGTGTAAAAAGGACTATTTCTAAATTATAATAACAACCATATTGGTCTAATACGCACAAAAAAACCTTAGTGACCTAATACGGACAAACTGAAAACCTTATTACCCTCCTAAGTCATTAACCTTAATTATTTAGAAAACATGCTTACTAATCAATGTGACTGATTTGTTTGACTGAAAATAGTTGCTTCCATTTAAACTTATTTCACATCCTTCCAGAACTTCTAAGTCCAGAAACTCATATGATTGATGATCTTCATTACATAAATATGCAACATTTTTATCAATAACTTCTTTTTTGTCATTTAAATGTTTACATGAACACATCCATATGTACAAAAACAAAATATCACTTTGATACCTCCCATCAATATCTACATTTGATAACGAATGGAAATGTAAAACCAACAGGGACTTGCAGATGATGTCTATTATCAATTATTTTATAAAAAGCAAAACCACAACATGAACTAAGAAACTGAAGTTGCAAAATTAATCAAAATCAACACATAAACAAACATATACAGACTATATACAACACATAAACGGAAGTTTATAAAGCATGAAACTTAATGACAGGAAAAGTAAAAAACTTAAAGGAGACTTTATAGAAAGAAAGATCACTTTTACTTGCCACAAATGGTTGAAGACATCAACAAGAAGATCAATCTGACTATAGAATCCACATGTTGTCTGATTATGACTTCAGTAGATGAACTACTGAAACGTAAGAATTGCAATTGAACTCTATTAGCATTTGAAAAGGGAATTAGTGTTAAAAAAAAATTTGGACCATTTCTTGATTTGTGTGTGTCATCCTTGCGCAGGGGCCATGCTAATCTTCTCTGTATCGTTCCAATTTTATCGGATGTCCCCAAAGGGACGACTATAGATGAAGAGCTTCGCCATATAGAGGAGTAGCAGGTTATATGGGACGACGCGAGTTCTAAACGAAGTAGTTTACTGTTGATGGTCATATATTCTCAATATCTTTAAAATTAGGGTTAATGACTTAGGAGGGTAATAAGGTTTCCAGTTTGTCCGTATTAGGTCACTAAGGTTTTTTTGTGCGTATTAGACCAATATGGTTGTTATTACCGTTTAGAAATAGTCCTTTTTACCCGTTAAAACCGGTAAAAGGACTATTTCTAAACGGTAATAACAACCATATTGGTCTAATACGCACAAAAAAAAACCTTAGTGACCTAATACGGACAAGCTGGAAACCTTATTACCCTCCCAAGTCATTATCCCTAAAAATAATAATACAAAATGAGGGTAAGTTGGTAATTTCACAATGAGTCAATGTGTTCCATGTTATACATAATTATGATCTCGAGTGTTATTACTAATTCTTTGACACTTTAGCAGCCTACCCTGGTTAGCAATTCAATCAAACCCAACTTTTCAATAAAAAAATAATTTCTCTCTATTTAATTTATACAATACAACTCATTCCAAGTATTTACACTCATTAGCAATCCAACCCAACTTATTTTATATAAAATTATATCAATATTAGTCTTATTTTACAGAGAAAAATAAATTAGGTATTTTAATATATTTTGTTTTTATTTTATATTAAATATTAATTTTATTTATTAACAAAAGTTAATTTTTGATATAAAAATAATTAATTTCCTCAAATAAAATTGCACCGTGAGCATGACTTTCATTACAATCTAGGCCGAGCAAAGATTGTGGGCACGAGCTAGATCATGAAGGATTGCCACATTTTTATTTTTTTAATATTTTTTTTTTCTAACGAGTGGATCGCAATAAACCCCTAATGGGGGTAGTCTTAGTGTACTTGCCTACTATAATCTCATTAGTTGGATTCAGTGTCATAAAAATCGACCTACTCGGACAAGTACGTAGAATCGGCCCTCCACCGATGCGAGTTGTGTACTCGGCAAAAAAACTTAGATTAAGTCGAACTCGGTCAAAAATTGGTCAACCTCGGTCAATATCTCTCAAACTCAGGCTTACTCGGTCAAACTCTGCCAATTCGGTCAAACTTGGTCAAATTTGTCATAAAAGGAGAAAAAATCAAGAATTTCAAGATTAATATGTATAATACACTTAATGATTTATTATTTAACACACATATGATTTATATAATACACTTAATGTTAAGAACCCTAAGAACCAATTTTTTAAATGTTCTCATTAAGAGTATTTTGAACAAATCCAACATCTCTAAATATTATTAAAAGAGAACCTTTAATTCTAAACTAAAGAAATCATGACAATTGATTGCATTTCAATTATATATGTTCCACCTTTGAATTATTTGATGAAATCATCTTTGTCAAACCCTTTATTTTTATCCATAGATTTTATAAAGCGTATATTATGTTTTAAATTAGAATTCTATTAATGACACTTAAATCTCACCAAAAATAAGAATTAAATATCACTAAAAATAAAATGAACTAAATTAAGAATTTTATTAATGATAATTAAATATCACCAAAAATAAAATGAACTAAATTAAAAATTCTATTAATGACAATTAAATCTCACAAAAAATAAAATGAAAAAATACCCCGCCTCAGTCAATTCTTTACATGATATATCCAACCTAAGTTTTAGTAGTTGAGAAGAAAATGAGGGAAAACAAGTTGTTTTGATTTTTACTTAACGATTTAGATTTTGTAGTCGAACAACTGAAATTATAAATACATTAGAGAAAGGTAAGAAAACAAATCACTCAAATTCCACTAGACAACTTTTTAGTCATCTCATATATGCTTATTTTTTATAACTAATATTTGTACTATTTATCGATATTTGTGTTAAAGTTGTGACAACATGAGAATGATTATTACTCAAGTTGTTTGATTTTTTTTGGATTTCTTGTAGGTCGAAATTGGAGTTGACGAACAACAGAAATTGTCGAATTCATCCTTGTGAATGTAAGTAAAATATATTTTGATTTTTATGTTATGATGATGTCAAATTTTGTGGTTTGAAAATTAATTCTCACAGTTGTGTTTTTTAGAAATTTGAATCGGACCTTTTTATGGGATTCCCCATTTTTTTCATACTTTTGACGAATTGTTCAATATGTTGAGCAATCAAATTAAAAACAATAGACTCATACACAATGTGCGTCATATCCTTTGCTTTTGGTTGTTAAAATCACAAATCTGATTCTTTTTCGTTTTTTTGGATGTGTTAGGATTTGAGACCTTGACTTGAAAATTTTGTTTGATCTACCTGTCTACTATCTGTTCGATGAAATGCTTAAGAGAACAATATTGGGATAAACCTACGGCCCGATTTAAATTACTTTAAAAATATATTGGTTTAAATTACTTAAAAAATATACTTGTCGATTTTTGTTATCCTTCATGGTTTAAATTTGTATGTTTCTCCTTAAAGTTTCATGTTTCATCCCTAATATTTCTTTGTTTATGTTTTAGTTATAATATCTTATTTGACCCTTGATCACATTGGTTAGTTTCTCATACTAAGTTTTCTTTGAAAATTATATTTAATTGCAAGTTATTACACTATCTAACATCCCAATAATTTCTAATATTTGTATAAGATGGTGACAATTATTGTTTTTTATTGCAGTTTCACTTCGTATTGATTATCAGATGTGGTTTGAGTTGTGGAATGCTACGACTGAGGTGATTCCACATTGTGGGGCGTTGGAATTCATTACAAAAGGAGGCATGATTGATATACGTTATTGGGTATTGATGGAAACGTTTAATTCTTGTTCATGTAGATCGATAAGTATTTTACAAGATGTTCTTTAAACCTTATATTAGGACCTTTTTTTGAAAAAAAAAATTGTTTTTAATATTGAACTTTGAAAAAAAAATTCATATATAGCATCATACTCTTAAAAAAATGATTTTTTTGGATTATTTTTAGTTGATATGGAAATTTACATTTTTTGTATATTGAAGTTCATTTAAATGATTGTTTTCTAGGAAAAAAAATCATTAATAGCATTAAACTTTGCAAAAAAGTTCATTAATAGCATCGTAGTTTCAAAAAATGACTTTTCCGTATTCTTTTTGGCTAATCTTGAAAAAATGTATTTTTTCTACATTAGAGCTCATTAATAGGATTTTTTTGAAAACAATTTGTTAATGGAAAATATATTTTTATTTTCTTTCGCGTAATAGACCATTTATGTAAGAAAAACATTTCAAATATGGACAATTTGTGTACTTTTGTTCACAACTAAACCATTTATATAGTATATAAATTTAATTGTTAATTAGTAAGTCATTAATATGACAATTTCCTAGGAAAAATTTGTTTATAGTATTGAAATTTAAAAAAAAAAAAAGTAGCATGATAACAGTATATTAATTTATTTTGTATTTATCTCATATATATATATATATATATATATATATATATATATATATATATATATATATATATATATATATAAGTTATATATATATAAGTTATATTATAATATAAGTTTTTGAATAAGACATAACGAGATTACCATCTTATAAAAATAACAATAAGATAGCAACCAATTAATTAATTCTCTATTTCAATATTTCATTATGATCTTTAAACGATTAATTATGTTCTAATGTTTTGTTTTACGCAAATTTTGTCAAATATATAAAAGTAATCATGTTTTAATTTTTCAAATTATAAAAGTAATCATGGTTTATGTTTTCCATATATGAAAATCATATTACGAAAAAGAGTACTAGCATCTATCCATTTTAAAATAAACTTCACATATTATTTTAGTTTTTAAACATATATTTTGACAAAATAACTATTTTTTAGGATTAATATATATTTATATATGAATAGGAGATGATACAAGAACAATATATTACATGTTCTTTAAAGTATAGCATGTTCCTGCTAAGAACATATGCAAATTTGCATTCATAAATAAGTCTCATTTTTTAACCAATTTGCTAATATTTATTGCAACACACCCTCCCTCTAAACCTTAAACCCCTAAATAATCGTCTGAAACTGATCATCAAAAGATACTATTTGGTATTGTTGCATCACTAATAGTCAAAATAAACTATCTAGAGATTTGTTCCAAGGTTTCCTCTATGTCCGCATGAAGATGACATATTACCATTCAAGCTGATACGAAAACAATTTCTAATCAAATTATGTTTTGCGATGGAAATCAATAAAGCTTACAGAGAAACAATTCCAAATGTAGGTATTTATCTCCTAGAATCGGTTTCATGCATGGCCAACTTTATATGACATTGTCTAGAGGGATAATAAGTGACAATACAAAAGTATTAGTGAACTCTGACGAACAGTTCAACAATAATGAAGTTTATACATCAAATATGGTCAACAAAGAGGATATCATTGCTCTGTAGGTATTTATCTTTAAGAATCGTTTGGAGCCAAGACCATTTTATTTGGAGATGGCTTTTGACAAATTCTTCTAGCAATACAAAGAGGCAATTGTTCAGATAATGTGCATGCATCATATTCATCCAAATTACGGCGTGATGTACAGATTTATGTGTAACCGTAAACATGAGATTTATTTTGGTTGTCTAACTAATGATTTGGATGATATAAAAGCATTTGATGAGTGGATTCTTAGAATTGGTGAAGGTAATATTGGCGGCCCTAATGATGGTGAAGTTTAAATTGAATTTTCAGAAGACGTTGTGTTCGCTCTATAGGTGACCATATTCATTCAATTATATCCACCATTTATCCATCATTTGAAAACCATCTTGATGATCGATCATATTTTCAAGATAAAGCTAGTTTGGTCCCTACAAATGAAGAATTTGATGCTACCAATGACTACATTTTAGGATTGATGAAAGATGAAGGGAAAACATATACGACTTCAAATTCTTTATGTGGTACAGCGTTACCAAGTTTTTTTGAGGAATCAATCTACTCTTCAGTTGTATTGAATGGTTTTAAGGCATCTAGAATTTCCAATCATAAACTTACACTAAAAATAGGTGTTCCGGTCATATTACTTTGTAATATCGACCAAACCAAAGGACCATGCAATGGTACTAGATTATAGATGGTTAGGCTTGGAAGAAATGTCGTTGAAGCCTGAATCATATATGTTAGATTCTTTATCGAGACTACTTATATACCTTGCATGAATTTAACTCCATCTAATAAAAGAATCTCATTTCGTTTTCAGTGGAGGCAATTCCCCCATAGTAGTTTATTTTGTTATGGTCATTAACAAAAGTCAATGATAATAATTATCCAATATTGGATTATACTGGCATAAGCTCGTCTTCACTCATTTTCAGTTACATACTTTTTGTTTCTCGCGTCACTAGTGAAAAGGGATCGAATCTCATTTCTGTTAGGGTTTTACTACTTAGTTATTACTGATTTCTATTTTATTTTGGGTAAGTTTCATCTCATCTAATTTTGTCTAAAATGCATGATAAGGTGTGTATTCTAATATTGTTTAAAAATTGTTTATCAAAGTTTTTAACTTAAGCATTGGTTATTTCAATTATTTGTCATTTTATTGAAAACTTGAAAATAGCAATTAGACTTATTTATTAGGCTTATTTCCTTCTTAGGTTTCAATAATGAAACAAGTAAACATTAAGTTAAGGTTATTTCAATTATTTGTCACTTTGATGAAAAAACTTGAAATTAAGAGTTAGTTTACTTTTATCTGATTAGGGGTACTTAGTTATTTATAGATTTCTATTTTATTTTGGGTAAATTTCATCTTATCTAATTTTGTCTAAAATGCACAAGGTGTGTATTCTAATATTGTTTAAAAATTGTTTATCAAAGTTTTTAACTTTATTGATAACCAATGCACAAACAAGTAATCCATTGTTTGTTAATAAAAGCATAGAATATCACTTAAAACCCACAAAATGAACAAAGAAATCATAACATCAATTTGTATAATCATTTGTTTTTTGTCAAAATAAACAAAGAAATCATAACATCAAATTAGTAAAAAAAAAATATGTTCAATATGAACATCACAAGAATCCCCAAATAGTCAACACACAAAACCACCCCCTCCCCCCTCCCCCAAAACCATGGGCAACAAAGGAAGTTGCTAAAATTATTTCCTAAAGCACACACATGGACTGTGGATTATAATAGCCCATCTTCATACTAGTTCCATTGCATATGGTACAAGTCACTGTAGCAAAATTGATCTCCTATACATGAATCTTCGCTGACTCATTTTTTGCTGCATACCCAAACCTCGACGTGTTGTACTTCCTATAAACACCAGTCAATCTCCCAACTCCTGCCTTTTGATGATACCCCACAATCATCTTTGAACATTCCCTAAACACAAGTCAAACCAAATCCAATATTAGAAAGTCAAACTCATTACATAAATCTTTACAAGGTTAATAATCAATCAAATCAATCAATCGCTTACAGAAGTTGATCTTCAGTGTAGTTGGTATGCCATTGGCAAGTCTTGGACCACTGATTCACCCCATAAAGACTGCATTGAGCTGTGTAAATCGAAGCTGCAGCCATGAACGATGGTGGGAATTTAAGCATCTCGTATTCCACAAGGCAAAGCTCAATCAAGAAAAACGACAATTGCTCAAGTTTTGAATCCGATTGAGCTGCCTTCAAGAATCTTTTCATGAACACATACGCTGTTGGCAACGACATGTTGAATTCTAACGTGTTCAACATTAACTTTTCCTGTCGCCAAAATGGGAAATGATTAGTTTTAAAGATACAAATCCTATAAGCCTTAATAAGTAAGATCAAGATTCAACGTTGATGAAGAAAAATGTTGACTTTTTAGTACCGTTTCAAGAATTTGACTTCTTGAGTAAGCTCTATCTGATATGAAAACCAAATCGTCAATAACAGGGACTGAAACTTCTTCGTATTTACAAGCCAAAAGCATGGCGACCAAACCAACTAATTGCAAATTCTTTCTAATCACAGATTGCTTAGCTAAAAATCGGTCAATGAGGTTGACTGTCAAGAACAATGTCTCATGTTGAAGGTCGAACTTGTGGTGTACCTGTTGATTTTTGTTGAATTCAGTAAGAGATATAGAAAATCGTTGATCGGTATCGATGATATTGGGGAGTTAATCGACTAATCAAGTTCAAATTTCAAATTTTTGAAAATTTAAAAGTAACCTCAACGAGCCAATCAATTAGTATAGCTCTCATCTTCTCGTTTATGTCAAATTGTTGTGTCATATAGTCTGGTGACACCAAGCTACAACTCTGCAAACAACATGAATTAAATTTTGTTTCAAAGATCAAATCAAAGAAAGTGATGAGTGATGAGCATGGTTTTTTTTATACCTCCATCCTTCTATAATGAGCATAAAGATCTTCAACATATTCAACAACAGCAAGCTCATTTTCATTATCACAACTGTCAATATCGACTACTGATTCCTCGAAAATATCCTCCATTTCAACCTCCTCCTACCGAATTTCGCAAAAAGTCAACTAATGAACTTAAAAGAATTTTCAGTCAAACACAAAGATTGAATTGAAACAAATACCATATGATGATCTCTTTCATCCGACGTTGTTTCTGATGTTTCCAAGAACATTGGCACAGGTTGATCTTCCCATACACCAAAGTCGTCATTTGAGGGATCTGACTTAATCTCCTGGTAAATTGTTTGAATTAAGAGTCAAAATCTTTAACTAAGTAGTGAAACGTCAACATGGTTTGTAGAATTTAGAATCAGATGAATTGTATTGTACCTCAGGGAAACACTGTTTCTTGTTCGCAATATTTGCAGCAAGTTTCCTTATTTTAGAAAAAAAAAAAAAAAAAAAAAAAAAATCAGATCAAATTGTTAGTCCAGAATGTAAAAAGATCATAAACATTATTCCGAATTAAAATCCAGTTTTGACTTAAAGAGTCAATTTGAATGATTTATCAAACCAAGTTTCTTAGATAATCTTTTTAACTGGAAAACGTTTTTAGGCCAGAAACTAAAAAGATCAAAGTAAACTTTTAATTTGAAGTTAATATGATTGAATGCGAAACTCAACTTGAATGTCTTACACTATCAATGAATAAATAAATAAATAAATAAATATAAAATATAATAAACATACTGCGATGAAGCTCTCTTGTTAGCAACACAAGGATGAGGTTGAGCTCCTCCTCGAAATCCGCCGGCGCCGCCGCCGGCACCACCCAAATTCTGATTAATCACACCCAATACTCTCCGGTTATGTACAACTTCCGTACCAAACTTTCCGCCACCCATAACGTCTTTTTTACCTATATACCCCCAAGAAACATAATGGAAATAAAAATCAAACAAGAACCCAGATATTGTAAACAAGCTCGGATTTAAATACGCAGATTCGTATTCAAATCTGCAGATGTCAAGATTCAAACATTGAAGTAATGAAGATGCCGCAAAATATGGATCTAACTTAAGTCAATGGCGCTAAAAGATACCTTGCTTATTTGTGGGTTTCATCAAAGCTGGATTGTTCTCAACAGAATTAATCTCCATTGATGAAGAATCAAAAACCCAACTTTGAAAATCTCTTTGATGAAATATCTTGAATATCAAGAAACCCACAAATCAAAGAATCTCGGAACGCAAGCAAACCAATCGCATTTAGTTCTGAAAACGGCAATGAAATCTACAGAAGATGATAAGAAGATGAAATCAGAAGAAGTGAATAGAAGTGTGTATGAAGGTGGCCATTATATTTGAAATCAACGGCTAGAAAATCTGTCCGTTGGATTTAAGATAATCAATCTCATTACAATATTCGGCTTGCGTAATAGGAATTGTATGAATTTACTTTTTCCAGAGTGAAACTTGCTAATTTCAAATTTATTATGCTTTGTAGTCATGTGTATATTTCATCAAAATCTGTATTATGATCTGAAATAGTTAATGTTTAATCTGGAAAAAAGGGTGGCGCTTTTTAAGGGTCTTTGTACAGCAACGGTCACCTTTGAGGTTTTTGACACGTGTCATGTACGCGTTTCTACGAATATTGCTCATAAAGAATAGCCTAATAAATGATTGAGATCATAAAAATAGTAATAAGTATTATTTCCTATTTCCCTTATTTCCAAATAATAGAAATACAGTAAATTTTTGTATAAAAAGCAATCTTTTATGCATAATGTAATATCCTATTTAAAAAATAACTTTGTTTAAATTATATTAAGTATCTATTATTTTCTCATACAAAATGCAAGACTGAGAAATAAATATCGGTGTCTCGTTTCTTTCTAGAAGTTAAGGTTTTTATTTGGACTTTAAATTAAAATAATATGTTGGTAAATTAACAATAATCTTTAAAACTTATGTTAAAATTAAGTAAGGTAATATTTCGTTATTTCTATTATTGGTTATTAGTTATCTTTAACAAAATTGTAATAATCACTTCTAGTTATAAAATTATAAATTAATTATTTGCGATTTTATATAGTAACTTACAAAGCATTGATTTTATCTAAAAAGTTAAAAATATATGATAAAACTGAAACATAAAAATAGGTTTCTTTATATTCAAAACTAAATTATGAAATCTGATAAAGAAGCAAATCATTATATATTGACAAAAGATGGTAACTATATTAAAGGTGAAAATATATTTTAATAAAAATTACTTTGAGTACACGTTAATTAAGTAAGTAATAATACTCTAAATATTCATATAATATTGTTGACAAGATATGTAAATTTTTTTTGTCAATTAGTAGTTAGTATTTAGAGTTTTTTTTAAAAGTAATTATAATTTAGTATAAATTGTTTCTATTTAACACCGATTTTATTTTTGAAAACATAAATCTAACTAGTAGAGTAATATAATAATTGATAGAGTTTGCACTTTTTGGATGAGGAGAGAATTAGAAAGGGCCAAAGAGGCGCTCTTGCCCACTTTCAAGGGTAAATTTGTCTTCTACAATCCGGCTCCTCCTCCTTGGAGTTTGGGCGCATGTTAGCTCTCTTTCAACGATATATAAATAAAGAATTAAAATTTATAATTTTCGTTTTATATGTAATTTGTAATAGTTAATGTAATGGCTAGATTTCTATGAATAAAATACTTAATACAACTTTTTATGAAAAAAAAATTGTGAAATGATAAGTTCCAATATACTTCTAGTTATTGTTGATAAATAAATAAATTTGGAAATTCAAATTTTCAAGAAAATGTTAGATTTTAAGAATAATTAAAAATGGAAACTATTTGTATGATTAACATGTTTATTAAAACACTTACATCATGATCAACGACTATCCACATTAAATCTTTAATCTCTGAGGGATTATGCAATCGATCTTGGCGTTTTATTTGGAGCAACAAAGTATTTACATAAAAGGAAATGTTCAAGAATCTTCAACGACCACTTGTTTGGATCAACACTATTAAACTTTTTTTATTAAGATAATCTAGTTTGAAAAATCAATCAAAAATTTAATATTTCATTATTAATATTCTTTTTTCTTATCCAAACTATCAAAACATTCAATCTTTTCTTTTTAAAATATTATATACTTAAAAGATTTACCTAACTATAGGGTGTCAATTGTGTTGTGTTCGACTGACAGGTTAGTGGATCAGAAAACTCAATCTGGACGGAATTTATATAAATATTTGTATCGTCTTATTCAATCCTAACCTGAATAAATCAAACCTAGACACGACCCATATAACTCGTTTAATTATACCGGTTTGCGGGTCAAATTCGTGTTTGTCGGTCACAGGAAAAAAAAAATTATATGAGTCTTTACTCTCTCCTTTATTTGATAAACGTACTTTTCAATTTTGTTAATCTAATAAAATCATCGTGTTCATTGGTCAACCCATAAAATTATTTATAAAACTGAATATGAACTCTTTGTAGTAGATTAATATCTTAAAAAAATTCAATCCAAACCTATTTATTTTGATATGAGGTCTATGTCATGTCAAATTTTTCATCCCTTCCTAGTAGTTATAACATCAAAATGGTATTGGATGGTATTGTGAAAAGTAATGATAATAAATAAAAGAATTAACTAATATTGTTTTTTATTGTAATATTACTGATTCTTTAAATAAACAGAAAGCATATAATGTGGTTTTTTTTATGAAATAATTTGACTGACAAATACACAGCTCCTATCTCTTGCCTTAATTTATTAGCTTGTCAGAAAACCACCTAATTTCCAGTGGGGTTGCTTTTATGTCATTTTACAACTCACTCACTGTGCATCACCAAGTTGTACTGTACAACCAAGGATCATATGATAAAACATTGTACTTTAAACTTGTGGACATTAACATCGTTAGAAGTTGTTGGTTTATTACAGAGGGTTCAATGTTGGTCGTTTAAAGTTAGAAACGAGTATGTAATTTAATTTCTTCAAGATGACTACTTGTTTAAGAATTTCATCTTCTCTCAACATTTGTGATTAAAAATATGATATATGATCGTTACTTGAATACTTTATTAATTTATTTGGCTATCTTCAAGACATAAAATAATAAAAAGCTCCCTTGTTGACCAAGTCAACAACCTTTAATCAGTTTATATCAATAAAATAAGAGACCTGATACATAACTTCAGCAAAATCTTGAAACATCCACAGTAAATTTGTCGATTAGCAATTAGCCAATAACCAAAGATTTAACATTACTACTAAAGTTAGAATTTTACAAGATTTCTCACGAAAAACAACTTGTAGCGAAAGGTCTAATAGGGCTAGAATTATTTTTATTCCGTTGTAAATTCTGTTATTTAGTTATTTATCATCATCTAAGATAGGATATCGGACTGATTAATTGAAGTAAAACAATTTAAATAAATAGTCAAAATCAAACACTGTAATTTTTTATGAATTAAAAACAGTACACCTACCTCATCATCAACATACTACACTAGTCACTATTATTGGTTTGATTTAGTGAACATGTCATTAATAGCCTAAAAATGAAATATGACAAAGGAGTTGTATGATATGATAGTTGTTGATTGAGTCAGACTCAACCTCTTATCAGACCCAGAAAGAAACATATCAGAGAAAACATGACCGATCAGAGGCTTCTAATTGTGATACAGACAATCTGAATCTGACTAAGTCAGACCGGGCCTCTTACCAGGCCCAGTAAGAGGCATCTCAAACAGCCCCAAAATGTTATCCGAGTTTAGTTGCAAACAAGATATGGAAGAAGCAAAGGTGAAGATGTTCCAGATTAAGATTCACTTGAAAAGAGACGACAGAATGGACAATGATCCTTTCCTTTTGTGGCTTCTTCTGTTAAGGCTTTGCTCTTGAGTTATTGACTTTGACTCATCTACTTTTAGGGTTTCTGTTTGAGCTTCTAATTCTAATTCAGATGGAAACTTTTCATTTCCTGCTGATATGATGCTTTCTTCCAGTTTCTGGATTCTGGATTCAAATGTGTTGTTCATCTCTTCTGCCTTCTCCACTGCAAAAACTTGTTCATCTTTATTAATCTTTTTCACCTCTGTAACTAGTATATTTTGCTTCTTTCTAGTGCTCCATTTCTGTTTCATATGGGCATCATTAAGTAACCATAATCTTGAATCAGATTCTTCTATAAACTGTTTGTTTTCATAATCTACTTCATCATCAACCCTACACCCCATAGTATTCAAGATGATCTTTCCTAGGGCAAATCTAGTTTCTGAAACATCACCCTTTCCAAGTAACCCATACTCCATCTCAAAACAACTTCTTCCTTTATTGTAATTCTCCACATTATGTGCAACAACATTAAAAAGCTGTGCAGCACCATGTCCTGAGTTCTTGGATATGAATACCTGCAAAAAATATTATAAAAAAAAATAAATACAGCAACAAACATCTACCCAATTAAATCAATGTCATTCAAAATTTCAAATACAAACCAATAAGATTGACTTACTAAACGAGGGAGTTTTGACTTTGTTTTATGCATCCTATCTGTATCTTTCACCAAACCATTAATCGAATCCAACACATTCAATGCTAATTGGCTCACTTTTTCAGAAAGTTCATCTTCATCAGATATCAAGTCAGATGATTCTGATTCTGAAATTTCGGGTTTAAAACTAACTGGTGATGGACTACATTGCCTTACAAACTCAACACCAGCTGTCCATTCTTGATGATATAATACAGAAGCCAAAGTCAAGACTACTAAAGAATCTTGTGGTTTTTTTACAAGTGCTTGATGAAACGCCAAAACTCCAATCCTGTGTCAAAAACTCAAATCAATAACATTTACACAGCTTCAAATTGTAACTCATTGATATAAGTAGTAGCTTCAATTCAAGTACATTAGCTAACTCACCATAATCGATAGGTACATGGATGATCACAGCTAAAAAGCTTATCCATATGTGATAACATCTTCTGAAAAAACAAATTACATTTGACAATTAATGAGCCGAAGTAGAAAGAAAGTAGATAATATTAATAACTTAATAACAATACAAATAGATGCAATGTCAAATTTAAATACCATTAACATCATGCTACATTGCTCAGATCCAGAAGTCTGTCTAGAAATATATGCAGCCTACAAATACAATCCAACATTTTGAAAAACTTTAACTACATTCTTTCATGAATCATAACAAGAATGCAAATATTACAATGTTGTTGAATTATAACCTGAAATGGGAACAAAATCTCAAGAATGTGATATTTGTGAAGCAAACGGATTGAAGATTCTGCAGCTCCATACGATAGCATATAATCAATCTCCATCATGATCCTGGTCTGAATAAACAAGCTTATATCACAACATAAAATAATTGTAATAACATATTTAAAATAATAATAATAATAATACCTGGCTTAAATCCAATAAGGATGAAGCATGTTTATGAATTGCTGAGTCAATATCCTTTGAAAATGATAACCCAAGACGAGCTGCAATTCTCAATCCACGAAGTATTCTTGCTGAATACAATAATACAAATCCATGGTTAGTTCATCAAGATTAAAACAGAAACTAAAATTTGCAACTATAAAATTTCTTGATAAATGGAAATATATGATTACAAGAGTGATGAAATCAACTTACCACAGTCCTCTGTGAATGACAAATTAGCAGGTACTAATGTTCTTAGCTGAAATCACATCACAAATAAGTGAATAACAACAAACTTGAATTGGTCAAAGTCAATGAAAACAAAAGTGAGCAAAATGCAGATGATTGTATTGTGTTGTGTTGTGTCTTACTTTTAGCTCCAATAAATCTTTCATTCCATTGGAGTAATCATAGATCTTGTGCATAAGAGGGTCAAAGAACAAGCTGCATCAACAAAACCATAGAAAAATTAAACATAAAAGAACCAAAATCTTACACAAGAGTTGCAAAGAATACCTGTTAACAGTGAAGTCACGATGCATGGAGTTTTTCCAGAGTTTAAGGTCTGATTTGTCACAGTTTCTAGGCATGTGAGATACAAGAAATTTTTCTTTATCTTCAGAATGTTTTGCCAAAGTCTTGAAACTGGATACCTGGTATTATAAAACATACAAAATACATAATTTGATAACATTATACAGAAAACTAATTTGAATATAAAAAAGGTACCTCAATAATTGATCCCTTTATATGCACCATACATATAGGAAATCTGCGCCCCACAATATGACATCGATGAAACTGCTTCTTAATCTGCAAAAATAGCAATGTACTTAACTGTTAAATCAACATACAGCATACAACATACAACATACATACATACATGATACAACTAATATGGATCATGATTACATAGACATGTAAATGGCATATGAATGGAGTAGTTTCAATGAAGGAAACCTGATTAAGATCAGCTGTAGTGATGACATCAAAATCTTTTGGTGTTCTATTTAGAAGTAAATCTCTCACACAACCACCAACCAAGTAGGCTTCAAATCCTGTAAACAAATACAACTTTTAGCTTGAAACATATGATGTAAAGAGAATTATTGGTCTGATAATTATCATAGAACATAGAAAGAATGGTAGAACTGGTTATGTTCAAAACCATAATAACTAATAAGTAGTGCTTTTTTGGGGGAAATGCATTCTCATAAGTGGAAAAATGCTCCATAGAAAGTAAATGTAACATGAACAGAAGTAACCTTGGGTTTGGAGAATCTTTAGAAGAGTATAGGGAGCCGAGGGGACCATTGTTCGGCTTATCCCTAAGGATCTGGAATCCATCTTTTTCCATTTAGAAATATTGATTTCACCTGAAAAGTATCATCAAGTACTTCAACTCAATTTCACGAATTGCAAATGAGCATGAACCCAGGAAGATAATTACAAGCTTGGATAATCCGTCTTAATTTTAGGTTAGAAACATGATATGCTCCTTCAGTTCCCAGAAGGAGCTACACTTTGATTTGGATGTCCTTCCCGATAAACATTTTGTTAACTTCATAAAGAGTCATACGAACAGGCGAACAGCACAATGCTGATGTTAACAATTAACATTGCAGAAAACTCAACATAAACGTTGCTAGGAACATATAAGTCGGACATGCAAAAAAATCAAAGTGTAGCTCTATTATACAAAGCTTAAGCATCTGATCATACCAAATGCAATACAAACAAATTGCTTCAAAAAATTTAAGTGATGAGGTATCAATTTGACAATTTCTTTGTCGCATATACAGAGACCTAACATACCTGGTTGAAAATCCGAGCACTTGTCGCTACGGGGTCGAGGTTTATTTCCGACTTCAGCGAATTTATGGTAAAGACACTGCAGCTAAAAAGTTACAAATACGTTGCTCACCAAATGTTCGATGAAATGCTTAAAAAAAATACAAAAGGTTAATGTTACAGATAGGGAGAGAAACCTGTGATGGAAGGATTTTGAAGCGAGAAAGAAGGGTATGGCGTTTAACGGATATCCCCGCCATGGAAACGTCAAGGTGGGGGCAGTTGCCACGGCGGCGTTATTGGTCGGGAGGTCATTGAAGGGCGAAAGGGAGGTCTGCGAGTCAAATCCTAGTATTTATACTTTCGTACTTTTCCCATTTGAAGATCGTATGACACAATCGGGAAAAAATAGTTCAACCAAAACGCATCGATGTTCGAATATAAAGCTAAGCAGTAAATCAATTAAAGATTGTACCTATTGAATATGCAAGTGACATTTTTTTTATCATATCGACACTTTCAAGTCATTTATTTATAAATTGTTTTTCTTTAAGTTTATATAAGTTTTGATATGTCAACTAGATAAAATGTAAATCCAAAAAAACATTTTAAATAAATAGAAGGTTACGAAGGTTTATATTAATTATTTTTGAATTTTTGAACTTGTTAAAATTTAGACCAAAAAGAATATTAACCAGCAAAACGGATGAAAACTAACCGGGGTTGGTTTTAGAAACTCAAAATTGATGTAAGGCAAATATTATAAAAGATTAAAAAAAAAAAAAAAAAAAAAAAAAAAAAAAAAAAATTATTGTCATGCTTAAAACCCAACATGCATCTGATGAGTATCTTATTTAATAAAATTGTTCAACATGAAAGTGAATTTCGAAATAATTGAATACAAAATAGTTTTTAAGTGTCTAAAAACACCAAAAGCTCATATTTCTCTTTTGGCAATTCATAAAGATGGTCTTAGCCGGTATATTTCATTATTGTCTTGATTCCATTATTTCTGGTTGATGAAATATCTTCAGTTTGTCGAAAACATAATTAGACTCTGTTGGGGAGCATATAGTATGTTGTAGAGAGCTTTCGAATTTCAAATATTGATACGATATAATTAAAGAGATTTTTTTAAACATTTATTTGCATTGAGGTTTCCATTAAGAAAATAAGTAAACTTATTGATTAACCCATCGAAAAGAAGATCGACACTTTTGACATTTTGGTTTTAGATGCGTAAAAAGGAAACATCTATGTATGGATCTAAGAAATGTTTCTCCTTTAGTGGGCTTAAATAGTGTTGTTTTATTATGAATCAAATTGCTTTAAAAGTTGCATCATACAAAATGACAAAACACAAATATATATATATATATATATATATATATATATATATATATATATATATATATATATATATATATATATATATATATATATATATATATATATATATATATATATATATATGTAACACCGTAAATTTCCAGACAAATTTTTCATTTAAAATAATCATTTTATTCTTAGAAACACTTGTTTAAAATCTCATTCATAGTCGATTTATAAAACATGACTCCATTTTCACTTGCATAAAAAACCAGGATCCTCCAAAATATGACTCTTTCTCTGGTGTGTACAATCAAGCCGGTGCCGTCCCGTGATACTGAAAGAAACCTGAAAAAAAACATCACACAAAACACTGTAAGCACGAAGCTTAGTGAGTTCCCCAAAATACCACACATAACACATATTAGCCACTCGAGGCTCTAACTCTATGGGTCCGTGCACCCAAACTCTGTGAACCCTCGGGTTCTAACTCTGGGAACCTTCCGGTTCCAACTCTATAAACATGCACAGCATAAATCACATAGAAGTAATGCAGTACAACACATCACGTACATATAGCATACAAATACTCTGATCACATAACTCTGGTTACTTACTCAAGGTAAAGTATAGTGAGAAGACTCACCTGACAAACAAAAAGCAGATATCCCCACACTTGAATCTCGAACCCGCCACCGCCTAACACGTAAGGCAAATACTCTCATGAATATAACACTCGAGACTAGGATCAACCCTATCATGGCACCCTCTTAAGAGTAAAGGACTATTTTACCCCTCTCTTGGCCCAAAGGCCACATCGCTGACCAAGCCCTAAAAGTCAACGGTCAACTCTTGGTTCTAGTCAAAGTCCTCCGTCAAAGTCAATCCTCCTGGTTGACCCTGCTCGCCGAGTCAACCCGTCGACTCGTCGAGTCCCCGTGTTCAGAACTTCCCCAATTCGCGACTCAACTCGCCGAGTCACCCCGAGACTCGCCGAGTCCCACAACTCTGAGTCCACTCACACACAACTCACCGAGTCATCCCTTGACTCACCGATTCTCGACTCAACCAGGAAATATTTGGGACTCTTCGACAAGACTCGTCGAGTCCAAGAACAGACTCGCCGAGTCTACGGCTATCTTCAACCTACTCGCCGAGTTGTTCATACAACTCGCCGAGTTCCAGGCCATCTTCATCCAACTCGTCGAGTCCACCCATGTGACTCGCCGAGTACCACCGGTCTGAATCCATTCAGAAGCACTCCAGGCCATGCAATTGATCCAAAACATAGATCTAGCCTCCTACAACCCATCCATCACGTAAAGTGGCAAACTTTACGTGAATCCAAGGAGATCTAAGCCGTTTGCACATAGGGCTAGGATTTGGGACAAGATGGCTCCATCAACCACTCACAAACAGGGACTTTCATGCACTCTAGACCTTCTCCCTTCCAGATCTGAGGTAGCAACCTCAGATCTAACTTCTAAACTCCAATACATCCAAAGATATGATCTCCAACACCCCCAAAATGATGCATCTAAGAAATAGCAGCTCAAAAAAATGAGATATTACCTCAAAGGAATGCCCCAACTGAAATGAGACTCGAATCCAAACAAAGCTCCTTGCTCCAAGCCTTCAATCTCCCAAAATTCCTTCACAATTACTTCTCCAAGCTCCAATCCATTCAACAATGGTGCTTCTTCGTGATTTAGGGTTTTCTGGGGCTCAAGGGGTGATAAAGAGGCTGGGAGGGAAACATAATGATCTTTATATAAGGCTCAACCCCGAGAATTAGGGTTTTCTCCACTCAGCGCCTACTCGCCGAGTCCATTACACTGACTCGCCGAGTCGGCCACTTAACACGCGACCAAGTCGCGACTCTACTCGCCGAGTCCACACATGGACTTGCCGAGTCACTCTTTCCCAATTTACTCTTTTAGCCCTTCAACTCTACTCTTGATATTTCGGGATGTTACAATTCTCCCCCACTTAAATTAGGCTTCGTCCTCGAAGCCTACAGCAACTCAACTCCGGAAATACCCCCACAACGTGCCACCTGGCCTTAATCGGACCAGATCTCACAAGGCATACCCATCAAAACTCGAACACACTTTCCCTTTCCTTACTGTGTCCTGACCACTGTCTCGAATCGGGCATCGGATGTACCCTCTGATGACCACACACAACGATCCGAGAATTACCCATGAAGTATCACTGCCCCAAATCTCAACAATCACTCGACCCATAAGGGTTAGAAGACATGAACCATCGGATCCCCGATTCGAATCCCTCTCTATCCAATCCGTGACGACGGAAAGACCCACTCTTGAATCCCAGAGCAACTCCCATGAGTCCTCTTCTCGCAATCATACACCCATGCCACACCAACCTTCGCACTCTCGGGTTAGGAAAACCCGTCACACTGATGACATCTCTAACATCCCCAGGAGAAACCACCACTACGCACACAGCCCTTGATCAGAATCAAGTTGGGAGTCCCAGACTCCATCCCTGCATCCATCCTGAGACTCTTGGCTCTACATCCGTAGAATCCTTCCGCGTCCTCAGCAGACATCCCATCATGATGTCATTCCATACCACTATCACAGACACAATGTTCGACCACCATACTCCAAATCATCCATTCTCACTACAACTTTCACTTCCACGAATCAACACTTTCCCCAGCAAATGAGGGTCCAACACTTCCTCCCATACAACAGCACAAAGGGTGGCATACCAATGCACTAATGATGGCTGTTGAAATAGGATAACTCAACCAAGGATAAATACGTGCCGCAACACCCTCCGAAATCTAATACATATGCCCGAAGCATGTCTTTGAGCGTCTGAATCGTTCACTCCCTCTGAGGTGTCCTCATACATCATCATGATAAGCTCTAGCTCATCTCATATCCCTCTTCGAGACTGGGCACCAGGTCAGCTTTTGACTCCACAGCTGAGCCTCCAAAGGTCACCCAAATCATGATCCAAATATCCCACTAACTTCCTCCCCGTGACCACTATCCCGGCCCCGTGACACGCAAGTCACGAAATTCTCTTTTCCTTATGCAAGAAAGTACAATCCAACCGAGGATCGTTTCCACTCTGATCTCTGGTTTCTGCTGCGCATATCCCTTGCGCATCTCACCACATTCCCCGACAGAGACGGGGACCCCAGTCTCGCCCCTCGTCCAACATCCAGGCTCCAAAGACTCAATACTAGGGCTACTCAAGCCCAAAACTCTTCCACATCATACACTGATCGGAGAACATTCCATCACCACACTCTCTTGCCATCTAGTGAGCACTACGGCTCCCCGCAGTATCACAACACCCTCTGACTAGTGAGTACTACGACTCCCCGCAGTATCACAACACCCTCTGACTAGTGAGTACTACAGCTCCCCGCAGTATCACAACACCCTCTGACTCCACTAGCTCGTGCTCCACAGAATATCATAGGCGGCTACCCATACTCGTCTCGAATATTCATCACAGACTCTGGAGGCAATCGTCATAACAGATGCCCACCCTTGCGAAGATCCACTCTCCCAAGTAGTCTCCCTGGATGCCCATACTCGAAGGGATCTCAATGGATCCATAGATACCTGATATACCACAAGTCGTCTCAACTCAAGATTCACGAATAACTTCGAAATAAAGATATCAATACCCGGATACCTCGGAACACCCCCACCGAACGTCACGAGATCCTGCCATAACCACCGATCTCCTACCCCAAGCACCATATAGATGCAATAATACATTCCCTCTAAACCCCATAACTAGATCTTCATTTTTCCTAAGTTGCAACTTCGGTGTATTCAATTTCTCAATTGCAATACGAAGAAACGCTAACGCTATGAAATATGCTGATAATTCTCCGAAACCCTTTTTCCCACCGCTCAAAATCCAAACAAGGATACGCATACCGACCCGGGAGTTGGCTGCCCAATCATTCTCTATCTACTTGCCCCAACACTGACCAATACCAGATTCCTGACTAATAAACACCTGTCGTGGAGACATTCATCCTTCTCAAACAAGTACTTCCCGCATTAACTCACTCTGACCCCTTTCCTCGATCACCGACATCTCTGGTCTCATGATTCCTTACTGCATATCTCTATACTCCACTTATAACTGCTCTTGACAAATCTCTGCTTTCTTACATACGGCACCCGGTTCTCCCCCACTTAGGGTTCGAACCATCACCAAATAGCACACAACCAACCCATAACTATTTTCTCCAGCAAAATCGCACCTGCCCCCGGAAAGTGCTACACAACGCCCGATAATCCCCCTTAAGGAAATGAATCGACCTCATATACTCTGAACCTCTGATGAACTCCTTAAGAACTTCTCGTCACGTCTGCCTCTAGTCGTTCCAAATCTCGTACCAATCTAGTACCAAACAACTCAATTGCTCAATAACATCCCTGGCTCATAGACTGAACCATAAAATCACCGTACCCCTCACCTCAACTCATCAACCAACACTCCAACACCGGGATCATCCCAAGAACAGGTACTCACTCCCAAATTCAACACCCCATGGATAGAAAACTCTCTGCACTGCTGAACTCGACTGAACTCCCCACTGATACCATTACAATACCTCCTACTATACCCAAATAGGTGTAGTGTGGTCCTCAAATATCTTAGTCCCAACTGACTATCTGCTCATGATAAATCACTGCCTTGCGGCACACATGCTACCTGATACTCTGGTGGGAAATCATCATCAATGACGACCTGCAGGGTTTACCCCTAAACCCAAAACTAAAACATCATGCTTCTCATATTTTCACACATACATAATCAGGACCTCCCCGATCATAGGAGGTGACATCTCCTTTATCGACTGATCGCTCAACTCAGATCGAAATTCTCCCTTCTCACTGACTCCTTACTAAAATACTCTGAGGGACTCTCGATCTCCCTCTCAAGGGACGCCTCTTCGAACTTACTCATGACCGAATAACCGGAGAACCACAAACAACCTTCACTACGAACCGTGGTACTCATTCCATGACATCTCTTCTCAATATGCCCCGGTGTATGGTACCCTAACCATAACATCACTCCTCCATCCGCTCTGATGTATGGTATCCGGACCATAACATCACTCCTCAATCTGCTCTGATGTATGGTACCCGAACCATAACATCACTCCTCAATCTGCTCCGATGTATGGTACCCGGACCATAACATCTGTAACAGCCCGGAATTTCAAGTATTGTTAAAATTATATTTTTGAGGTGTTTTAAGAGGGGACTCGGCGAGTTGGAGCCAGACTCGCCGAGTAGGATCGCAGACCTGATCGCGGATTCGCGACTGGACTCGACGAGTCCAGATAGGGACTCGGCGAGTCTGCGCTGTTTAGCGAAAACCCTAGCCGTTCAGTTTTGGGACGTATAAAAAGGACTTATAGGCCGTCATTGTTCGTTTTAGCCTTCTGAGAAGAACCCTAAATCGATTGTGTGCATCTAGAGCAAGATTAAAGGCCATTGGTGATTTTGAAGGAGTTGTTGTGCAAGGAAAAGAAGGGCTTGGCTAAAGGAACAGCAAGGGAATCACGTTCTGAGGATTGGGGACAGAGAGAGTACATTATCCAGGTAAGAATTCGAGTATACTCTGCTATGGTGATGTATTTAGAGGATTAGGGTTTATGGAACCCTTTTGTGGATAGATTGAATGTTACCTTAGTCCCCAAACGATTGTAACCCCGTGTTGGGACCCTTGGAGGTCCAGAATGTCCCATATCTGTGCATTTCGGGAATTGGTGAAGGTTTTGGATTGAAATCCTTATGCCTTAGGTCAACACGTGAATTATAAGTCTCGGGGTGTAGCTTGAGCACCTAAATGAAGACCTTACGTAATGGACCAGTAGAGGAAGGCCAGACCTATGAATGGTCGGAGCACTTATGACCTTAGGAAGCAGTTTGAGCGGTTGCATGGCATGGACTCGCCGAGTCAGATGAGCAGACTCGGCGAGTAGCTTGAAGAATAACTGGGACTCGTCGAGCTGTTCCTCAGACTCGGCGAGTGGAGTCGGGGTGGCCCCGCGATTCTTCCAGGAGTAACTCGTCGGGTCAACGAGGATACTCGACGAGTAGAAGGGAAACCTTAGAGGATTGAAGGACGACTAGACTCGCCGAGTTGCCAGAGTACTCGCCGAGTCCGATCGAGTTGACCGTGGACTGTTGACCAGAGTTGACCTATGTGTGATTTCTTAGGGTCAGTTAACTTGGAAGATAAAAGTGTTAATAAGAGATATATGATGTTATAGGGAGTTTGTAGCTCGGCGGATCAAGTACGAGTGATTTCAGGAGTTGCTAACTTTCAGTATCCACGAGGTGAGTCTTCTCACTATACTGTACCCGGAAGGGTTTGACTGTGTGACCGGAAGGTCGGATATGATATGTGATATATGTGTTATATGTGGTAAGTTAATTGTTATGCGTGCTGTGTATGTTTATATGGGCCGGAAGGCAAGGTGTTATGGGCCGGAAGGCAATGTGTTATGGGCCGGAAGGCAATACGTTATGGGCCGGAAGGCGTTGTGTTGTGGACCGGAAGGTCAGGGCCTGGAAAGGCGTATATGCGTAAGTTGTATATTGGGGAACTCACTAAGCTTCGTGCTTACAGTGTTTTGTGTTATGTTGTTTTCAGGTTCTTTCAGTAACACGGGACGGCACCGACTCGATTGTACACACCAGAGAAAGAGTTATATTTTGGAGGATCCTGGTTTTCTATTCAAGTGAAAATGAAACTATGATTTGTAATTCAATTATGAATGAGATTTTAAACAAGTGTTCAATATTAAAATGATAATTTTAAATGAAAATTTTGTCTTGAAACTTACGGTGTTACAACATCACTCCTCAATCTGCTCTGATGTATGGTACCCGAACCATAACATCACTCCTCAATCTGCTCTGATGTATGGTACTCGAACCATAACATCACTCCCCAATCTGCTCTGATGTATGGTATCCGAACCATAACATCACTCCTCAATCTGCTTTGATGTATGGTACCCGAACCATAACATCACTCCTCAATCTGCTCTGATGTATGGTACCCGAACCATAACATCACTCCTCAATCTGCTCTGATGTATGGTACCCGAACCATAACATCACTCCGATGTATGGTATCCGGATCATAACATCACTCCTCAATCTGCTCTGATGTATGGTATCCGGACCATAACATCACTCCTCAATCTGCTCCGATGTATGGTACCCGGACCATAACATCACTCCTCAATCTGCTCCGATGTATGGTACCCGAACCATAACATCACTCCTCAATCTGCTCTGATGTATGGTACTCGAACCATAACATCACTCGTCAATCTGCTTTGATGTATGGTACTCGAACCATAACATCACTCCTCAATCTGCTCTGATGTATGGTACTCGAACCATAACATCACTCCTCAATCCGCTCCTTAGAACCTTCAGAATACTCCCTGTATCAAGTATGGGTCCTCTGCTTTCAGTAGTACGGGCCCATACTACCTGCCACATCTACCCATACTTTCCACAAGGACCATCCCAGAGCTTCTAAGTAACTGCTCGACCTGCCCTTTCACTAATCCCATCGCGCGTGCTTGCTCCCCAGCGAAATTCTCTACTCTGCAAGCGTACTCATCTGGCTAGGGTTACTCCTTAGGCTCTTCCGTTGTCCTCCCCTTCTTTGCTATCAGCTGCTGAAGAGCTCCTAATGATGCCAGCCATCTACCTCCTGAATATCGTCATATTCACTTGGTAGCTGACTCCCATCATCGAGAGTTCCACAAAGCACAAAGCAAGCAGCATTCGAGCATCGAAGAATACATAGGACTCCCTCTCTGTGATAACTCCACCTTCTCGGCTCATCCTCGAAACTACCACCGAACTCTGTAACTCTACCCCTCATGGGTTCTAACTGGATACTCTCACTCATCACATACTCAAAAGTGTTGGATTAGTGTCTAAGTCCATAACTATTTTGGTATGTACTTGACCCGATGGTGCATGGTCCTTTTGGGTTGCCTTCACCAAAGCAACTTGATTGGAGAAATGAATAAAGAGAGAGAGGATAATATGATTTATTAATATGTTATAAGAATAATATATTAAAGGAGAAATCATATTTGTTTAATTAATATTGGTCAATAATTAATTAAGAATTAGTTTTGTGATCAAATGTAATTAATTAAACTAGAGGGGCTGATTTGTAATTATGTGATAGTTACAAAATAAGGTAAGGATTATCTTATTTATATGGTGGACGAATTTAAGGTTGGAAAGCCTTAGAATTCGAGTATGATAAGGATTCAAGGATTATCTTATTGGTTGCTTAATGGATAATCAACTAGATAAGGATAATGACTGAAACTCTATCTCTACACCTATATAAACACCCCTAGGGTCATGAATTCGTGAATCCCTTCCCAAGAGGTCCTAGATACGAATTCTAACCTCTCACCTCTCTCTTTATACCTTCTCCATTTGCTTATGGTGTTTGTGAGCCATTAGAGGAGTGACACTTGTGACTCTAAGCATTCCAAAGTCAATACAAGGAGGAATTGGGATTGTTATTGCTACACAACAATCAAGGTATGATCTTAAACCTAATTACATATTAATATGATTACTTGTATGCTAGAATTAGGGTTTATAGTCTTGGATTCAAAGCATGTACAATAGAGAAACCTAGATCCTAGCATTAGGGTTTGTATGAGCACATAGGATGTCTTATGACCAAAACCCATCAAAAAGCATAACACATATAACAACGAGTCCTAGGTTAAGGCATCACAAATTAGGCCACTCTAGTCCTAACATATGAAATACCTAGCCTGTCTCTAGCATGCAATAATATCTCATAAAGTGCATCATACATATCTCATAACACAAAAAAAAAATAAGGGTATTTTGGGAAATCACCGTTCGGGCTCTGGCTGATTGTACACACTGCTCCTTCTCGCTTTCTCTTTAAACTCTTATTCATTTTTTTTTAGAAAATTATTTCCTTAAAAATTTTCTTACTTCCTCAGTTTGAGTCCAGATTTACCCGAAGGCGCATCCGAATCCCTCAAACCAAGGCTCTGATACCAACTTGTAACACCGTAAATTTCCAGACAAATTTTTCATTTAAAATAATCATTTTATTCTTAGAAACACTTGTTTAAAATCTCATTCATAGTCGATTTATAAAACATGACTCCATTTTCACTTGCATAAAAAACCAGGATCCTCCAAAATATGACTCTTTCTCTGGTGTGTACAATCAAGCCGGTGCCGTCCCGTGATACTGAAAGAAACCTGAAAAAAACATCACACAAAACACTGTAAGCACGAAGCTTAGTGAGTTCCCCAAAATACCACACATAACACATATTAGCCACTCGAGGCTATAACTCTATGGGTCCGTGCACCCAAACTCTGTGAACCCTCGGGTTCTAACTCTGGGAACCTTCCGGTTCCAACTCTATAAACATGCACAGCATAAATCACATAGAAGTAATGCAGTACAACACATCACGTACATATAGCATACAAATACTCTGATCACATAACTCTGGTTACTTACTCAAGGTAAAGTATAGTGAGAAGACTCACCTGACAAACAAAAAGCAGACATCCCCACACTTGAATCTCGAACCCGCCACCGCCTAACACGTAAGGCAAATACTCTCATGAATATAACACTCGAGACTAGGATCAACCCTATCATGGCACCCTCTTAAGGGTAAAGGACTATTTTACCCCTCTCTTGGCCCAAAGGCCACATCGCTGACCAAGCCCTAAAAGTCAACGGTCAACTCTTGGTTCTAGTCAAAGTCCTCCGTCAAAGTCAATCCTCCTGGTTGACCCTGCTCGCCGAGTCAACCCGTCGACTCGTCGAGTCCCCGTGTTCAGAACTTCCCCAATCCGCGACTCAACTCGCCGAGTCACCCCGAGACTCGCCGAGTCCCACAACTCTGAGTCCACTCACACACAACTCACCGAGTCATCCCTTGACTCACCGATTCTCGACTCAACCAGGAAATATTTGGGACTCTTCGACAAGACTCGTCGAGTCCAAGAACAGACTCGTCGAGTCTACGGCTATCTTCAACCTACTCGCCAAGTTGTTCATACAACTCGTCGAGTTCCAGGCCATCTTCATCCAACTCGTTGAGTCCACCCATGTGACTCGTCGAGTACCACTGGTCTGAATCCATTCAGAAGCACTCCAGGCCATGCAATTGATCCAAAACATAGATCTAGCCTCCTACAACCCATCCATCACGTAAAGTGGCAAACTTTACGTGAATCCAAGGAGATCTAAGCCGTTTGCACATAGGGCTAGGATTTGGGACAAGATGGCTCCATCAACCACTCACAAACAGGGACTTTCATGCACTCTAGACCTTCTCCCTTCCAGATCTGAGGTAGCAACCTCAGATCTAACCTCTAAACTCCAATACATCCAAAGATATGATCTCCAACACCCCCAAAATGATGCATCTAAGAAATAGCAACTCAAAAAAACGAGATATTACCTCAAAGGAATGCCCCAACTGAAATGAGACTCGAATCCAAACAAAGCTCCTTGCTCCAAGCCTTCAATCTCCCAAAATTCCTTCACAATTACTTCTCCAAGCTCCAATCCATTCAACAATGGTGCTTCTTCGTGATTTAGGGTTTTCTGGGGCTCAAGGGGTGATAAAGAGGCTGGGAGGGAAACATAATGATCTTTATATAAGGCTCAACCCCGAGAATTAAGGTTTTCTCCACTTAGCGCCTACTCGCCGAGTCCATTACACTGACTCGCCGAGTCACTCTTTCCCAATTTACTCTTTTATCCCTTCAACTCTACTCTTGATATTTCGGGATGTTACAATATATATATATATATATATATATATATATATATATATATATATATATATATATATATATATATGTATATACCATTTGTGTTTGATATATTTGATTTGTTTTTTCACCAGAGCTATGGAGCTCCTCAATAGATTTCAATAAGTCTTGTATACTAAAGTTATGAGCACAAAATATATAGATGTAGATAGTAGTGTTTAAAAGAATTAGTATCAGTAAAACTAATTATTATAACTCACATCTTCTTGACCGTTTTCTTTTCGCGTTGACCGTTTTCTTTTCGCCAAAATGTAAGAACTAGTTATAGGACTCTAGTACGAACTCTTACGTTTATGTGTAAAATAAACTTCAACGAATAAAAAAATACATTTTTTTAAATCGCCTACTTCTTATAACACGTCATCTTCTAAGTTTACGTATTGGATATTTTTATAAGACGTCATCTTCTAAGTTTCTATCTTCTTTGGGCTTTTAATGGGACATTGAAAAACGTTATTGTTCTCCTACTAGTTATAGATGGCACGCATCAAAATACATACGCATCAGGTTCGAAGTTTTTTCCAAAGTGTTGAGTTAATCGGATATTAAATCAAGGGCATTTTAGGAAACTTCCATATTTAAGTTTTATTTTATTGTTTTAGAGTTTGGGTAGGATTCTATTTAAGTTAGTATATATAGTTGTAATAGTTTGTTTTTTTTTAATTGAGTGAGAAACCCACATTTTGGTGAAACCTTTGGAATCAAGTAATTACTTTTTTTGTAGTCATTTTCTTTTTTCCTTGTTGTTCGGCAGCTCTTGCAACACAACACAAGAAAGTTGTATCTTGTTTCTTATCTACACTTGGTATCAAAGCAAAGGTTAAAGAGGGTTGGTTCGAGTAAGGGGTGTAGGCTTCATCCTTTGATCGGAGGCTTGTTCGGGTGGAAGAAACTAACCGGGGAGGTGCGGAATAAACGAACGGAAGAGATCCGTCAAAGCAGGTGACTTTGGATTTGGTTCGTTTTGCAGGTGCAAGAAGACGGTAGAGCGGGGCTGCTTGTTTTCTTGATCGGTGGAATAGATCTCTTCGAACAAGTTTGATCGGAATAGGGTTGAAGCTATAAAAAGGAAGAATGGCAATGAAAGAAGGTTCGATGACATATCAAGTTCCGGTTTTGACTCAAACGAATTATCCGGTGTGGGCGGTCAAAGTCAAGTCGATTATGGATGCACATGGCATATGGGAGACGATCGAACCAAAGGCATTAGGTGAAGCATCAAATCAAAAGAAGTCAAAACAAGCTTTTGCCTTTTTGTTTCAAGCGATACCCGAAGATATGGTGTTGCAAATGGCGAGTTACATTGAACCAAAGAAAGTGTGGGATGGGCTAAAAACACGGTATTTGGGAGTGGATCGGGTGAGAACGGCTCGGCTTGCAACCTTGAAAAGGGAGCTTGAAAGTTTACGCATGAAGGAGGGTGAAATGGTTGATGATTTTGTGACAAAATTATCCGGTTTAGCTTCAAAAACAAGGAGTCTTGGATATGAGCTTGAAGAAGATGATTTGATAAAAAGGTTACTAGATTCGATGCCTAAGTTGTTTCTTCAAATCGTGGCTTTAATAGAGCAATGTTTCGAGTTGGATTCAATGTTATTCGATGAAGCGGTTGGTAAATTGAAGGCGTATGAGGAGCGTATAAGAGGAACCGAGAAAGTGGAGGACACTCAAGGTGGATTGTTGTTGGCTAGTGAGGAAAAATCACATGTTTGTAAGCATTGTGGCAATGGAGGTTCAAATCTGGAAGGTTTTGTACGTGGCCGAGGAAGAGGTCGGGGGTCCGAGAAAAGTCGAGATGGTGAACGTTTCCAACGGAATAAAAGTCACATTAAATGTTACAAATGTGGTGAGCTTGGTCACTATAGCAACAAGTGTCCTAAATGGGAAAAAGAAGAGGCGAGCCTAACCGAAGAGGAATCGGCGTTGTTTTGAACGAGTGGCTCGTATGACAAATCCGATTAAGGGGGTGATTGTTGGGTTAATCGGATATTAAACCAAGGGCATTTTAGGAAAGTTCCATATTTAAGTTTTATTTTATTGTTTTAGAGTTTGGATAGGATTCTATTATACATACTATTAATCCTTAAAAGAATGATGAACAGGAAACTTTTGGGATTTTGATTTTTGCCACAGATTTCTCTGGGTTTTAAACATTTGTCACAAATTTTTTTTTAATGTTACACTTACCTCCCTCTCTTCCACCGCCTTGGCTCATCTTTATCTTTATGTTTCCATCACCATCCTCACCAATGAGATGCAAAAAACTCTTCTCCAACCTTCTTCTATCCTTTCACTTACTGTAATCGATTGGGAGTTTCTTTCATCCAGTTGATGCGTTCGACAAGCAAAAACGCATACCGGCGCTGGTGATGGTGGTGGTGCGATGGCGGTTGTTCATCTTCGCACCAATCCTCAGCCTCCTTCCAGCTTTCTTCACCCAAAATTCAATTTGTACAGGGTTGGTTTCATCAAAATTCGATCCCTCACCCCAGCCCGATTCTAGACCTTAAGTCGAACATCAGGATTAGGGTTTTTTGTTTTGTTGGATTATGGGTCAATCTTCATACAAAATTTGATATTTGGTGCGTGATTTAACACATCCGTTGTTTCATCTGCTCATAATTGCAAATAGAAGGCACTAAAGAACAATAATGGTGAAAAGAAGAAGATAATCAACCATGAGCTTACGTTCAACGTTATGTCCATTAGAATTGGCGTGAACTTCCCAGAGATATGTGTTCTTATTCTCCATCCCCGTCTCGGTTTCTTTTCTAGGTATCTTGTGTACTGCTTCTTTTTAAGATAGACCCGCTTCTTCAAGGGAGCTTTATTGAAATTGGAAGGATTAGAGCCGGGAAGGAGGGAGATGTGGGAACTATTGCTAATGCTAATGCTAATGCTGCTAATGATGGTGAAAAAAATAGCAAAGTAGGCATTAAAATGTGGGAAAAGTTAAGGTCTTACGGTGGTGGGGATACAGTAGATGGTCCGACGGTAGATGTTGGTGGTGTGGCAGTGGAAGAGCAAGAGAAGCGTGGAGAGTGTGGTGGCGATGGACAGGGTAACAATGGGTGGTCGGGTAGATCAAAGTTTGGGATAGAGTTGCCAACACCAAAGGAGATATGCAGAGGCCTTAATGAGTTTGTAATTGGGCAAGAACAGGCTAAAAAGGTACGTGTTTTACTAATTATTATGGGGCGTCAGTTTGTAACGTTCACAGTAGAGTTGTATCAATTGAAATGATTTATCTTTTTGATTTCTGTATTTGTAACGTTTATGCAATATGGACAATCTGACAGGTCCTTTCAGTTGCTGTTTATAACCACCACAAGAGAATTTATCATGCATCTATGCATACAAATCAAGAAACTAAAAACCAAGATGTGGATCATGTTGAGTTAGATAAGAGCAATGTTTTGTTAATGGGTCCAACTAGCTCAGGTTTTCACTTATTTCTTGATTCTCTTTTTTGTTTATCGTATTCAAAATTCTTTTGTTTTGATTGTTATATCATGAATTTGACTGAAAGGATAGGGAAGACATTACTTGCAAAGACCTTAGCTCGAGTAGTGAATGTTCCTTTTGTTATTGCTGATGCTACTACTTTGACACAGGCAGGTTTGATATAAGTTGTACCTTACATCAGATACAAAATTCATGCATGCATGCATGCATGTATGTATGTATGTATGTATGTATGTATGTATGTATGTATGTATGTATGTATGTATGTATGTATGTATGTATGTATGTATGTATGTATGTATGTATGTATGTATGTATGTATGTATGTATGTATGTATGTATGTATGTATGTATGTATGTATGTATGTATGTATGTATGTATGTATGTATGTATGTATGTATGTATGTATGTATGTATGTATGTATGTATGTATGTATGTATGTATGTATGTATGTATGTATGTATGTATGTATGTATGTATGTATGTATGTATGTATGTATGTATGTATGTATGTATGTATGTATGTATGTATGTATGTATGTATGTATGTATGTATGTATGTATGTATGTATGTATGTATGTATGTATGTATGTATGTATGTATGTATGTATGTATGTATGTATGTATGTATGTATGTATGTATGTATGTATGTATGTATGTATGTATGTATGTATGTATGTATGTATGTATGTATGTATGTATGTATGTATGTATGTATGTATGTATGTATGTATGTATGTATGTATGTATGTATGTATGTATGTATGTATGTATGTATGTATGTATGTATGTATGTATGTATGTATGTATGTATGTATGTATGTATGTATGTATGTATGTATGTATGTATGTATGTATGTATGTATGTATGTATGTATGTATGTATGTATGTATGTATGTATGTATGTATGTATGTATGTATGTATGTATGTATGTATGTATGTATGTATGTATGTATGTATGTATGTATGTATGTATGTATGTATGTATGTATGTATGTATGTATGTATGTATGTATGTATGTATGTATGTATGTATGTATGTATGTATGTATGTATGTATGTATGTATGTATGTATGTATGTATGTATCAGTTTCTTGATAATTCATTACCCTCTTATGTAGGCAGGTTATGTTGGAGAAGATGTGGAATCAATATTGTATAAGCTTCTTGTGGTAAGTTATAAATATATAGTTTTGGTCAACATTGACTTTATGCATATACGTGTTGATCATTTGGTGTATTTTGGTTGACTGGATTCAGGCTGCTGACTTCAATGTGGAAGTAGCTCAACAAGGAATTGTGTACATAGATGAAGTTGATAAGATACCTAAAAAGGTCTTGTGTTGTTTGCATTCATGGAAGAAAACTTAGATTTATATATATTTTTTTTATATGTTTTTGGTTAAAATTTATAAATATGTATGCAGGCTGAAAGTTTAAATAGTGGCAAAGATGTATCTGGTGAAAGGGTTCAACAAGCATTGCTCAAAAAGCTTTGAAGGAACTGTGAGTTGTATTGATTCATATGTACATTCTTGATTATTTATTATTTAAAGTTGTAAAGTTTATAAAATTTGATTGTTTATTTTTCAGATTGTTAATGTTCTTGATAATCGAGCTCGAAAGTAGCCTCAGGGTGATGGCATTCAGGTCTTTTATTTGCCTTAATGGCTAATGTCTAATTTACCCTTTTCTTTAAAATACTGATTAGGAATTCATGTTGATTGGAATATTTGCAGGTGGATACTAAAGATATCCTTTTTATATGTGGTGGGGCCTTTGTTGATTTGGAGAAAACCATTTCTGAGAGATTCAGATAGGGAAGATTGTGCGTGAAAGCTGGCATGGACTAATCGGGTCTTATAGGAACATAGGTGCAAATTGAAGCAATTGTTGTTGGTAGGGGAAAGAAATGGTTGGGATTTGAGAAGGTTTGTGGGGTTTTACACATTATTATCATGTTTCTCTGTCAAATTGTCTAAATCTTTCAATAAATGTTTAGTATCTCATTTTTATCATTAATGGGTTTCCGATATCTTGATGTTGAAAACTAGAATAGACATCGATTGGAAAATAAAACAGATAGATGGTTCTTATGTTACCAATCAATATGGATTTCGTATCCTTCATGACCGTAGTAGTAAAGAGGTATGTCGTATATAGACCATATGAGTTTTTTTCCTTTCATAAAAATTTAGAAATTTCTGAATGAATCCTAATTGACTTTGCTTTTTTTTTTCCTTTTCAGATGAGTGAACCTACATTTGGATTTGGATATACTTTGAATTTTATTGTGTATTATCTTCTTTTCTTCCACATTTACTGCAGGTTTTAAGTGTTCTATAACATTTTAATTTTATAAAATGAAGAGATGAAGGGTTGTAATTGATGACTGATTGTGAATTTTTTTGTGTACATGATCAGGAATTGGCACTCAGAAAAGGAATTCTTTCTTCATTTCTATCTTTTATTGAGAATCAGTTTTGATTGATTAAAAATGGTTGGTACTTATAGAGTGGTAAAATGTTAAAAAAAATTTAGTTAATTTCTTCTTTTGTGGAATTGTGTCAATTTTTTTTGTTAGGATCGGGAGCATGGGAAGTTGTTTAGCCTAAAATAACAAATTGATCATAAGGTAATATTTTTTGAGTCTTTAACTTAATTAAATAGCAACAAACATTAGTCCACTTGAATTCAAGAATCCGGCTTTTCTGAGGACAAATTCGTCTTTGTAGCAAGAAATTATATAAAGATTGAATATTTTGTCCCTTTTTAAATAAAACCAACATTCCCTTTTTTGTTTTGATAATCTTTTACATTTTTTTAAATCTGAACACCTTTCTTTCTTCATTCAGATCAATTTCACCCAGCAAGAACGGCATGCTCTTGAAGTCCCTCTTATAGTGGTATTTAGTATGATTAAATTTTTATTAAGAGTTTCATACGTATGACCTAAACTCATTTTCTATCTCCTTAGAGGTGGGGCACTCAATTGGGGCATTTATGTCATTGGAAGTAAATAAAAGAATTCCTGAAAAGGTAATTACAAGAAATAGCAATTTACTTTCTTTATTTATTTCGAAAATAGAGATATATAATCAATAATGATTGGTTCTAATGCAATAGGTTGCTTATTTTATTTCCCTCTTATCCATTTTTAGCAGTGGATGCTGAGTCACAACAACAATCAATTAAAAAGAAAATTTCAAATTTAAAAAAAAAATAAAAAATAAAAAATAAAAAATAAAAAAAAACTTTGGTTTTTAGAGATTAATCTTTCATTCTTTGTCAAATAATATAATATTAAGGATCTTTTTTGTACGATGGAAATCAAGGAAGAGTATCACAAAGGAATGGAATAGATAATTACATTCCATCATCATGTTTATGTTTGTTTGTGATGTGTCTTATCACATATCGTAAATATGTTTGTGTTTGAATCTGATTGTTAGGTTAGAGGAGAGCTGTCAGTTCACAGATGTAAACCAGCACTGGAGTTGGTTGAGTTTTCTGAGCGAATTTCTGAGGAAGAAGTGTCTTCAAATTTAGCTGATGTTGTCTCGCAAATGGCTCAAGATGTGACTGACTCATAAATTTAGTATCTTCAATATTAGAATCTTGTATCATGTATTTAGGTTTCTTGAGTTAAGGGCAATCCAAAAACTTGCTTCTTTTGTTTTGAAAGACAAGCCAGACTTCATGTTTATGGGCCACATACACAACTATTCAATATTTTGATATGTTTTCTAACTTTTTATAAGTTAATTGTTTGTTTATAACAAATATTATGAACTGATTACATTGGTGGTAAACTGGTACCAAGTAAAGAATTAATTACTTTCTAATAAAACCAGTTATTTTAAAGATTAACCTTTCATATATACCATTCTCATGTCAAACCAGAAAATGTAAAGCTTATTTCCAGACTCTCCATCTTGCCTTCTCTGCTGAAAGGTTTTTGTCATTTTCCCAATTATGTTATTGTAAACTGTTTTAGAAATTACGACTCATTATAAACAATATCGAGAATATTTGATAGTTACTTTAGTTAGGCAAGTGAACTTTCATTATAAACAATATCGAGAATATTTGATAGTTACTTTAGTTAGGCAAGTGAACTTTCTGCTTCTTGGTTGTTTTCAGTTGCAAATTCTTAGTATTTTTATCATCTCTCATCGATGTCTTTCTTAATACAAGTAAAAGGGCGATTTCATACTTAATACCTTTCTTTGAGTAAATACTATGCTTTTTGTAGCAACTCATGTGAGTGGAACTGCCCTTGAGGTAGATGACAAATATGGACCGCCTAGATGTTGGGACAAAACTTCATGTTGCAGAAGGATTATCTTGCTGACGGATGAAGGATGGGATTTCTCTCTTTCGTTACATGATTTTTTTCTTCTCAGGGTAAAGCATCTTTGCAAAACAATATAATTATTATAGCATTTGTTATTCTTTTGGTGTAAATTTTATTTGTCTTTTAGATAGATTCTAAAATGATAATTGAAAATTCGGGCAAGTAGTAAACAAACGATTGGACGACTTAACTTGAACGTTTTACAAATTTTCTCACTTCCAATTACATATACAACCTGAAAGAAGAAAAAATAAAATGACTCAGCGCCAACGGGCGCGCATGATTCTCATCTAGTTTCAATTAGTATATATAGTTGTAATAGTTTGTTTTTTTTAATTGAGTGAGAAACCCACATTTTGGTGAAACCTTTGGAATCAAGTAATTACTTTTTTTGTAGTCGTTTTCTTTTTTCCTTGTTGTTCGGTAGCTCTTGCAACACAAGTTGTATCTTGTTCTTATCTACACAAAGCTCTCATCGCCCGTCTACAAGAGGTTGGGAACATTATAGAAGAAGAGGAGTCTCTAATATTTTGTTTATCTTTTGCTTATGTCATGAAGGCGATAAATATCTCGCATACCCTTTTGCTTATCTTTGTTCTCCCCGGCAATATAATCATGTCACTAACAAAAAAAAAAAAATTCAAAGCTACCTTAAAAGCTTGAACAGTTAGCAAATCACAAGCATTGTTGACCAAAATTGGAAATTATGATTTTTATCCAAAATTCTTGTACATGTAAATATACTCTTCTATATAGCAGTCTAAAAAGTCAAACACTCTAACAAATTGTGCCTCAAAACTTGAAGGAAAATAACTCTTGAAAATTTCCATTATAAAATATTTAGCTTATAGACATCAATCAACAAGTGGAAAGATTTGAGCAAACTTGAATAATCCATTTAGTTCATGTTGAATCTGTGTCAACCTGACAAGAAAAAGACGCTTCCTCAATCTGCAATTGATATGTAATGTGTAACCTTAAAATAACCAACATATTAAACACGACAAAATGTAAATTGTTTTCTCAAATTTTTCATGAAATGGTAAATTTGTTCAATGTATTTATTAATTTACCTTTCTTTTAGGACATCCGGTTTTGTTGTGGCCTACTTCCTTACAATAAGAACAAACCTTTTGCTTCTTTCTTTCTCCCTTCACCTTCATGACTTTCTTATGTTGACTACTCTTGTTGACTTTTTCATCAAGGTCAAGGTGTTGCACATGTATTTCAGGTGTACTTAAAGTAACATTAGAAGATACTTCAAAACTACTACATGATTCTAATTCCTTACTGTTGTTTACTTCAGATACCAAACTAGATGCAGATTCTAATTGTATACTCTTTTCTTGAAAACTCTCAATCTTTTCCTTCTTTCTTTCCGCTTGTTCATCCACAAAACTCTCAAGAAACCGATTTAGTTTTCTCATTTCAGGAATTGAATCTCTTGCTTCTTTAATTGCCATGTTGAAATTAGTTTGAACAGACCTTAAGAGTGAACTAATTCCAGTTTCGTCATTCTCTACTCTTCTTTCCACTAACATTGTTGTTCCATTTTGGTTTGACTGGTTTACTTTGACTTTTCTATTTCTCTCTTCATGATTTTGAGATTCTAACTTATCGTTATCAATTGAACTTTCCACCATGCAAATAAGTTCTTCCATGGGTGAACCAATTTCTTGCTTATTTGTCGTTAAATCCTGCAATTTATTACCAAATAAAAAAGACGAATGTCAAAGTCAAAGTCAAACCAACTTTTTTTCTTGATGTGAATTTTTATATATTTTTTTTTAAAAAGTTACATAATAGCAATACAATACCTTGTTCTTTGGATCAGAAGAAATGCCAACTACTTCCTTATGCTTTGAAAATACCCCTTTGGATTTATCTTGCATAATACTACTAAGTTTTGTAATCATTTTTGGACTTTTGGTGACACTTTCTTGTTGTAAATTAATATTAAATGATAGTGGTGGTTGTTTTATATCATGTTTTTTGTTCACAAAACGTTCATTTTCCAGACTACAAGGGTTGACCTTAGTTTGACCAATTCCACACCCCAATGTATTCAAAATGATCTTCCCAAGAGCAAACCTGGTCTCTAGGGAATACCCTTTTTTAAGAAGATCAAAGTTTATCTCAAAAGAAGTTCTTCCCTCATTGTAGGCTTCCAATTTATGGGCAAGAACATGAAAAAGTTGTTGAGCACTATAACCCATGTTCTTGGATATAAATACCTAAAACAAAAAAACAACAATCAGAAACATAAATAATTAACAAAAAACATGAAACAAATTAGATTAACAATAGTTACATACAAAACCAGAGCATGGAGAAGGAGAAGGAGAACCAGGGAAATTTTCCATTGCATGGTTTAGGCAATATGTTTCCATCAAAACATCAACAGAATCTATAACCATAATTGCTAATTGGTTTACTTTTGTGGCAATTTCATCATCAGAAATGAACTCATCATATGTGTCTAAAGATTCTGGATCAAAGTTGACCGGTGGTTGACCATATTTCCTTGCAAACTTAAGACCATCTTTCCAACTTTGGTGATAAAGAACAGATGCAAAAGTCAAGATAACAAAAGGGTGTTGGGGGTTGTTTACTAGTGCCAGGTGGAACGCTAAAATTCCAATCCTGTATCAAAAATATTAAAAAAATATATATATTTATTTAAACAAAACTGTTTTTGATGTTTCATATGTACAAATTAAGAAATCACTCACCATAAGGGACTTCCAGAAGGCCGATCACAAGAAACCAACTTATCCAAATGAGACAACAGTTTCTGTAAATATATTAAAACATATATATATATATATATATATATATATATATATATATATATAAAGATGAAAGTTTTATATTTTGTTGCCAAAAAATAAAAAGATAGTGACTTGGCATACCATTAACATCATGGAACTTTGGTCAAACCTAGTTGCTTGTTGAGAAATGTATGCAGCCTGCAATTTTCAATTGCAAAAGTTAGTTTTTTATTAGAAATAATAATAATGTAGAAGTAGAATCACTGATTGATTACTCACCTGAAATGGTAGTAAAATCTCAAGAAGATGGTATTTATGAAGCAAGGAGAATGAAGATTCAGCAGCTCCAAATGATAGCATATAATTTATCTCCATCATTGTCCTGGACTGAATAAAGAAACATTAGACTAAAAAGGTAAATATAAAACAATTATTATACCAAATCAACACTCATGAAGTTCAAAATAGCACCTGTCCTAATCTTGTAATAGATGATGTTTGTTTAAAAATTGCACTCTTGATTTCCTTTGACAATGATAATCCCAAACGAGCAGCAATTCTTACACCCCGAAGTATTCTTGCTGAATGTAAGAACACAAGTAAGTTCTACTATAAATTTAATAAGAAAAAAAGGATTTACATTTACCATAGTTTCATATTTGACAAAATGTATGATTTAGAGGGAAATACACTAACCAGAGTCCTCTGTGAATGACAGTTGAGCAGGTACTAATGTCCGTAGCTGAAATCAAATCACAAATAAATCTTACCAATTCAAACAATAGAATTAAACCATTTGCATTATATATTATAAATGCAAGATGATTATATTATATGATTATATCTAACCTTTAGTTCCAATAGATCCTTCATTCCATCATTGTAATCATAGATTGTGTGAATAAAAGGGTCAAAGAACAAGCTGCTTCCACAATTTCATGATCAAAATTTGAATTCATAGGAAACATGGAGTGATTAATTGAAACATCAAAGCAGCAGAAAGTACCTGTTAATGGTAAAGTCTCGATGCATTGAGTTCTTCCAACGAAGAAGATCCAATTTATCACAGCCTCTAGGCATTTGGGAGATCAGAAACTTTTCTTTTCCTTCTGTCTCCTTGGCCAAAGTATCAAAACTAGAAACCTAGTAAAGAGCATATGATTACATAATGTGAATTGTGAGAAAAAAAAACGTAAAGGAACATGAAAAGATCAGTTAACAGGAATCCACCAACTTGCCTCAACAATGGAGCCTTTTATATACACCCTACATACAGGAAACCGTTTCCCCACAACTTCACAGTTATGAAACTGCTTGCTAATCTGAAATTGTAGTACATACATACTTAGGGATTAGTGATAATAACATTAAAAGCTTGGAACCATGTAAAAATCACAATTCATGGTAGTTTAAAGAAAGAAAAACCTGTTCCAGATGAGCAGTAGTGATGACATCGAAATCTTTTGGTGTCCTGTTGAGAAGTAAATCTCTCACACATCCTCCAACTAAGTAGGCTTCAAACCCTGTAAAGGATAGAGTAAATCTTTCGTATACTACTAATGACAAGGAAGTAATGCATATATAATGCATAAAATAGATGTGACCTCTGGTACGAAGAATCTGCAGGACAGCAAAAGGGGATGGAGGTATTGTTCGAGTTATCCCCAAGGACCTTGAATCCAACTTTTTCCATTTTGAAACGTTGATTTCACCTGCAGCATTATCCACTCATGAGCTATGAATCAGCAACGATATGTGATTAAAAACCTAAGTATAAGATAGAAATCTCGAATTCTACTAAATGAAGTTTCAGACTTATTCGTGGCACACCTGGTTTGAAGATCAAATAATCGTCTTCGCTAAGTAGTCGAGGTTTAGAATCATCAAGTTCGACGAATTTATGGAACAACCCCTGCAGCAAAAAAAATATATTAAAACTGCGGATAATGTGTTCAACGAAATATCCAGATGAATATGTTCGATAAACGAGGGGTAGATAATGAAGCGTACCTGTAACGAGAAAAGTGGTTTAATAGGCAACAGAAACACATTACGTCTAACGGTTATCGCCGCCATTAGAATGTAGAAAACATGGCAGTGACGATGGTTTAGATCGCGGCTGGAGATGGACACTGGAGTAGATAAAATCGCGTTCTTCTGTCGATAACAAGCAGCTGTGTTCTGCCAAAATGCGTCGTATGTAAAATCAAATACCTGCGATTCCTTTTGATGCCTATGATTACTATGAGCTTTATGGAGCAAATATGAGATGAACAATAACCCTAATATTTTCTGAAAAACCACACTTAAACCCTTCCTCTTTTGTCACATTTTGGACATGTAAAACAAATCACGTTAATAAAGTGATTAGAAATGCTCCTGAGTGGAACAAATTAATGGCTCTCCAGTTAATGATCAAAATGATTGTTGTTAAGCCGAATTACCATCTTTTTTAAAAAGAAATTTACAAAAATAGTCATTTACACTAATTGACATTACAAAAATAGCCAAAAAAAAAAATCGAAATTACAAAAATGGGCTTCTCATCTGCGAAAGTACAAGTACCTAAAGCACAGTTGTGCTTTAGATACTTGTACTTTCGCATGTGATTTTAATATTTTTTTTTTAAATTTTTTGTTGTATATATAAGAGTAATTTCGCAGATGGAATAGGTCCATCTGCGAAATCCTCTGACTCTATCTGCGAAATCGTTGTTATTTTTTTTTATTTTTTTTTAAGGTTGACTATGAAATGGTTTATTTTGACTACGAAATCAGGTTGCTATATAAATAGTGTTTTACGTTAAAAACATCGACATAATACGAACAAAGCATGAAAAACATCACAACAATTACATGAAAAACAACGACATAATACGAATAAAGCATTAACGTAAAACACAAGTCACAACAATTACATGAAAAACAACGACATAAGTCACAACAATTACATTAAAAACATCACAACAATTACATGAAAAACAACGACATAATACGAACAAAGCATTAACGTAAAACACAAGTCAAAACAAACCATTTCATAGTCAACCTAAAAAATACAAACCATTTCATAGTCAACCTAAAAAAAAAAATACAAAAATAACAACGATTTCGCAGATAGAGTCAGAGGATTTCGCAGATGGACCTATTCCATCTGCGAAATTACCCCTATATATATAGCAAAAAAATTTTAAAAAAAATATTAAAACCACCTGCGAAAGTACAAGTACCTAAAGCACAACTGTGCTTTAGGTACTTGTACTTTCGCAGATGAGAAGTCCATTTCGCAGATGGGACCTTCTCATCTGCGAAATGGGTGGCCATTTTTATAATTTCGATTTTTTTTTACTATTTTTGTAATATCATTAGTGTAAATAGCTATTTTTGTAAATTTCTCTCTTTTAAAAGATTAAAATTCATATTGCGTTGTATGAATTTTGCAAACTTAAAGTAAATTCGTGAAATGTTATTCATCATGAAATTATATGATTATTTTACATATTTTATGTTACACCCTTGTTCCCGATATCATTTAACTAGGGAAGTGGAGGAGGCAATCGGAGAGAAAGTATAAGTCATAGTATTCCTAAGTTTTTTTTTTCTTTGAAATGATTTGAAAATAAAAGAAAGGAAATTAGAGGATAATCTTCCTTTCAAACTGGCGAGATTGTGATAGAAAAGAATCATTGAGAAAGATAACACACAATTTACCAATCTACCTATATAAGATCATGTATCATAAGTTCCATGCGCACACACAATAAATAAATAAAAGAAAAAAAATCTCTCTTCAGCTCCTGTTTCGACGTCCATGTTGATGCAGGTTTCCATCATCCATCAGGTTTCATTATCTTCTCTATTCTTTTTATTGTTAGTATGAATCAACTTAATATGAAATCGTGTTTGCAATATCTTTTTAGAATCTTCTTTTCTTTTTTATGATTCGTTATGTTTTGTTTCTTCTTCGTTATTGTTGTTACAGTTAACTTGATTCATTAGGTTAACTGTAATTATATTTTTAGAACATCATTATATGAAAGTAAATCTAAATGAAGGCTCAAAGTCGTTGGATGGAGATAAGCCATTGGTCGCCGACAATAGTGAATGACGAAAGCAACAACTACATCGAGCAGGACAACGGATGGAGCAAGGGCGGAGTCGAGTAGCCGATGCTTTTGTTTTTATTTCCTTTTTCCTTTTTTTTCCTTTCAAATGGGTACAAGAATTTTGATATTAGACTATCTATTATTTCATTAAAAGGTCAAGCTTAATCATTTTGGGCTATTTTAAAAGAGTTGATTATTATATTTGGATTTTAAATATTTTGGATTTATAATATAAGTCATCCAATATTTTTTTACCGGGATAACACTGCAGTATAAAATAAAATTTTACAAAAAAAATTATCTTTTTAAACGAAATTATGGGGTAGCACGGGCTACTTCAAGCATCCATGTGGATTGACCAATGTCGTGGGGCATTTTAATTGGGATAGATGGTTTTTGGATTTTAAAATAATACAAATGTGTGAATGTAAATAGAGTAAGTGAATATTGTTGCAAAAAATATGTTTGTATATAGTGGTATTTATAGGCAAGATTTTATTAAAAAGAATTGTAAAATCAAAAACTAACCGTTGAACGGCTAGTCAACCAAGTCAAACACCCAAAAGCTTCTATTATTGTCGTCTCTCGTCCTCCCCACTACAATCTTTCACGACAACGAGCAACAATGAGATATCAGAGTGGTGTTCGTTTTTGTGGTTCATGCCAACATGAACAACGAAGCCCTCCGTTGATGGTACTTCGGAGGGGCTAAATATATTGTACTATTTTGATTTTTTTTTTCACTTATATTCAAATAAAATAACTTATTAAAGCAACTATTTTCACCTAATGATCACACCTTTTGCATAATGTTAATGGAATTTAATTGAAAAAACCCTACAAATAGTCAATATCGCTTGAAAATAACTTATTAAAGCAACTATTTTTTTCATCGGTGTTTAACCATCCATAGCAACAACTTCAATTCAAAATTAAAAGAAGACAAAACTTCAAAAATGGTCCATGTGGTTTTCAAAAACATCAAGTTTAATCCCTAAGTTCAAAAAACATCACAGATGGTCCCTGTGGTTTCAAAACTTTTAACAAATGATTATTTTAACTGACGCCATCATCTTTTGGTCGTTAATAAAATGGCATTTCCGTCATTTCACAAAACATGGACCATTTTATGAAGTTTTTTGTTAATTAAAAAAATAAAAGAAATATAATTACTTAATATATAAACTCTCTCTCTCTCTCTCTCTCTCTCTCTCTCTCTCTCTCTCTCTCTCTCTCTCTCTCTCTCTCTCTCTCTCTCTCTCTCTCTCTCTCAATGCCTACATCTTATTCCCATGGTCTTATTCTTTGTGTTCACCTGCATCTTTCACACACATACATACTTGAAAGGCATTCACAAAGCCACTGATTTAAACCAATGAATCTTTGTTTAAACCCACAATTACAAGTTCATCAGCAAAAGAATGTTCATCAAGAAAAGAATGACGAAACATCATCTCCAAAAATATTTATATGAATCCACGATTTCAGTAACAAAAACAGGGGAACTAAGTTTAAATGAATCAGAAAAATGATTTATTGGCTAAGCAAAAAAATATTTATATGCACTAGGTTTGATTTATGCTCAAGCATTTCAACAAACACATCGTGTGCACACGTTATGTGACCAGTTCTTACCCGCTCCGCACCACCCATTGACTAAATTGGTACATGACAACAGACAATATTTTATTCAAATTATGCTTTGTTTCACTTATACTCTGTTTAATTCGATTTTGTAAACCTACTGTGAATGATTATGTAACAGTAGTGAATAAGACAAACTTGTGATTTGTTTCACCAGTTAGGACAATGTAGTAAGTTTTGTTCACTAGAGAAGAAAGGTAGCAGAGAACCTTCGACTTCCCTCCTGTTTTCGAATCCCAAGCAGATCCCTCGCCATATCCTGTTTCATCCATCGAGTTTCATGTGAGATTTTACTGCGAAATCACAGGGCAACAACCCCTATTGTTTTCCTTTTTTTCTATGATTCCCCAAAAAGCCAAAAAAAAAACCCTTCACCTGCTAATGTTGATCGTGTCGCCCCGTCAAATCACCTTTCCCTTCCCTTTTCGCATTCTTTTCCGAGGCAGAAAGAAAGTATCCTTGCTGCTTTGCCCCTTCTCTTTTCTTTGGACCAACTGGGTAATGGATAGTTACACACACACTTGCCCCGATATGCATTACAGACTCTGGCGGCAACCGTCATAACACAGAACCTACCTCTGCGGAGATCCACTTCCTTAAATAACCCATCTTGATGACAATACACGAAGGGCTCCCACTGGAACCGTAGATACATGACACATCATTAGTCGTCTTAAATCTAAGACTCTAAATAACTCCGAAATCGGGACGCTATACGCGGAACCACGGAACACCATAACAGAGCATCACAATGTCCTGCCTCTACCACTGATTCCTTCACTCCCAACACCATACACATACATCAATACATTTCCTCTGAATCCTATAATAATTTCCTATTTCACTCAATGCGCAACTTCAGTGCATCCAAACACTCAATTGGAATACAAGGAAGGCGCTAACTCTTCAGAACACACTGATGATCCTCCGAAACCCTTTCCACTACTGCTTAAAATCCAAGCAAGAATACACATCCCAGCCCGAGAGTTGGCTACTCAACAATCTTCTACCCATATTTCAACCCAGAAGTTCTCAACTGCCCATACCATCATTACAAGTCTTCCGCTTGAAACGACTCTAACCACCACCAGATTCCTGACCATTGACCACCCGTCGTGGAGACACCCATCCTTCTCTCAGACATATACCACATGCATTATTTCGCGCTGCACCTTTCCTTGATCACCAATGACCCTGATCTCATGAATTCAAGCCGCAGGTTTTTGTATTCAATCTCCTAACTGCTCTTGCACAAATCTCTGGTTCTCTCGATAAACCATCCGGTTCTCCCCCACTTAGGGTTCGAACCATCATTATCTGACACATCAACAATCTCACAAACTATTTTCACCAGCAATAATGCACCTGCCCCTGGAAAGTGCTACGCAATGCCTGATAATCCCCTTTAAGGAAATCAATCGATCTCATATACTCTGAACCTCAGATGAAATCCTAAAGAACTTCTCGTCACGACTGCCTCTAGTCGTTCCAAGTCTCGTACCAATCCAAAACCAAACAACTCAACTGTCCAATAACATCACTACCTCATAGACTGGTCCACGAAATCATCATACTCCCCCATCTCGACTCATCAACCGACGTTCCATCACATGGATCTTCCCAAGAACAGGGACCCACTCCCATATTCAATAACCAATCATAGATAGAAAACCACTGCACTGATAAAATCGACTGGACTCCCTACTGATACCTCTACAATACGCCCTACTATACTCAAATAGGTGTAACGTGGTCCTCGACTATCACAGTCCCAACTGACTATCTGCTCATGGTAAATTACTGCCTCGCGGCACACCTGCTACCTGATACTCTGATGGAAAGTCATCCTCAATGACAACCTGCAGGGTTTACCCCCAAACCCAAAACTTAAACAACCTGCAGGGTTTACCACCCAGGTCATAGAAGGTGACATCTCCTCGATCGATTGATTGCTCAACTCAAACTGAAACTTTTCCCTCCTTCTGGCTCCTTACCAAAATACTTTGAAAGGCTCTACCTCATCAATCATGACCGGATAACCGAAGAACTACGAGCATCATTCACTAGGAACCATGGTACTCGTCCCATGACATCTTTTCTCAATATGCTCCGGTGTATGGTACACGAACCATAGCATCATTCCTCCATCTGCTCCGATGTATGGTACTCAAACCATAACATCACTCCTCCATCCACTCCGATGTATCGTACTCGAACCATAACTTCACTCCTCGATCCGCTCCGATGTATGGTACTCGAACCATAACATCACTCCTCAATCCGCTCCGATGTATGGTACTCGAACCATAACATCACTCATCCATCTGCTCCGATGTATGGTACTCGAACCATAACATCACTCCTCCATTTGCTCCGATGTATGCTACTCGAACCATAACATCACTCCTCCATTTGCTCCGATGTATGCTACTCGAACCATAACATCACTCCTCCATCTGATCCGATGTATGGTACTCGAACCATAACATCACTCCTCCATTTGCTCCGATGTATGATACTCGAACCATAACATCACTCCTCATTCCGCTCATTAGAACCTTCAGAATACTCCCTGTATCAAGTATGGATCCTCTGCTTTCAGTAGTACGGGCCCATACTACCTGCCACATCTACTCATACTTTCCACACGGACTATCCCGGAGCTCCTAAGTAGTTGCTCGACCTTCTCGTTCACCAATTCCGTCGCGCGTGCTCACTCCCCAACGAAATTCTCTACTCTGCCAGCACACTCATATGGCTAAGGTTACTCCCTAGGCTCTTCCTAGATTCCCACACTTCTCTGCCATCGGCTGCTGAAGAGCTCCTAATGAGGCCATCCATCTACCTCCTGAATATCGTCATATTCGCTAGGTAGCTGATTCCCATCATCGAGAGTTCCACGAAGCACGAAGCAAGCAACATTCGAGCATTGAAGAATACATAGGACTCACTCTGGGTGATAACTCCACTTGCTCTGCTCATCCTCGAAAGTACCACCGAACTCTGCAACTCTTCCCCTCGCGGGTTCTAACTATTCTTTCGCTAAGTACCACGGTACTCATCTAGGTATCTCCCCGAGATTACTCCTCTACTCAAATCCCCCTAAAGGATTCCATCTAAATATTCCCACTCATCACATACTCAAAAGCACATCGCATATAACAACAATTCCTAGGCTAAGGCATCACAAATCAGGCCACTCTAGTCCTAAGATATGAAATACCTAGCCTGTCTCTAGCATGCAATAATATCTCATAAAGTGTATCATAATTACCTCATAACACAAAAGCAATGGTATTTTGGGAAATCACCGTTCGGGCTCTGGCTGATTGTACACAATGCTCTTTCTCGCTTTCTCTTTGAACTCTTATTCGCTTTAGAAAATTATTTCTTTGAAAACTTTTCTTACTTCCTCAGTTTGAGTCCAGATTTACCCAAAGGTGCATCAGAATCCCTCAAACCAAGGCTCTGATACCAACTTGTAACATCGTAAATTTTAAAACAATTTTTCATTTAAATATAATGGTTTAATTCTTAAAAACACTTTTCTTAAAATCTCATTCATAATCAAATTACAAAAACATGACTCCATTTTCACTTGCATAATAAACCAGGATCCTCAAAACATGACTCTTTCGCTGATGTGTACAATCAAGCTGGTGCCGTCCCGTGATCCTGAGAGAAACCTGAAACACATAACACAAAACACTGTAAGCACGAAGCTTAGTGATTTCCCCAAAATACCACATATAACACATATTAGCCACTCGAGGCTATAACTCTGTGGGTCCGTGCACCCAAACTCTGTGAACCCTCAGGTTCTAACTCTGCAAGCATGCACAACATAAATCACATAGAAGAATGCAGTACAACAACAATAGATATAAAACACTGTATCACATAACTCTTTTTACCTACTTAAGGTAAAGTATAGTGAGAAGACTCACCTCGCGTATCTCGGTAACTCGTAAATCCCTGAAATCACTAGTGCTCGATCTCCCGAGCTATAGTCCTCCTATAACACAATACATCTCCAATTAACACTTCCCAACTAAGGTTGACTAACCCTATCAAGTCAACACCGATCAACTCTGGTCAATGGTCAACGGTCAACCCCAACTCGCCGAGTCTCTATGGGGACCCGATTCCTCTGAGTCCCTTCCGACTCACCGAGTCACTCACCCAACTCGGTTACTCAACCCCTGGTTTGAAATCCCTGAACAACCCGCACCAACTCGTCGAGTCTGCCAATGGACTCGACGAGTGCATTCCATGCATAACCCCAAACGACCTTCTGAGGTCAGATCTGTTCCACTAACTCATAGATCCAGTCCTTCCAAGCTTATTTACCACGTAAAGTTCATGTCTTGGCGCTCATATCACACCTAATGACTCATAAATGGTTTTTTGACCTCAAGCACAAAGATCCCAAACCAAAACCTCCATGGATTCATAAAAAGCTTGGACAAAGGGACACTCTGGACCTCCAAGGGTCCAGATCCAGAACCTAACTCACTTAAGGGACCATGGGAGCACTAGATCTAGCCACAAAGGGCTCAATAAACCCTAAATCAACATGAACATCACCTTAATAGAAAATGGCTCGAAAATAGTACCTCAAATGTGATGTTCTGGACCTTAAATCTTCAGGATGTTAACCCTCTTGCTTCCTCTTGGCTAAAGCTTCATTTCCCTTGCTAGACAACACCTCCAAGGTTGATAATGGCTCATTCTCTCACTTCAAACGCTCAAGTGCATTAGGGTTTCGCTATGGGGCCTGGTAAGCACAAATGACAGCCATAAGGCCCTTTAAATAGGCCCCAAACCCGATAAATTAGGGTTTCATTAAACAGCGCGGACTCGCCAAGTCCAACAATGCGACTCGTCGAGTCCAGTCATTAATCCGGATGAGAAATCTCGTCTCTACTCGGCGAGTCTACGCACCAACTCGCCGATTTCTTCCTCAAAACTCAAAATAAAATGAATAAATATAATACCTGAAATTCCGGATGTGACAATCCTATTTGCGATTAAATCCCTCCATGGATCCATCTGATTGGCCTCTGGGCTCTTCTTCCCCTTTGCACGAAAGATGAACCACCGGAGCTTTATTTTTTTTATCTTCTTGCAATTTGATCGATTTGGGGATAAGAAAGAGAGAGAGAGAGAGAGAGAGAGAGAGAGAGGTAGGACCCCTTGCATATTAAATTTTATTTATTTATTTAAAAAAATTAATACAAAACCTCATAAATGGTCCCTGGGTAGTGAAATGATAAAAATACCCTTTATTTAACGCCTAAATGGTAACGGAGTGAGCCGGAAGGATCAAATGTTAAAAGTTTTGAAACCACATGGACCATCTGTGAGGTTTTTTGAACTTATGAATTAAACTTGATATTTTCGAAAACCTCAGAGATCATTTTTGAAGTTTTGTCTTAAAAGAAATCCTCTCTAATAAATGATTTTTTTGTCACTTGTCACACTCTTGTTGATTTAACCACATACCATTTTGTGGTTATTTTCAATTAAATTTTTTCTACATGGTATTTTATGGTTTTTTCCATTTTATAAAATTTCATATAATATTTAAATGTAATAATTATAATAAATGTAATGATAAATACATATCAATTTCATTAAATGACTTCCTTTTAATTTCAAAATTTCAAAATTAAATTTTTTGTTTAAATTAAAAAAAAACATTTTAATTTTAATAATTCGATACTTCTTTAATTTTTCTTACAAATTCAAACTTTTCAAATGTTTGGAATTTCATATTTAAATTTTCTTTTAAATGAACTTATTTAATATATGAATTTTATACATATTTTATACATAGTAAATAATAAAACCAATTTTATTATAGCAAAAACTGCAAGAGGAAAGCCGGATCCCAAAAAAAAAAAAAAGTTTACAGAAAAGGGATAAATTGTTATAGGTGGTAGCCAAATTTAACACATCTATAAAAATCTTAATTTTGGTCAAGAATTGACCCGTTTGTTAAATTTGAAGGGTGAAAAGTGTCGACTTGCCTTTGGTGTACATCTGAGTTGAACTCGTGACTCGGGGATCATACGTAAAACGAAAATCTAGTGCCACTGAAAGTTTCCATTTTTCACAAATGCGAATCGTGATAACATACGCTTCATAGAGTTTATGCCCTCCGAATCTCCACCCCTTTATTCAATCACAATTTTTTTGATAAATACGGTTTGATTGATTCATAGAGGGGGTGGTGGTGTTTAGATCCGTTAGGTATCCGAAAAATCACGAAATATAGATCTTGATTGACCAATCAATCACCCCGATTCGAATTTCGAATTTCGAGTTGTTGGCTGGTTGTGATCTCGTGTATCCAGGAGAATAAGGTTAGATTATTTCAAATGTTCTTCACTATCTATATCATTATGCAAAGTTGTCTACCGGCAACACTCTGTATGGAACAACAAATCCCAATTGTCAGCATTATTAACTTGTTACTGTAGTTGCAGGCTTGATTTTCAATCTGGTGTGTTTTATATTCTGCTAGGGTGTTGCTATAAATCAATTTTCTATGGAATGAATCAACTAGTCACTGATATTAGCCGTTGCACGTGGTTTGATGTAATATTAGGGACAATGTTGATTTGTTATTGTAGGAGGGTTCAAACTTGTTTGTGAGTTAAGGCAGGGTTTTGGAGTCTGGAATTGGATTGAAGCTAATTTACCTCAAGTTGCAACCAATTACAAACCATGGAATCGAGCCTCCAACACCATGATATACATAATTTTAATACCATTATATGTTTGGAAATCCCGATTCTTTGGTTTAGTATTGGAATTCGAGTTAATCTCAGTATATGTTGCTACACTGGTTGTCAATTTCCATGATCCAAATGTTTGCAATCTCATATTGGGTGTTCTTATTTGATTGAAGCACATGTATGCTCTTTACAGCCTTATGCTGTTTCTTTACAAAGGAAGAACTTGTTTTATGCAGGAATCATGTCATTCTAGTTTTAATCTATATCAAGCTGATAGAGTAGATACAGGAATCACCATCTTCAAAACACATCACAATATTTTAGAAACTACAAGATAATGTCAGAAGGGGGAGGTGATGTTGACAAGAGGGTGGAAAATCATGTTGGAGATGCTATACCACCTTATGCAAAATCAAACGACATGAGTCCTCAAGATATTGGAAATTCAAAAGAGGATAACATTTTATCCAATGGTAACCCTAACCCCATTTCTGATGACACTCAAGATCATCTAATGCAAACGGTGGCAGAACTCAAATTTCAGAATGAATACTTTAAGTCTCATTTCCATGATTTGAAGAATCTATACACAGATTCAACTGGTTCTATCCAACAAACAAAGACAATTGAACAAGATGAGACACATGAAGATTCAAAAGAGTTGCATGACAAAATAGCATCCTTGAACAAAGAACTAATAGAAGAAAGACAAACACGAGCTGCTGCAGAGGCAGCTTTGGAACATCTTCGTATAGAATACTCAGAGGCAGATGCCAAATGCCAAGAGCTTGCTGCTAAACTAGCTGAAGGTTGTATAAATTACCTGTTTACCCTTCGCTACTGTTACTTTTTTTTTTTTTTAATCTTAGCATAAATTCATACTACTTTTTATGCATACAGTTGAAAAGAATCTGGAGCAACAGGTAAAAGAGCGTGATGAGAAGAATTCTGAACTTGATTCCAAGTTGAATAGGCTTCACAAGCGAGCAAAACAAAGAATTCAAGAGGTTCAGAAGGTAATTTTGTTTGTGGGCCCCTTTAACAGTATCCAAGATATTAATTCCTGTTTGTGTATTGATTCTGATTGGTTTGTGGAGACAATCTTTTCCAGGAGAAAGATGACATTGAGGCCAAATATAAAGAAGTCAATGAAAAGTCAGAGCAAGCTTCATTACAGCTGTCAGGATTACAGCAGGAGCTTGATCGCACACGTCAGCATGCTAATGAGGCACTCAAAGCAATTGATGTAGAAAGACAACAACTTCGAAGTGCAAACAATAGGTACATTAAAAGGGTATTTCTGGAATTTCAGATAGAAAGCTTCCATGTGTTCTTTTCTGTCAATCTTTCTTTTGACTGTTGACTATTTGACTCACATTAGACTTCGGGACAATATTGAAGAGCTGAGACGTTCTTTGGAGCCCAAAGAGAATACCATTGAGACATTGCAACAGTCGCTTGTAGAAAAAGAACAGGTATTGAAAAGTCAAACTAGTTTTAGCTTTATACAGGAAAGTGATGTATTTTGTATGAACAGATGTTAGAGAACATGAAAGGGCTATTACAAGGAGCAGAAGAAAAGAGGCAAGCTTCAATGGCTGAACTTTCTTCAAAACATCAAAAGCAAATAGCAAATTTGGAAGCTCAACTTGCTGACTCATCAGCAGATAGAACAAAAGCAACTGAAACAATATCTTCTCTACAGGTAAACAAGTTATATATATATTATATCTTTAAGTTGTTAAACATTTGATCATTTTCCTTTTTTAGAAACTTGTTGCAGAAAAAGAGTCAAAACTGGCAGAGATGGATGCAGCTTCAAGTGGTGAAGCTGCAAGGCTTAAAGCTGCCATGGAGACTATTAAAGGGGAAATTACTCACCTGAAAAATGAACACGTATGAACTCTATATATACTTCAATGAGAATCCTTTTCCTTTTTTTTTTTAAATGTTTTTTATTCAATTGGTTTTCCTAATTTTTAGGAGAAAGAGAAAGAAAAATGGGAAGCCACCACTCAGGCACTCAGCAGGAAGCTTGAGATTGCTGAGGCTAACTGTATACGTGCTGAAATTGAAGCAGCCAAAATGAAAAGTACATATATACCCTTTCTTTGACTTGTTATTTTCAGTTCTTGCCCTTTAAATGGAAGTAACAATGGTAACCCACAGGTCAGATGGCTCTAGAACTATCTGTGCTGAGTCAGCAGTCAAACACCAAAGAGTCCGAGTTAATAACTGCTAAAGAGGAGGTATTTAACTATTTATATTTTATTCTCCTGTGTCATCTATTATTTAATAAAATTGTGTATAATAAATTTTTTATTATTATTCAGATAAAACGTCTAGAAAGTGAATTTGCTTCGTATAAAGCTCGTGCACATGCACTTCTTCAGAAAAAGGATGCTGAGCTGGCATCTGCTAAAGATAATGAACAGCTTAAAGCCCTTGAAGAAGCACTAAAGGTGTATATATTTTTCTCTTCTGTGTGATGATGTGGCACACAGATCTACTCACATATTGTTTATACAGGAGGCTGAAAATGAAATAGTGATAGTATCTGCTGAAAGGGACAAAACCCTCCATGATCTTGAAAATGCTCTAACTCATCATGACAAAGAACTCAGTGCCAGGTGGCATTACTTTCCTGTTTGGTTCAGAAAGTTGTTTTTTAAACATTATCTTATGTCTAATTTTATTTATTTATTTATTTATTTATTTCAGAGATGAAGCTCTTAGCCTTGTTGAGCAACAGGTGAAGAACATGGAAATGAAGCTCTCTTCTGCAATTTCTAGCCATCGATCCGAGAAAGAAATCTGGGAGAAGAATCTTCAAAATGTGGAAGAAACCTGGCAATGTAATTAAACAATTTTTAATTTACTTTAAAAAAAACTTTTTGTTAATTCTTGTTAATGACAAAATAAATTATTCTACAGTGAGATTCCAGGCGCTGAAGGCTGAAATTGAACAACAAAAGTCAACACCTGATGAAACTCTACAAAAAGAAGTACAAGATGTCCAAACACGATATAAAAAATTAAAGGTGATATTCATATTTCATATTCGTTACAATTATATGTCTGAGACTAATTTTAAATTGTTTATTTATTTTTATAGGAAGAACATGATTCATTTCGTGAGCTTGCTGATAAGATGATTGAAGAGAAGGACATGGAGATTTCAAGACTTGTAGACAACAATAAGAATCTTGTTCGTTCATTATCATCAAAGCCATCGGTATTTATTTTTCCCTCAAAATAAGAATCTATCATGATGTTCATTTTGTTATCTTTTTTCGTTTCCTTAAATACCCTTGTTATTGTTATTGCTATTTTCAGGCAAACAACAATGAGAATGGCCATAATATGGGTATGATTATTGTTTGATACCCTTGTCTGTCTTTTTATCTAGTTAGAAATCTAATATTGATTGTTGATTTCTACATGGAATTCAATTTTATAGGTTTCACAGGACAGGATTCTCCAAACACCTCAGTTGCAGAACAACAGATATTGGTATGCACTTTTTTTTTTTTTTTTTTTCAAACCCTAGACATTTGTTCTGTTTTTATATTCTGTACGAACATATCGATAAAATTATTTAGTAGTTAACAAAAAAAAAAAAAAAAAAAAAATTGGAATTCAGATATTGGCTAGGCAACAAGCTCAAAGGGAGGAAGAGCTAGCCCAGTCTCAGAGACACATTCTTGCACTTCAAGTAAGTTTTTTTTTGACTTAATAATAAAAAAATAATGACTTAAAAACCTCATTTAAGTTTGTTATGTACTTTGTTGATCTTCCAGGAGGAACTTGAAGAGCTTGAACGCGAAAATCGTCTTCACGGTCAACAGGTATTTTAACTTTAGATTTTTCTTTTTAATTAAAAAAAAAAGTTATATTTATAATAACAATTAACAACTTAACCCACAGGAAGCTATGTTAAAGGAAGAGCTTCGGAACATGGAAAGATCACAAAAGAGGGAAGGAGTGGATATGACATATCTTAAAAATGTCATAGTAAAGCTTCTTGAAACAGGTATATTTTATTTCTACTACATAACTAAAAAAAAACTATGAGCTCTTGATTTATGTATATATATATATATTTTTGGTGTGAATTATAGGTGAAGTGGGGGCTCTACTACCTGTTATTGCAATGCTCCTTCAATTCAGCCCTGATGAGGTGAGAAAATTATTTCAGCTGTTAAGGTTTTATGTATATTATCCATTTGACCAAAATTGTTAAAAGGGAAAATATGGAGGAGCTGTTCTTATGAGATTTAAATGAAATGAAATGCAGTTTCAAAAGTGTCAAAACGCGTATCGGCCATCTACAGATGTTCCACCCAGCCCAGTTGCAAGTGAAACCCCTGGATCTGGGCTCTCCCTCTTCTCACGCTTCTCCTTTTCATAACAAGTCAAACAGCATCATCATATATGCTATATTCTTGTATTCTTTTTGTAACAGTCTTACTTTTTTTTTTTTTTTTTTTTTAACATATATTATATTATACTATCAGAGAGAGGAAAATTATATACAACACACATCTAAAGATTAACTGGAAGTGTGATGGATAGAGCGTCCTTGAGTTTTTGTATCATCAATTTATCATATTCATAGGAGCCACAATTTGGTGTATATGCATTTATTTAGCTTTCTTTTCTGCCATTTTCTTTCTGTTTTGCTAAGTTATCACTTTCTTTTTACTACTGATATTTGCACAATTTGGTCGTGTGTCTTTTCGCCTAAAACCAAGAATGAGACAGAAATCATATTCAAACATAAACATTATTTCTTCAATTAGATTTCATTCACTTTCTTAAACCGTTGAATGTCTCATTTAATTCCTCACAATATGATATAATGAAATGTAGCAACTTTATTGTTCCATTTTACAATAACAAACACAACAGTACAAATAGGCCCTAAACCTTCAAACAGGGGGGGGAGGGGGATTAGTGTAATTAGAATATAACATAACCCTAGTCCCTCCTAGGGATTTATCATGAGTTTACAGGTATACAAAAGTACTTCCTCCACTACCATTACCAATTTCTGCATTCTTAAGTTAAGTTTATAGGATTATAATAATTTATATGGAGTATTCATATTCACCAATGGATCTTCCCTCACATCCTATGGCTACATGTTCAAAGAAGTCTTTGCTTGCATCTGCCACAACCAACCAACATCACAAACTAAATATCAACAATGTCTCTCATCACATCAAACCTTATATAATGTAAAATATTCATTAACCACATACCATGCTTCATTGTTAAAGATGGAACTTGCTCTTCTACATAACCAATCACTTTAGCCGGTATTCCTGCAGCCATGCTTTATATAATAATAATAACAATAATATATTAGCATTAGCATAAACAAGAAAATAAATTATGCATTTTCATCATGATTATGTGTCACCTATGTTGAGGAACATCCTTAAGAACAAGGGAACCCGAAGCTATCATTGCTCCATCACCTATCTTGATATTCCCAAGTACAATCACACTTGCTCCAATCAACACTCCTTCACCAACTTTTGGGTGCCTATCCCCTGTTTCCTTCCCACTTCCTCCTAATGTTACACCCTGCTAATCCTCAATTTTTTTAATAATAATAAAAGATTATATTAACAAATTCCATCATATCAATTCAAGAATCAGAAGGGATAAACCAAATTACCTGCATTAGAGAAACTCTATCACCAATAACAGCAGTTTCACCAATAACTAATCCAGTCCCATGATCCAACAGTATCCCCTCTCCAATTTTCGCAGCTTTCTCAAGAAAATAAATAAATTAAGTATTTTTTTTTTTTGAAGTCTCACTAAACTACTACTTTGAAAGAATACCTGGATGTATGTCAACTGCAAACACCTAGAAACCAAAAAAAAAAAAAAGGTAACATTTAGTAAATAAGAAGAAGAAAGTTTGATGAATAACTTAAAAAATAAGAGATGAAAAATGATACCTCACTAACTCGACTTTGAAGTGCAAGAGCCAACACCTTGCGCCCTTGATTCCACAAAGCATGTGCTACTCGATGTGTTTGTAAAGAATGAAAACCCTAAAAGAATCACCATTTAATTCAACACTTCATATCACATCAATAAAGAAACTGAATTTGTAAATGAAATTTGAAATACCTTTAAGTATAAAAGAGCAGAACAATAAGACAAACATGAAGGATCTCTATCTTTAAATGCCTGTCAAAGGAAGGAAAATAGAATCAGAAACAAAAAAAAAAAAAAGACATTGAAATTGAGCACATGCAAACAAAGTAGAAAACAATCATCACCTGTAAATCAAGGCGAATTGCTCTATGGATGCCTCGATTTTGAACCATTACATCACAAAATATATCCATCAATTGGGTTTCTAATAATGTGTTATTTTGGAGTCTGTTAGCAATAATAAATGCCAATGCACGCTCTAAACAATCATGTGATAGTATGCTCGCATATAAGAAGCTGCTTAATATTGGCTCATTTTCAGCCTGCAATTTTTTCATCAAACATCCAATCCAATTAATATATACATAGAATTATTACTTCAATTGGATTATAATAAACAACTTCCACCAATCATAGTGGCATTGAGTAGAACTCATAAAGACTAAAGTAACATCATTCCAACTTGTTTAATATAGAAAAAAAGATACCATCTTTCTTGAAAAACAAGATATTTCTCCATCCACCCAAATAAAAAAGTCCACATCAAAGTTTGAAAAAGAGTCAAATTTCAAAATTTGACATCAACACAAGTATGATGTTCCTCAATTACACTTTTCATTCTTTTTACAAACTGGATAAAGAAAACAAATCTTGTTAAATTGTGTTTAATCATTGGCTTTCAGAAAAAAAAAAGTTTTTGAATTCATTATTGTATGAGTTTCTTTTTCAAAGCCAAAGAGAGTATCAAATTATGAGACTAACTCAAGAAGTTCACTTTCATATAATTTCCTTTTTGAGCAATTTTTCAATCACCAATTATAAGTAGACTGTAGAAACTAAGGATTGTCCAATAACATTAGAGAGAAGTACCAATTATTTTTCCGAAAGATAAATTATTGCATGTTGACTTTGACAAATTTCATCTTTCCTCACTAAACTTTCATCGTCCACTATCAAATAAACTATAAATTGATTAAATTCTATAGTTTATCCGATAACAGAGAAATTAGAAACTCAAAATCCATATAGTAATTGAAAGGAATTTCGAGCTAAATCATTGAATTGCCATGAAAAGTTATGAAGAATTGCAAATACCTCACACTTGGCCTCTACTCTAACAGCATCCCAGATAGAATCACCCACAACCGAGCCCGAATTGACAGACGGATCGGATCTTGGAGATAATTTACCCCGTGCATAAACCGGAAAGATTCTCTCGACCTTACGCCGCATCACCATGATGGAGGTGGAGGTGGAGGTGGGTGAGTTAGGGTTAGAATTCGTGGTCTCCGGTCGAACCATCTGTTTTTCTTCATCAAGTTCTTCGAGAACCGTACGTATGGAATGCATTTCCGATACAGAACCCAAACAAGCCGCCATTGATGGGAAGAAAGGGATGCTGTAGGGAAGTTCTAGGGTTTGATCTTGATTGAAATAGGTGTAGAGTGGTGGAGATGATTCGTTGGTGTTCCTGCGGTTGATAGCAGCGGCTCCAGTACACATCAATCATATCATCATTGAAAAGAGGACATGTTGCATATAAAAACATCGTCATCACCTTCTCATATCGTATGGCTTTTAGCGGTTTTTTGACGACCCATCAACCTTTAAAAATGGAACTTTTTATCGATAACTAAATACAATAATAATAAAAAACAAAATTGCAAAAGTAATCTTTATGGTCGGTAAAAGTTTATGTTTTTAATCTAATTTTTTTTTTTTTTTTTTTTTTTTTTTTTTTTTTTTAATGGTTTATGAATGGTTCAATTTTAAATATTTGGTATGATTTTGGTCCTTAGGGTGATATTTTTGGGGAAAATTGACTCTCGAGTAGGGATGAGCAAATGGACCGGGGAACCGGGCGGAACCGGTACCGAAACCGGAACCGGAACCCAATGGAACCGATCGGGCCGGGACCGGGATGTTATTTTTGTGGATTTTTGAAACCGGGAACCGGTAGGAACATGAACCGATATAACCGGAACCGGTAGAACCGGCAAAAACCGGAACCGTATTATGCTATTTTTCAAGGACCGGTTCCAACATTTGAAGACACGACAAGAACCGGTAGGAACCGGGAACCGATAGAACCGCCGGGCCGGTTCCAACCGGTTCGGTCCTTTTGCTCATCCTTACTCTCGAGGGTAATTAACTTTTGCGTTTGTACTCATTTGGTTCCTTTCATTTTTTTTTTTTTTTTTTGTATTCAATATACCATCGAACTTATTGTTTATGTTCACCATAACCATTTTGACCGACTTTTGACCTGTGATAGCCGGTCAAAGGGTTATAGTGAATACAAACAACAAGTTCGATGGTATATTGAGTACAAAAAAAAAGGGACCAAATGAGAACAAATGTAACAGTTGGTTACCCTCCTGATTCATTTCCCCTTTACTCATTTAAAGCAAATCTCACGTCATCTCCTACTGATATTAATGACTTTATGAGATTCATTCTTGCTTCTCTTCAAAACATAACTCACGAAAGAACATTATTCATACACGTACAACTTTGTAATGCACTTGAATATTTATTAGGGGAATCTTGACTAAGCATGCGCATTTCATGACTACATTTACATTTCCAATCAAATGATTTATCGTATCATGGATTCTAGACAAGTCTACAAACGAGTGGAATCACAAGTGCTGTGATTTTTGAGTTTACTTAGCTTTAAGATCGAATTCATGGGATAAAATACAACATCAATATGTACAATATCATGCTGCTTTTGTAGACATATCACCAAAATATACCTTGAGGTAAACGTTTATGCTGATAAATATACCTTTCATACACAGTCATATCCTTTTGCAGAAAGGTATTGACAGTTAACCACAGTAAGCATAACATAGACTATGTTTTAACAAGGTTACCCCTTTGAAACGCTCTTCATATACATTATAGCCAAAGAAGGTTACAGTCTTTGATAATTTTGCAATTTTTATTTCATTTAACTTTTCGGGGAAAATGTCTCAGGAGGGTAACCAACTGTTGAGTTCGTTCTCATTTAGGAGTGATGACCTTATGACATGAATGATATACCACCGGGTTCAATCCCGTGTTCATTCAAACTTCAAGGGAAATTGACACTTTCAGTCCCTCCTCATAACTCTTCAAAATAAATCCGTAATTTACACTTCAGCCCCCAACACTCCCAATTCCTTTCAATTTAGATCCTAAAAATTACCAAGCAGCCCCCAATTCTAAAACCCTTTTCAAATTACATCTGAAACTTACTCTTTTAACCCCCGACTTCTAAAATTCTTCACAAATTAGTCCGGGACTTACATTTACTAATTTATTTAAATAAACGGGGTGTTACAACTCTCCCTCACTTAAATTAGATTTCGTCCTCGAAATCATTCCTTACCATTCCGTACACGCTAACTACTCATGTAACATTGCCATCATCATGGGCACGCCCTAGCCTTCCTAGGGTAGCTGTGACCAATCATCACAAATCCCTAACATCTGCAGGCGAACTAATTCCTCGCAACAAACATGCACTCTATTTGAAATTTGCTATCTCTAGATGATCTGAATCCCCAACAGACCACTCATACTGAATCATTATAGATAAACCCCGCAGTGGGTGACTAAAAAAATTACTCAGCAATCTGTTACATTTATCATACATGAGATCCTCAAATACCATTACTGTTGGAGACCCAAAACTGTCTGAATCCCTGATCTGCCTGAAAACAATAGTAACTGCCTGAAAACCGAAATGTCTGAAACTGTATGCTGCCTCATGGCTGCTTCCCAACATCTACCGGAACCTACTTGGTCTCAATTTTCCGCCAATCATCTGAAATACCAGGTTCCCGCCCGGCTGCGGAGCCCCAAGGACTCCCCACTTAGTCGCCTCACACAACTTCTGAACGAAATCCTTTTCTGAAACTAACAACTACTAGTTATCTTGTTACTGTGGCTCTAACGGCCTTCTGATCTAACTGATGGGTTCCACACGTCGAATCCTGAGGTTACCAACCCACAGCTAAACGCGATTGCTACATGACCAATTGTAGCTTTATGTCATAAACGACCTTAAGCAGTCCACTACTTCCTTGCTCTCATCTCTGTAGCAGCGCTTCTACAATCTTATCACTGGCTTAACCAGGTCTCATCCGTCTGGGAAATTCCGAAATCCAATCCGTGGATTTCCATTTCCTCACTTCTACACTCGAACTGGTGGGTACTACTGTTCTTCCCGCGTCCTAACAACGCACTCACGCTATCTACCAACCTAGTGAAGGCTGCGACTACACCCACAAACTCACATTACTCTAGTACTATCTGCTAATCTTGTCAATGCTACGGCTACACCCGTAGATTTACAACACTCTAATACTATATGGCTGCTAGTGAATGCTACGGCTACACCCGCAGACTTATAACGCTCTGATACTATCTGACTGCTAGTGAATGCTACGGCTACACCCGCAGGCTTACAACACTCTAACACTGGATCGAACACGCGCTTGCCCCGCACTCAGCTGAACTCATGTCCTGACTGGAATCCCAAACTTGATTCCCTAACGCTTGCTAGTAACATCACAGGAACACGATCTCCTTATTGGCAAGCTTTTCCGAACTTCCATCTCACACTATCCTCAAACCATACAACCGCTTGGGCTCTTCCTTCCCAATAAAGATGCGAAACTTATCCTAGTCTCAAAACTACTCCCGCTTCTGAATCCTTGGGCGATTCTCCCCAACTTTGATTCAACTAATGCCCTACAACACACAAAACTGGAAGAATTCCAAATCCTTCTCACCACCCATGACCAATCTGCTAGAAACCACACTTACCATTGCTAGTGTTTTCAACACTAGCTAATCCAAAAGATCACACAACTTCTAAAAATCCGGATAAATCTCCAGTAATAACCCACTAGACCTAGAAAGCTTTGAATCTCAATTGGAGACCTCGGAATCTCCCACTGCCTCATGACCTCTACCTTAGCCTGGATCGACTAGTACACCCTCCTAGTTGACAGGGTGCCCAAGGAATTGCACCCCGCGCAACTAGAACTCACATTTGGAGAATCTTGCGAAAATTCTCTACCTCCTGAAAGTCTCCAGCACCTCCCTCAGATGCTTTTCGTGCTGCTCCTCAGTCTTGGAATGAACCAAGATGATGTTGTACCTCCCTAATCCCGTAATCTGGGGGATTGCTCTATCACTATTCGCTAATGCTTCTCGGAATGCATTTGGCATATGACATCTCTTGAAAATATAATTCAGACACAAACCGGGGATAACTTAGGGTTACACTTAGTCAACCCTTGGAACAAAAGGCTCCCTTGTGCAGTTTCCCGCAAGTGCTATACTGAATCTGACCCCGCTGGCCTCTCAGAAGCTGGTCCGAAATCTACGGTCTCCTCTCGAGACCCCTCACTATAAGCAAACGATATGGTTCCCTCTTCCCAGTGTGCTCTACGTCAATAGCCCGCTCTCGAGCTCTAGAAGTCATATCATTCAGGGTCTTGCACCCCGAGATACTCATAATCTCCCTACTATCATTCTACTGTATGTTTTGATAACTTACCTACTACATTTCCTCATCCGATGCATATTGTGGTACCATAAGCTCTTTCCCAGACTTGGTAGTGAGCCCTACCACAGTCTTAGTCGTTTGGTGGAGATCTAACACTCTTGCGCCAACTGTTACGCCTCCATTGCCTGGGCACACTTCGCCCAGAATCTGGTCTAAAAGTCATCCCATGACATAGCATCAACCACATCATCACTCAACCCACTACCAACCTTTTCCTATCAATCATGTGCTCTATCCCTCAAGATATAAGAAGCAAGTCGGATCTTGTCTCCTTTCGAGACGTTTGGTACGAAAAATGTTGGCGACATATGCCACTCATCTACTGCTAACAACGGGGTCCCTAACCCCCATGACAATCTGAAGCTTCACAAACTCTGAATTCCTGAAACATCAACGTGCGGGTCCTTATCATGTCTGCAACCTCAGTGCAGAAAGTGCTCGGCCTCTCATCACAATTCTCTATAATGCCCTCCCAGATCATACTAACGATCATAGGAGTCTGGTCAATGATACTGCGCATAACCTCATATGGAGTGAACTCCTTCACCTAATCATCGAGCTTCCCTGCTACAGAGTTCGAGCCTGATCCCTCGTCGACACCAGAACTACCATCTGGTCTACCACATAGCATCACTATACTTGGCAATATACCATCACTAACATCACAATACTTATCCAAACTCGAAGGATCTCACACAATACAAGTTCTCTAGTTTCATCTCAGCCTTCCTTGATTCGAGTACAGATCCTCTGCTTTCAGTAGTATGGGCCCCTACTACCTTCCACATCTATCCGTACTTTCCTCAAGAACTGCCTTGACTACACCAAGTCCCTTCTACTACTACTACTGATCTCATGCTAATTTCATCCTAGGCTTGCCCTAGGGAAATCTCTGACTCCACTAACTCTCTCCCCACCATCAGCTGCATAAGAAGTTCCTACTTTCTTCCCCTAACTAGCTCGCGAATACTATTACATATTACTCAGACTAGACAATTCTTCGAATGAGAGACCCTACCCTACAACGGTTGGACTCAGACAAGAGCTACGAAATAGGGCTAGACCTAACCTTCTGAAATTATTTAGTCCTTGCAATATGTAACTTATCATATTCGTTTACTAGTTAGTGAAAGACAACTAGAACTCCTAGGAGCACAAAGCAAGCAACATTCGGGCGTTGAGTACACATACTAAAGCATATACTACTCTGGCTATCATACTGGCTACTCTGTACTAGCATGCATCTCTCAATAAGCTGGTACACATATAACAGGCACATAAGGCACCCTCCCTAGATCCTTAGCCCTATCTAGCATGCAATTCTTATAAAGCTGATACACATATAATAGGCACATAAGGCATTCTTCCTAGATCCTTAGCCTTATTCTAGCATGCTGTTCTACTGAAATTGAAACTGATATTCATAACATAAACTTGTATGGGTAATTTGGGAGTACTTACTTGAGCTCGGCTGATTGCATGCACCACACCCTTTTCTTTTTTCAAAACTCTTTTCGCTTTTTCTAAAACTCTTTTCTTTATACTTTTTCTAAAAATGTTTTCTTTTCTCAAAATTCTTTTGTAACCATGGTTTTTCTCTTGAAAACTTTATACCATTTCCTTAGTTTGAGTTCAGACACACACGGGAGTGCGCTCGAATCCCTCAAACCAAGGCTCTGATACAAACTTGTAACATCCCAAAAATACAGTCTGAAAATTTCGTTCAATTTAATAATAAAAACCATAGTCGATAAACCTCATATAAAATCATAAGCAATGTATCTCAAAATATTATAACAACTGTCAAGTATATCATAGTATAAACATCCCAGGCTGAACAAATGGTGTGTGCATTGCAATCTTCCCGAGCTCCTCTTTTGAAAACTGAGTACCTGAAACCAAAACTGAAACTGTAAGCACGAAGCTTAGTGAGCTCCCCCAAACTACCACATACCATACAATAACATATAAACACATATTGGGCCTTGCCCACTGCATCATACCGAAGTCCAGAAATTGTATCGGACCAAAGTCCGGAACTAACTGCATCAAACCAAAATCCATAACTGACTGGGACCTTGTCCCCTGCATCGGATTGAAGTCTGGAACTAACTGCATCGGACCGAAGTCCGGAAACTAACTGAGCATAGCATAGCATAAACATATCAACTAGCATGAACACATAAACTGCATACTACATCGAGTCGTTGCCCGAAACACATAACACATAAACACTGTCTGAGCCACGAAGACATCAAACATTCTAACTACTGCATCGGACCAAGGTCCAAAAACTACTACTAATTAAACGGGCCGGAATTGTGGCCTTAGACCCGTTCCTACTGGAAGGAAACTCACCTCACACTGCTGAAGTCCCGCAGACTCAACCCCACACTGCTGAAGTCCTGCAGACTCGACCCCAGCTGCTAGATGACAGATTCTCGATCTGTCAACATCAAAATAACACCTAATTAATAATTGGGTTCCACTACATAACTATAATTACATACTTTGGATAATTACTACATTCCCCAAGCTTGGCTTACCCAAACCCAAGGTCCAAACCCTAGGCCCAAAGTCAACTAGGGATCAAAGCCCAACATATGGCCCAATTTTCTAAATTGGGCCCAAACCTCCACATGGACTTCCCTTAAGGCCCAATTGCTCAGTCCGGTCCAACATGTCTCATTCTAAGGGCCCAATATCGTACAACTATCTAGGCCCAATCTATGGCCCAATTTTCCAAATTGGGCCCAATCCTTCATATGGGCCTTACCCTAGAGCCCAACTAATTACTCTAGTCCATTTAATTATTCTTGGATGGCCCAACACAAAGCCCAAGTGAAATTAGGGTTTCTCATAAAATAATAATTAGGGTTAAGTGTTTCTCACTTAACCCATTAAGGGCTGAACCCACTAAGGACTTAATCAATTAAGTCCATTATTGCTTAGATTAATTTCTCTCAATGATTATTATTTAACATTTCACTTATTAAATAATTCCCATGTGTGTGTCCTGATAATTTCTCAAATGTTCATATTTTCTCAATTAGCCCATTAAGGACTTTGTCCATTAAGTTCTTTACACTACTAGATAAATGGCATGGAATAGTTTGGGCTTAATTCACAATCCAATCCCAATGGCCCAAAAGTGGGTCCAAAAAGGTCCAAGACCTAAATGCTAACAATTAGGGTCTTCCACACAAACATGGCCCAATAGGCCCAACACCAATCTCTAAGCCCATTAGGGTTTGCTAGCGGGTCACCACCCACTACCATCTCGGGTAGTGGTGGTTGATGGCGGCTCACGGCGGCGGCCACCACCCTAAGGTGGTGGTTTTCCATTTCTTTTCATTAATATTTTGGAAATTACAATTACAATGCTTTATATACACACACATACACTAACACACACACACAACCACCCTAGTGGTGGTCAGCGGTGGTACAAGGCGGCAGCCACCACCTCACGGTGGTGGTGGCGGCAAATCTTGATTTTTCGGCTTGACAAAAACACTCAAACAAAATAGTTACATCCACACACACTACACCCTTTGCCCGGAAAAAGCACATAACCACCCACCTGTGGTGTTTTGCGGTGACAGCCACAACTTTAGGACGGCAGGCACCACCTTACGGTGGTGGCGGTGGTTTCCCTCGCTTCCCGATCAAACTGCCACACCCACGAAATAACACAAACCACTCGGACTTGAAACAATAATGCAGTAGCGCCTACGTGAACACGAACATGGAGGCTAGAACACACACGACAACCACCCTCGGGGTGGTAGCTGTCGACTGGAGCAACAGGCGACGGTCGCGACTGATTGAAGCACTGAATCGACTGGTGGCGATCGCAATAGCTCCGCTCGTAAAACCCTCACAACCCCGTCGCCAAAACCTTTGACCCGATGAACTCTCTCTCTTTCTCTCTATATATATATATATCCTTCTCTCTCTCCGACGGAACACATGGAGGAATTCTGGTGGTGCTAGGCGATCAGAAAACGAACAAAGGATTGCGGCTATTAAGCAACGGCGGAAGGAGGATGGCAGCAGCTCCAGTCGTCTACTTCCGACGTGACCTTCAGGTGATGCACACACTCGGTAAGCTGAGGGTAATACGGCGGTTCACAGTCGCGTTTATGGAGGGGACGGTGGCTCGGCTAGCGGCCTTGTCTGATCGGAACACGGACACGAAGGAGAGAGATGACGGCTGGGGGAGGGGGGTCATAAGGTGATGGCGGATGCTAGAAGGTTAAGGTTAGGGTTTTGGGAGGTATGACCTTATGACAGGAATGATATACCACCGGGATCAATCCCGTGTTCATTCAAACTTCAAGGGAAATTGACACTTTTAGTCCCTTCTCATAACTCTTCAAAACAAATCCGTAATTTACACTTCAACCCCCAACACTCCCAATTCCTTTCAATTTAGATCCTAAAAATTACCAAGCAGCCCCAATTCTAAAACCCTTTTCAAATTACATCTGAAACTTACTCTTTTAACCCCCGAATTCTAAAATTCTTCACAAATTAGTCTGGGACTTACATTTACTAATTTATTTAAATAAACGGGGCGTTACAATACCAAAAAAGAAAACCGACCCACCCACCCCTTCCAAAATCACATCATGACCCGCCTCCTACTTCCACATCATCTATCTCCTTCTGCAACTCCAAGACTTTACTTCCTTCTTCTAGCTTTAAATCACAAAAATGGCAAGAAATAGCTCAATATCACCCAAGGTTGAGTAAGGTTTCGAGAGTGGGCTCTGGAGGTGATGGAGGCTCGGGTGGAGACCTGTTATGATGCTTAAATAGGGTGCAAACCCTAAAGATTAGGGTTTCCTCCTGATGAACCTACTCGTCGAGTCAGGCTTACGACTCGTCGAGTAGACCACTTAAGACCTGCGTCCAATCTGGCATCTACTCGACGAGTTAGGACTACCAACTCGTTGAGTGGCTCTAAAAATAAATACTTAAATAAATTAAATGCGTACCAGGAACGGAGCGTTACAATGACTTTCCAGCTTCCCTAACCCATTGCCATATGTCAAGCCCAATAGTAAACTAAAAATTGGTCAGATTCTCTTCCATTTCGCAGCTGTCTAGACCAACTAGAACTCACACCTGTCACCCCTACAACTCTATCAAGCACTAAACAATCCTTGTTAGATTCAACCACATATAAGTTAGGAAAAAGATCCTTTAAAGCTACATATCCACACCACACATCTTTCCAAAAAATGTTTTATCCCCCGTACCCATTTTTCTTTTTAAGAGATTATTAATAACGATACCTTTAACACTTACCTTCGTATCAATTTGCGAGATATCAAACCACACACCTTTTATGACTTTCTTTGCCAAGGGCTTTCAATCAAAATAAACTTTAAAATTTTTGATACATAGAAAATATATAACTAAAGAAAATCAAACATCTAACAAGAAGGTAGAGATGATGAGATCTGGTGATCACTTGATTCTTGAGTTAAGCATTTTAATAAGAGTTGTCATATGTCCGTATCTCATTGGGTTCAGTTTTAGTTAACACACTCCAAAAAGGGTGACATTATATTCTAAAGGGAAAATGACTCTTGAGGGTAATTAACTTTTGCGTTTGTACGCATTTGGTCCCTTTCCTTTTTTTTTGTATTCAATATACCATCGAACTTGTTGTTTGCGTTCACCATAACCCTTTTGACCGACTTTTGACCTGTGATAGCCGGTCAAAGGGTTATGGTGAACACAAACAACAAGTTCGATGGTATATTGAGTACAAAAAAAAGGAAAGGGACCAAATGAGAACGAACTCAACAGTCGATTACCCTCTTGAGACATTTTGCCCGAAAAGTTAAATGAAATAAAAATTGCAAAATTATCAAAGACTGTAACCTTCTTTGGCTATAATGTATATGAAGAGCGTTTCAAAGGGGTAACCTTGTTAAAACATAGTCTATGTTATGCTTACTGTGGTTAACTGTCAACACCTCTCTGCAAAAGGATATGACTGTGTATGAGAGGTATATTTATTAGCATAAATGTTTACCTCAAGGTATATTTTGGTGATGTGTCTACAAAAGTAGCATGATATTATACATATTTATGTTGTATCTTATCCCATGAATTCGATCTTAAAGCTAAGTAAACTCAAAAATCACAACACTTGTGATTCCACTCGTTTGTAGACTTGTCTAGAATCCATGATACGATAAATCATTTGATTGGAAATGTAAATGTAGTCATGAAATGCGCCTGCTTAGTCAAGATTCCCCTAATAAATATTCAAGTGCATTACAAAGTTGTACGTGTATGAATAATGTTCTTTCGTGAGTTATGTTTTGAAGAGAAGCAAGAATGAATCTCATAAAGTCATTAATATCAGTTAGAGATGACGTAGGATTTGTTGTAAATGAGTAAAGGGAAAATGAATCAGGAGGGGTAACCAACTGTTACATTTGTTCTCATTTGGTCCCTTTTTTTTGTACTCAATATACCATCGAACTTGTTGTTTGTGTTCACCATAACCCTTTGACCGGCTATCACAGGTCAAAAGTCGGTCAAAAGGGTTATGGTGAACACAAACAACAAGTTCGATGATATATTGAATACAAAAAAAGGAAAGGAACCAAATGAGTACAAACACAAAAGTTAATTACCCTCAAGAGTCATTTTCCCTATTCTAAATCTAAAATAATAATAATAATAAGTTTCTATATGAAATAAATAATTGGATTTAAGTTTATTTTATTTTCGATAACCAAATTATATATATATATATATTAATTACCAAAATTGGTTTGTGAGGCATTTTACTATTTATTTCAACTTGTCCATTCTGTTATGATGTTATTTCTTTAGTCTATGATCTTGCCAGGTTACATATTTCTTTTTTCTATTTCCAAATCCAAATTTACTAAAAGCAAATCATGTTATATATTATAAACATTGATTATTAAACGTAAAGAAACATTCTTTTTGTTAATAGTCATTTTGATTCTGATCATAAAAGATTTTTATATTTACATTTTTCACTTTCAATTAATTTTTATTTAACAATTTTCACCCTTATAATTTTAAAATTAAATTATTAATATTTTATACATTACGATTTACTCATTTATTATATTTTGACAACTGACATACATTTTTAATAATCCTTTTTCAAAACACACTTTTAAGTTTTATTTCCGTCCGCCTCCTATATACTAGGAATTCCGCAGCATCGCGCGAACGGTCCAAACCCTAGTTACTTATTTAATTATCAATTTAGAGCGTACATGTTACATTGGAATATATATATATATATATATATATATATATATATATATATATATATATATATATATATATATATATTTGTCAATGATATATTCCTTTTGTCACATATTTGTTAGAGAACATTTTGATTAACATAATATTCGTCAAAAGCCGTAGAACGGAAAAAACAGCTTTTATGGGTTCTCCTCTCGGAAAAGCCCGTTAATGGCAGAGCGTTGAGAAGAAGCTAAAAATTACCATTACGAGTTAAGAACACACAGTAAAACAATTTTTGCACAGATCTCCGGAAACCCATATATACCTCTTAAAATGGCTCAAAGAACAGTTCCAATTCTAAAGAAACTCTTCTCCGATACCCCTCCTCATCTCCGATCATGCCTACGCTCCATAACCTACATGCCGCGACCCGGACGCGGCGGCTCGATACCCGTTAACCCTATCACCGGTGAGGGTATTCCAAGACCCGTTACTCTAATCCCTGGCGATGGGATCGGCCCTTTGGTGACCGACGCCGTTGAACAAGTCTTCGAGGCAATGCGCGCACCGGTTACCTTCGAGAAATTTGAAGTTCATGGCGACATGAACACGATACCCGATGATGTTATGGCTTCGATTAAGAAGAATCGAGTTTGTTTGAAGGGCGGATTGATTACGCCGGTGGGCGGAGGGGTTAATTCGTTGAATCTTCTGTTGAGGAAAGAACTAGATTTGTATGTCTCGCTTGTGAGCTGTTTTAATCTGCCTGGGTTGCCTTCGAGGCATGAAAACGTCGATATCGTGGTGATCAGGGAGAACACGGAGGGGGAGTATTCGGGTTTGGAGCATGAGGTTGTTCCTGGCGTCGTTGAAAGTCTCAAGGTACATTTGGGTTTCTTAATTTCATTATCATCGCATGCTTGTTGTTCGATGAAATGCGTATGTGAAATCAACCACTCTTGAACTGCAGTACATGTGTTTCTTTCTATTGTGTCTGATTATGGTGTCGTTTTAGGTGATAACAAAGTTCTGCTCTGAACGCATAGCACAGTATGCTTTTGAATATGCTCACCTCAACAACAGAAAGACTGTAACAGCTGTTCATAAAGCAAACATCATGAAGCTTGCAGATGGTCTTTTCTTGGAATCATGTAGGGAGATTGCTAAAAGATATCCCAACATCAAATACAACGAAATCATTGTTGATAATTGCTGCATGCAACTTGTTTCAAAGCCTGAGCAATTCGATGTCATGGTATGTTTAATCTTATCTTCTTAATCTATCATACACCATCATTTTTCCATTTTTTTACACATTCTTCCTCACTGAATCTTTCAGGTGACTCCTAACCTTTATGGCAACCTAGTTGCAAACACTGCTGCTGGAATAGCAGGTGGGACAGGTGTCATGCCAGGAGGTAAGTACTCTTGTTGCTATTTCTTGATTTTCTTGAATTTAGAGCTAATTAATAACAACCATTATGATTGGAATTGTTGCAGGAAATGTTGGAACTGAGTATGCAATCTTTGAGCAAGGTGCATCAGCTGGGAATGTTGGGAAACCAAAAATTGTTGAGAAGAAGAGAGCAAACCCTGTGGCTTTATTCCTCTCATCAGCCATGATGCTCAGACACCTTCAGCTTCCTGATTATGCAGATCGCCTTGAAAATGCAGTGAAACGTGTCATTTTTGAAGGAAAATATCGCACAAAAGATCTTGGAGGAAGTAGCACTACACAAGAAGTTGCTGATGCAGTCATATCTGCGCTAGAATGACTCGAATCTTGAGTGTAATTTTCCATTTTTGCCACTTTGATTTTCTTATCATTCTTTACACAATGGTTCTACACTTTTAGTTTGAATAAGTCGATCCATGAAAGTGTGATCTGTAAAGAGAAATGATCGGTTTTGGTCTTTGGTATTGATAATGGTTGTACAAATCTTCACTTCGGTTGCTTTTTAAGCTTTCCATGACTATTTTCAATGATGAGGATAAGGAGGACATTTACGTCTTTTGCACAAACATCAAAATGCTACGTTGCTATAAATGGGAAGTAATCAAAAGTAGGTCGTTCTTATTAGTAAAACTTAAATTACATTGTTAAAATTGAAAATTTTAATAAAGTACGTTACTATTTCTCCGAGTTAACTTTTTTAAAAACAAGTGGACATATACATTAATCTTCTTTAACAACAAACCAGTATAAAAAAACAAGTGTTGATCATGTTGTTGAAGAGGATTCAGTAGCAGGATATTGAGTAAGGTTGAGGCGAATAATGAAGTTCTTTGCAAGATTCCCGAGATACAAATGTTCACCGATCTTAATTCCTGTTGTAACAAATGTCAGTTTAGGGTCATAGTATCGCTCAACTGGCTTCCCATCCAAATTTACGGCTAGTACCCCTGAGTTTTTCTCTACAGAAGGCCTTTTCAAGTACTTTTCTAAAAATGCTAAAACTTTTCGAAAGTATGGATATTTACGCGCGAGGTCCCATTCGTATGTATGCTCCTGCCATAAAGTAAATTGTATAAATCAGCTAGACACAGTTCAAGCCCAATCAACTGACAGTCTGACATCATATATCTAACATGGTATCAGAGCAATCAACTTACAGTGGGAATCGCAATCCAGTATTGGCCTTGGCCATCGTACCGAATATTGTCAGGCATACCGGGCAATCTATCAATAAAAACATCGATTGAACCCTCTTTTTCCCCTTCTAAATAGTACCTCATGCATCTCATCCTTCGATTCACAATACCAACATGTTAAAATTGTAATGAAATGAGGAAAAGGGAAGTGAGATGTTGACATTACATTGGGGTTTCGCAGAAGATGACAAAGTCTTGATTTGGGGAAATTTCAACGCCATTAGCATAGTAGAGATCTCGAGCAATGACTTTGGTTTGCTTTGTGGATGGATCATAGCTCATGAATCTTCCGTAAGGTCGATTTTCGAATATGTCTAATGCGAAATCGTGCAAGTTGTATTTCCAAGAGGCGTCTGTGAAGTACAATACACCGTTTTTTGCAACGACTACATCGTCTGTGGTTCCAAATTTTACACCCTCGGCCTCATCTGTCAAGGCTTCTATTTCGCCATCTTGGGTTATTTTAAGTAGTCCCTATAAAAGTAAAAAGTAATGAACAAAAAACTAAAGTCATGTTTCACACGTTGAAGGGAACTCTTAAATGAGGCTAGGTCGGGGTTATTTGAAAATTTTATATCGACGGACTATATAGTATATATATTGATAATCAAAATTTTTTGGCAAGTTAACTTTTTCGTTAAATTTTGGGCGACAGTGTTCGGGTTTTCTAGAAAACCAATTAATTGTTTTAAAGTTGCAAGTGTTGGAATTTTGTGCTATAAATACATGAGTCGCGTCTTCATTTTCATTTAATGCTCGTTTTGTCTTCTTTACAATATCACAGATATGTCAAAGCCATGTTTATGAGAAGAGTTCATGGGATCGTCTCTTGAAACTCTTAAAACTGGAGGAGATCTTGGGAGGAATTTGCCTAGATCCATCAACAGCATAGTAGAGATACATTCGAGTTTTATACATTTTGACTTAATATATTTTTTAATATTTTCATACTTATTCAAGTTTAGAATATTCGCATTTTTTGGTCATTTTTATATTTTTATATGTTTTTCTTTTTTTGTCTATAATAGCACTTTTATATTTTTTTAGTCATATATATATATATATATATATATATATATATATATATATATATATACTAAAATGCTTTGCACTGGCCGGATACTGAATTGGGCCTGAAATAATCCGGTTCGGTCAATTACAACTAAAAAAATGGATGATGACTTAAAAGGTTAATATATTGTTTGATTTATACACATTTGATCACTTAGTTTATTTTTTGTCCACATTTACCCTTTCAACTTGTTAAATTGTACACATTCAGTCTTTATAACTTAAGGGTGTTCACGGGGCGGTTCGGATCAGATAGTAATAAAATTGTGAATCGTGACCTCGGGGCGGGTACCTCATGCACACTAACCGAAACCGAACCGTATTAACAACAAAAACCGAACTGAACTGAACCGTATGAAAGCGGGTAATCACGGCTCAGTTCATGGGTACCCAGTAAAATATAAAAAATTAGTAAGTCAAAGAGTTAGAAAAAAACATACTAAAGTTTAAAAAACGTAATGAAGTTCAAATATCATATATTATAATTTTTATAATAAATACAATAATAAAAATAACAAGAAAATCAAATGAATTTAAAATTGCAAAATTGGAGTTGTTCATAAGGATTTTTGTTTGGGTTATTGGACTCGTAGATCAATCAAAACAATACTAATGAAATAATATTTTTTTACTAATATATATATATATATATATATATATATATATATATATATATATATATATATATATATATATATATATATATATATAAGGTAAAGTGAATATACCTAACAACCCTATATAAGCTTAGGTACCTAACTCCATAATACTATATCGGTTTGTATCATATTTACATTATAATTGCCTAAGGTTCTTAAACTTCAACCTCATAACTTGATTACTTCCAAAATCTTTGGACTTTCACAAATATCTTTCTTTTACATCACGTCTTTCTATCGAATACCACCTGATGGGCTTCATATCCTACCGATACAAATGAAAGGATGTACGAGAAATATAATGATGAATTTCCAAATTTTTTTGAAGTAAATCAAGTTTAGGGATGAAGTTTAAGAAACTTGGATGATTGCAATGAAAATTTAATACAAAATGACGTAGTTTGATGAGGTTAGGTACCTAAGCTTATATAAGGTTGTTAGGTATATTCACTTTACCCATATATATATATATATATATATATATATATATATATATATATATATATATATATATATATATATATATATATATATATATATATTATCAAACGGTTCAGTTCGGGTATTCGCGGATACCTAAATATGAAAACCAAAAACCGACCCGTTGATATCCGGTTTTTTCGGTTTCAGATTGGCCGGTTAGGCTCGATTTTTCGGTTTTTTTGCACACCCTTATTATGACCGGTTATTTCAGGTTAGCCGGTAAAAATGTCTTAATAGGGTAATATATTTCTCATTTTGTACACATTTAGTCCTTAATGTTATTGTACACATTTAGTCCTTAATGTTATTGTACACATTTAGTCCTTACTTTTTTTTTTGTTGCAAAATATATATATATATATATATATATATATATATATATATATATATATATATATATATTTGTTTTTGTACTCATTCAATACTTATGAATATTTTCTTTAAGTTTTTCTCACAACATCTTACGTGAAACCATCATTAACGAGGTGTTTTAGGCTTTTGATAATTATGTCAATCGCGATCTCGATTATTTGGTTGCTTAGGTCATGTGTTTTGAACGTCATAACTTTTTCATACTATCTCAGATTTCAACGATCTTTATATCTATGCGTTTATATTTTAGTCTACTACAACTTTTATTTAAATTACTCCCGTTAAAAAGTAATATATTTTTTAATTATGATCTTTATCTCCATACGTTCTTTATGAACGCATGTATGGATGTTTTATTATAAAATCGTAGGTAAAAACATATTATATTTTAACGGGAGTAATATTAACGAAAGTTATAACAGACTTAAAAAACGAACACATAGATATAACGATTGTTAAAATTAGATATCATATGAAGAAGTTACGACGTTCGGAATACAAAACCTAAGCCAAACCACAAGACCTATGCAAACAAGCAGTCGAGGCCGCGATGGACATAAGTATCAACAGCCCCAAACACCTCATCAATGATAGTATCACGTTAGATGTCGTGAGAAAAACCCTAAATAAATCATTCATAAATACTTAATTGGTACAAAAACAAAAAAAGACATATTTTAAAACAAAAAAATATTAAAGACTAAATGTGTACAAAAATATTAAATACTAAATGTGTACAAAATGAGAAATATATTACTCTAATAAGTCAATTTTCCGTCTAACCTGGAGTAACCGGTCACAAGGACTAAATGTGTACAATTTAAAAAGTTGAAGGGGTAAATGTGGACGAAAAAAAACTCGGTTATCCCAAATATGTATAAATTGAAAAATATATTACCCTTTTAAGTTTTAAGTCGTTATCCATTTAACATCCACCTCTAGATGAGTGATGTTATGTTTTTTTTTATATATAACAAAAATATTAGAAAAGAAATTAATACATCTCATTTTATATATAAATTTTTTTGTATAAATATATTGTTCAAAAGCTAAATATTATGTAATTTTAAATATGTTAAAGAACATATATTTTGTCTTTAAATGCATATTAATTCAATGATGTATAACTTTATTTTTATTAAAGAAAAACTGAAAGGATTAATGATAAAAATGAATAACGATTGTATTTAAATAAAAGTTATAAATATTTTAAAGCATAAGAAAGTAATAAATGTTTAAGGGATACATTCAAATTTTAGAAAATATCAAATATACAAAGAAAAACTACATTTGGGTGCACTTTAACAATTGTTGAAAGTACAAGGACCATGACTCAAAATGGTTAGTTGCATGAAGAAAAAAAAACGGCCAGTGGATGAAAGGAAACAGACAAAGCACGTGAATAAGGGTTTTATTAATAGCCATAGCCCGTCCTTTTGGACAATTGTGCCTATTTTCAGAAATGTTAAAAGCGAGTACTAGACAAATTATAGGGGCAATTTGCATCACATATGGACTATTTGTAATTAAAACATCTTATATATTTATGACTCTTTATTTATTTATTTTTTAATTTAGATAAATTAAATATTTTTTTATATTTTCTTTTTATCTATCATTTTATACACGTTAAATAGTTATAAATATATTAATATTTTTAATTTTATTAAATATGACAAATGTTGCCATTTAACGTTCCTAAGACGATGGCTAGCAAGAAAATATAGAAGAATATTTAATTTTCTTTTAGTTTAAATTGCTGTGTCTTGTTTATATTTTATACATTATTTCAAATGTAAAAATAATGTTTGAGAATTATTAAATTTACGTGAGTTGAGATTGAGGGAAGTGGGAGCAATAAAATTATAAAAGAGGCAACAAGCAAAAAAAAAAAGATATTTGGAATAGTAGAAAGAGTTCGGAAGAAATAAAATCAATAAAAATAATCAAACTTTAAGGAAATTATAATATGCAAATCCAACACAACTTTTATGGTTATTAAAATATCTTTTAAATCATAAATAAAACATGAGAAATTAAATTACCTCCTACCTTTTATGCCTACAATTATTCCTACCCACTAAAATTATGACAAATCATCATTCAATTTAATTGTAATTGATATATTCCTAATATAACCTTAATGAGTTAGTTAAAAAAATATAGAATGATGATACTTATCATAATTTTATTGGGTAGAAATATTTATAGGTATAAAAAATAGGAAGCAATTTAATTTCTCATAAAACATATACTTTCTTATCAAAATAAATATGTACTTTATCTAAGTCGGACTTAAAAGGTGTCATTTTCATGTCAATTTTGTTTCCATAAAAGCATTGAATTAAATGAAAGCGGCCTCTTAGATCTAGAAGTTCATTTTTTTAAGACATTTATTTACTTAATTAATACATATATACAAATATATGTATTTGGCAACCAGTTGACTTACGTTTCACGTTATATCACGTCCAGGCGCTGTCTAGATAATGAATAAAATATTGTGTTATCTAAAAAGCCAATCTTTAAATTTCGTTAATTAGAAAAATAAAATGAAAAACAAATAAATTTAAATTTATCAAAAAAAAAAAAAAAGAATTAATTCAATTCACTGATTTTTTTTTTTCAATCACATGCGCGTGATGCCACCTTACCAGATTTTATCTTGTCGAGGTTTTGTCTGTGTATTATTACTATTATTATATATTATATTATATACTCCAAAGAGTAGATACAAACCTTAAAAGCATCAGCGACGTAAACTTCGCCGGAGTAACCAAGAGCGAGTCCAAGAGGCCGGCCACCAGTGTTAACCCAATCCTCCACCACCGAGTCATTCACCGTCACTCGCTTGATCCAGCCATCCACACAGCCGGTGTAAATAACCCCTAACTTCGGGTCATACAGGATGTCTTCAGGAGCCGATAACTGACCCTCCCCTATCTTTTCGGAACCATGGAGCACTCGAGGATTGGTTCGTGGTATTGCAGAAATCGGTTTCTTAGCTAACTCGTCGGAGGAGTAGGGAGCCGCATCGAAGGTATCAAATCGGACTAGAAGTAAAGCTATCACGACGGTGGCCACGGCGGAGAGGAATAAACCCAGACGCCAAGACATGGTGTTTTGGATTGTTGTGGCGGAGAGATTTGGTGGCGCGTTGGGGGACGATGAGCGAGTTGACTCGGCCATATGGTATGTGAATCCGTGAATGTAGCTGTGATGAGCCGTTGTGTAGTGTAGCGGAGAGATCTTACGTGCACAACAAAATATATAGTGGTTGGATTATTAAATGCAATTTAGTTAAATTTAGATATATTTTTTATTGCTAACTATTAAAATGGAAACTGATTTGTAGACAATACTTTTTCTCCGTACACAACAATTTGTGCTTTAAAGTATTGTATTGTACAACTCTATAATGCATAAATTGTTGTGTACGAATCACTTCCCTATTAAAATACTTCAAGTTTTGTGTTATTTTGGTGTAAAAATATATGGGTGAAACGGTTCTTTATATGTCTAAAAGATTGTGAATAAATTGAGAAATGAAAATAGGGTAAATAATGAAAAAAAAGGTTATTATATTATCATAAAATTTTGATTTTGATATCAAATTATTTATATCATTATATTTATAATTATGTTAGAATATCAATCAAATGATTGGTTCTCGATGTTCTTTCGGTAACCATTTTTTTAAATATTGTAATAAAATCATTAAGTTTATCAAAATTTTGATTTTGACATCGAGTTTCAAATTGCAAGAAAGACATTATATTCCCATAAAATTTCGATTCTGATACCAATTTTTTTTTCTTAATTATGTCATTACATTTAAAATTTTATTGTAATTTCAACCAACTGAGTGATTTAGGAGATGTTATTGTAATTTAAAAGTTCGATTTGTATAACAAATAAATGAAGGTCAGTCAAATAGTTCAAACTCGCTTACAAGTCAGTGAAAAGGGCATAGTCACCATTTCAAAAGATGTTATTGTGATTTAGAAGCTTGATTTGCACAACCAATAAATGAAGACCTCTACAATGTCGATTTAGTGGTTCAAACTCACTGTGTATCACCTGGATCGACCTTGTAGGGCTCTTCATTTAATTGTTGTTCAAATCGAGCTTCTAAACCACAATATCATCTCCTGGAAGGGTGAATATGTCATTTTTGCTGACTTTTAAGTGACTTTAAACCACTGGATCGGCCTAAACATATATGGGAAATTGGGTTCCATGCAAACTCTATATTTGAAACTCAATCCTACCACATAAGATCTTATGTGGCTAGATTGACGGTAACCGGTCAATTAGTTTAAAAACGAGTTTGTAGGGATCTTTATTTATAGGGGTCTTCATTTATTTTTTCTAGTGTTAATAAACTATAGGTTTAACACTCGTTTTTTGAAAATAAACTATTCAAAATGCTTTACAATTGACAACAAACCCAATTTATTGTGTAGAAAGGTAATGGTCTTATTGTTTTGTCTTTTGACTTGTTATAACGTCATAAATTTTGTATTTTTATAAAAAAAAAAAAGATTTAAACATCAAAAACCATCATTTGAGTAAATAACATAATAACCATTTATTTCGAAATCAAAAAACATAATGTTAAAACAGAGTCAAATCATGAAAACTAACGGAAGTCTCAAAATAGTATCATGCGAGTGTATAACTACACCGCGCCCTTCCTTTTCTCGCTTGAACAACCTGAAAAATATTTTACTTTAAAATTTAAGCACACCTTCGTGATAACTGCTTATGAATACTTTTGTAACATCTGTCCATGACTACTTTGTGATATATATCTACAACCACTTTCATGAGATGGGCTCATGACCACTTTCGTGATACCTCACCCATCGGCCTGTAGGCTCATGGCTTACAACCGTCATGTCGTCATCACATACAAAGCATATAACATATTATCTAGCTACCAATTAATCATACAAGATTCCACTTATCTAACTAATCTTACAATCATACCATAACAATACACATGCATCTTACGCACAAAGGACCTATAATGTCATACGTAATATAGTGAAAAAACTCACTTGAATCTAGAAGTATAACTCCACAACTATTTATGTAAATGAAATGTCTAATACGACCCACCAATACCAAACAAAGGCCAAACCAAAATCAAATACTTAAGTCCATCAAAGTTGGATCAAAGGTCAAACTGCTCAAAAAAGTCAATGGTCAGCAGCCAGACACGCCACGACCCATCTCCTGGCCGCACTGCAACCACTAGGCGACAAAATAGCTGTGACAGGATTTCATCAGATGTGTCGCAACCTATACATAGTCGCATTGTGTTTACTGGCTTAACAACCTTCTTTGTTAAGCTCTTCATCCCTTAATAAAAAAAAAACTCAAACTTCCAATAAACCTTTAAATGAAGTTCTTAATGGAAAAAATTTCCAACTTTATCCACATCCAAGCCTCTAACAAAGAAAACACTAACAACCTTTGGACTTGGAGTTTTCTAGACTCCATAGAAAACATGATAAAATGGGACAAAGAAGCACAAAACACCTAAATCTAGAAGCTAAATTCATAAAGGTAGGAACTTTATGTTGGAAATTTAGTACAAATATTTATATTTTTTACTAACTTTGGACATATATAAATATATACATATGTTGTATATATAACGAACTCTAAGTGGGTTTGTGTTCTCCTCCATGAGGACTTCGAAACGATATATTATATGTCCAAAATAAAGTATAAGTGAATGAGATATCGATACTCAAAGATGGGTATTTGAGAATAAGTTTAGCAAAAGAGAGGAATGTAGGAATTAGTCCCACAGAGAGACCAAACTCAACAAGGTTTATAAGCTTCATTGCATGGAAGGCTTACAAGCTTATGTCTATGGTTATGCTACAATTCCTACCCGCACGCAGGGGGGGGGGTGCAAATCTTGGTTCCGTAGACCAAAAACATTGAACTCATTTTTGCTAAAATTTACAGTTTTGGTCCCTATTTTTGAATTATGTAACGGATGCATTAATTGTGTAATTAATGATATTTATTGCCATTAAATGCTCAATCAATTAGTGATTTGTTTCCGTTTCACTATTCAACTATAAAAGAAGACCTTGCCTTCTCATTCAGACATACGAATGAAATTACTCCTCTTCTTCTTCCTTCTCCGCACTCCTGCTTCCGGCGATTCTTTCAGGCAAGTGGTGATATCCTATAGTACAAAATACTGTTTAGGTTGTTGTACCCTAGGAATAGACGGAGAATCTGTTTAAGGGAATCGAGTCCAACTCGAGCCTCAGCCACATAGTTTGCATCTAATTTTTCTTTACATGAAGCTTTCAAGGACGAAAACGAAGACACTTACTAACAGTCTTAAACGGATTTATTCTTTGTTCTAATACTTTCGTTTCCTGTTCTTTTATTCTAAAATTGAGTTCGTATCGATTTTTTTTCCTGTAATAATATATTTGATTGTGCTTACGATTCTTTTAGAATGTCTGCAACTTCCGTTGGTACTAGAACTCCTGCTGTTGGTGCTACCCCTGTTGTGAACCCAAATGCACCGGTTCCAAACATCATGGCTAATCATGCTGAGAGACCTAAAAATTTTTTTGGTCTGAACTTCAAAAGGTGGCAACAGAAGATGCTGTTCTACTTGACCACCTTCAACCTGGCTTGGTTCGTAACAGGATCTGCTCCTGTAATTGTTGAGGGGCAGGCTGATGCTCAATCTGTTACTGCAGTGGATGCATGGAAGCATTCAGAATTTCTGTGCCGCAACTATGTGTTGAATGGGCTAACAGATGCACTTTACAATGTTTATTGTAAAGTACCAACTGCTACGGAACTATGGGAGTCGTTGAAAAGGAAGTATAAGACAGAAGTGTTGGGTTTTGAGCAATCTAACACTTCCTAAGTGTGCATGCAACCTTAATAAACCTTGGATCTATGTTTGTCTAAATACATGCAAAATAATAATTTTCCAAGGTTCATAACCTATCTAACATGGCATGGGGTACTTTTAAACATAAAAGAATTAGATGAGATTACATACCTTTTTGATGAGTTTGATTCTTAAGGAGTTTGAGGGCCAAGCACCAATAGTGTGAATGCCTCAAATGGAATCACAAATCACCACAAACTCTTGGAAAACTTTGAGAGAGTGTATACACACTACAATTTTCGGCAACACACAAACACACACACTAGTGGCTATTTCATGCAACATAAACATGCTTATATAGTGTACATGATTAGGGTGAAACCCTAATAACCCATGACCTTTCCTTTTCCAAGGATCCATGGGTTAAAAGCTCCATGGACCATCCATGGACTTCCATACAAGCCTAGCCCATTAACAAATGGGTGTTAGCCCACACCATATAAAACCAATAGCCCACAATCTAATTAGTCTTCCTTTTAATCTCTAAATTAATTCATAATTAATTTAAGACTAAGACTAATTAAATAACATGACTTCATATTAATATATTATAACTTATAATATATTAATAATCATATGTGTATAACTCTCATAAAATTATGTTGGATTAGTGTCTAAGTTCATAACTATTTTGGTATGTACTTGACCCGATGGTGCATGGTCCTTTTGGGTTGCCTTCACCAAAGCAACTTGATTGGAGAAATAAATAAAGAGAGAGAGGTTATTATGATTTATTAATATGTTATAAGAATAATATATTAAAGGAGAAATCATATTTGTTTAATTAATATTGGTCAATAATTAATTAGGAATTAATTTTGTGATCAAGTGTAATTAATTAAACTAGAGGGGCTGATTTGTAATTATGTGATAGTTACAAAATAAGGTAAGGATTATCTTAAATATAGGGTGAACGAATTTAAGGAGATAATACCTTAGAATTCGACTATGATAAGGGTTTCTAAGACTTATCTTATGGTTACTTGGTGGGCAAGCAACTAGATAAGGATAAGGACTAAAACCCTAATCTTTACACCTATATAAACCCCCTAGGGCTCATGAATTCGTCTAAGCCTTCCCAAGAAGTCCTAAGGATGAATTCCTACCTCTCTCCTCTCTCTTTATACCTTCTCCATTTGCTCTTGGCGTTTGTAAGCCATTAGAGGAGTGACACTTGTGACTCTAAGCCTTCCAAAGTCAATTCAAGGAGGAATTAGGATTGTTATTGCTACATAACAATCAAGGTAATATCTTAAACCTAATTATATGTTAATATCGATTTCCATATGCTAGAATTAGAGTTTATAGTCTTGGATTCAAAGCATGTACAATAGAGAAACCTAGATCCAAGCATTAGGGTTTGTATGAGCACATAGGATGTCTTATGACCAAAACCCATCAGTGGTATCAGAGCCTAGCTTGGTTTCAGTTGTATTGATGCATTACATGTTCAAAAAAAATCGTTTTTTGGTGTTTTGGAGGCTGGACTTGTCGAGTCCATGCAGACTCGACGAGTCCAAGCCTGACTCGACGAGTCAGCTCGTCAGAAGGAGGGAATCTCGGGTTTTCTTGCTGTTTTTGCATTAGGATAGTTAACTTATCATGTTAGATCAATATTAATCCGATTATATGATATATTTGACTATATTTTTGATCTAAATGAAGATATTTATCAATTAATAAGATAATTGTTTCCTTATGTGATAATTGATTAATTATTTTGAGTAAATTGATAAATTGTTTTGCAAGAAATCATTAAATAAATCAAATATGGATAATTATGTGATTAAATGTTAATTTGAATTATTTGTTATTTGATCCTTGTTGTAATGAAAAGTTTCATATTTTCCCCTTTAGGTTTTATAGTTTAAATTTGAACCCAAAAGTTTTGAAGTTTTAAAATTTAAATAGTTAAAACCCTAATGTTTTGAAAAAATGTTTCAAAACTTGCTCTCAAGTTTTGGAATTTAAATTTTGATTAATAGTCTAATTGTAATGTATATTTAAATTCTAAACCCTAATGTTTTGAAATGTTTCAAAACTTGCCCTCAAGTTTTGGAATTTAAAAGTTGATTAAAAGTTTAATTAGGAATGTTAAATTCTAAAACCCTAGTAATCTTTTGAAAGGTTCAATTTACACCCTTATGGTTTTATTAATTAATTATGGTGTATAATTAAAAGAGGTTCAATAAATCCATAAAAGTTTAGTTTTACAATTTAATTGAATTAAAAGTATAATTGTTAAATTTGATCACCTAATATTTTAAAAGTGTAAAATGCACCCTATACTATATATAACATTAAAAGTCTAACATTATATATATGTATGAGTAAAAGTTGTCTTACCGTTAGTAGGTCTCATTCACGAAGCTGGTCTATAAGGGGTGTTTAAGGAAATTGCCTATAAAATGGCGATTGAATGGGTATCCACTCTTACCCACCGCACTTTTGACTAGTGGAGGATCGTTAGCTGAATGGGTAGGATAGGACGAAACCTTCCATTATAAGTATAATGAAATACAAAAGTAACTAAATGTTTTTACAAATTCCCAATCTTAGTTACTTAGGCAAAGTGAATTGATGCAATTCCATGAAATTACACTTTGTGCCCTTGCGAAGGCGTTAGTGGAGCGTGTGTGGTTTACCAGCACACTAAATGGTTCTGAGCAAAGGTAGCAAAGGGTGACTCAATGTTTGTCATAGTTCGGTGGAGCGTGTGTGGTTTACCGGCACATCGAATAGGTGACTGTAACATGTGAGGGCACCATGTAACTTTGCATGGTTATTCACATCCGCTTTGTGATCCTCGACATCCCAGTCACAAACGAGAGGGGCATATCGAGATTTAAACATGCCATTGAAATGTTCAATGAATCTCAAAGGATCTAGGAGTTTTCATAGATTTAAAACTTAATTTTTTTTCATTTTTCCATGGTGGAAATTAGTGAATCGTCATTCACTTACCTTCAAATATTCTGCAACTAGATTACGACATCCCTTTTCTAGGTTGTAGCGTATTGTGTTGGGTCCTAGCCTTGGTATCTCATTTGGGTGATTTACTAAGGACTCAATCGATCAACTAACTTGAATTTGTTTTCTCCCGTTTTGTAGATGTCAAAGTTCGACAACTATGGTCTTCCCAAATCCCGTGGAACAAGCATTCAACATGAAGATGATATTCCACGATTCGATCGAGGAACAAGAAATCATGCTTCACTTCCTCCTCCCCTTCCAATTATTCTCCCTAACCCACAAGATTGTGAAATTGAAAGGTTCAATATCACTCAAGCCCTTTTTGGCAAGTAAACATAAAGAAGGAAAGTCGGTGTGTGCACACATCTTAGGGATGAAGTCACACATTGATAGTTTAAGAATGATGGGATCCGTTGTCGGTGAAGAGATGGCTGTTGATTGGGTTCTTCAGTCACTTCCTAACTCGTATAGTGAGTTCGTAAGAGAGTACTATATGATGAACCACGACGTGACCCTTATTGATCTCACCTACATGCTTATTGCTGCTGAATCAGCAATGGTTTGGCGCAATAGAAAAGCAAAGTTGATTGGCGAATCTGCCTTCAAGACCTCTATGGATATAGACAATGGCAATGAAAGACATGCAATGATCGAAAAGTTTGATCGTAAGAGAAAGGCGATGTCTGAAGTAGTTCCATGTGTTGTTCCAAAAGAGTCAATTTGCTTTTATTTCCAAGAGAAGGGGCATTGGAGACGAAGTTGCCCTATTTACCTAAGAGATCTAAGAGATGGGAGAGTCAAAAGTATGACTACGCTTCAGGTAAAATCCACTATCTAATTCCGTTAAGTTCCTATTCATTGATTCTTAATACATGATGTGATAAGATTGCATTTGAATGTTTTGCAGGATCGGTGAAAAGAAAGGAAGCTTGATAAGAGAGCAAGATGAATCTAATTACAAGAGATGGATCTCGATCGCATGGACTTGAAGATTCACTACTAGAAAAACAGTCTTTTACGACGGTCATTGCGCATCGTAAAAGGCTCAGACGACGCGCAAATGCGTGTCAAGGAAGGCCATGTCATAAAGAGAGACGACGCGCATTTACGACGCTCATTTACGACGCGCAATTACGACGCGCGTTTACGACACACAATGCGTATCAAGGAAGGCCATGTCATAAAGGAAGACGACACGCATTCGCATGTCGTAACCTTACGACGTGCGTGTTAATGACACGCAATGCGTATCAAGAAAGCCCCTGTCAAGAAAGGCCACGTCATAAATGAAGATGACACACATTTTTGCGTATCGTAAATTTAAATGTTAAAAAAAATAAATTTATATATTTATTAATTTTTAAATTAAATTTGCATTTAATTTCTCATAATAGAAATAAAATACCAAATACAAAAAATACAATCCATTGCATAATATAAAATAAAATTTCATACTAAAAAAATAAAATAAATTGCACAAATTATAATGTCATACAAAGAATCATTCAAATGTTAAACAAAAATAATACATTGCTAACATGGGTTATACATTCCTATAAAACTAAAAAATAATCATACAACTCTATTTCTTACTGGAAAGGAATGCCAAACATGATTACAAGTCTCCCTTAATCTTGATTACTCACCTACTTAAGTAGAATGTTGTTGTTGAGAAGGTTACCTAGCAACAGAGAAAAATACAACACCTCTCCCACCATCACAACATCATTTGATTTAAAATACAATAAAATAAATTATCTTTTTTGTTACCTTATGGGGCTTGTCAATTCCTGGGATTATAGGTTCTCTTGCTAGTATTAGATAACGAGTTATGTTATCTAACTCATCCTGAACATTCAATATAACAATTGTAAGACAAAAGGAGAAATGTATATTTGAAAATACTATGAGATGTGATTTTTTTAATGTTATCAATCCATAAATTAAGCGCAACAAATAGTTACCTATCTTTTAAAAAAAAATTATGGGGGTATAATGACCCCAATGACCTTGTATTTATATACATGTCATAACTAACTACTATTTAACATAATATTAAAAGGTATTAATTGTAAATTCTTAATTCACCTTATGATCTTTTCATGTTGTGTCTCATGAGCATACACAAGCATCTCAACTGCGTTCTCACTAGCAGAGAAGTCTATGAAAGAAAGGATGGACAACATCAGCAACACCTGCAATCAGAGAAGTCTTGTAAGAATACCCTTTTCCATAAAAATGTTAATGAAACTATGAAAGAAAGGATGGAATTATAAGAACAAGAAAAGTCAAAGTCTTGACTCGCCTTCATCCGTGAAAAGTGCATTGTACAGTGGTCCTTATGTGTTTGTTTATTTATGTTTGAGGATGATAAGATGAGCAATTTCTCATAGAGCAACAGTCTCTACGACCTTTTGGTGACTAGTCAGTTGAAGTTGCCCTATATGAGTTGTTGTAGGAGGAACCTGATTTACACGACCATACATTGATTCATATCAAAGTAGTTACCCCTGTTTTAAAGAAATTCAATAAAAGAATATAGTCTTTTCATTTTCGAACTCATATAAACTAAAAAAAGAAACAAATATTACCATGTTTGGCATGCAATAATCTCGTAAAAGAAAGTAATAGAAAGAAATTAATGGAATAAAAAATTTGTAGTTCTATAATTTCAAGTTTAATAAAAGTGAAAATTCAAGAAACAACAATATACTTACATTTATTTCACCAAATAAATAGCAATTTCCATCCTATAAAAAGAATAAAATAATTCTTCTTCTTTTCTCATGTTTATTCAGGATTGTATGCAATTTGAGATCTTTTTAAAGCTTCTTGCTAAATTGGAAAAACACAACGAAATATTTTGATTGAAAGCAAAACTTATTACCATGGTTTAACGTCACGAAGATCTATAAATAGGGTAAGAATTTTCTAAGCTTGTTATTTTCTGATGGACAAATTGCAAAGAATTTACTTTTCCACGAAATTTTTTCCTAAAAATATGGACTTTTGCTATTAAAAAATACATAAAGATTAAGAAATCATGATAAATGAATAAACTCTAGGGGATGGTTTGGCTGTTTTATCAAATGATGAGATGAAATAAATACTACCTATTAGGTTAAGTTTTAAACATACAACTAGGGTCTTTTTTTGTTTTTCTGTTTTTTTTAAAATGTCTCAGAGTGTGTCAGAATCAAACAATATTACTCATGTGGTCAATTGAAACATCTAGGGGGAGCAACCTGAATGATGGAGGGTAAAAAAGTCATTTTAATGTAAGTAATCATATAACAAGTTAAAAGACAAGTTTTAGTTTAGTACCTTATTTGCTTCCAATGTAACCCCAGCGATATCATTTATGTATGTTAGAGAGACCTCCATATCGTAGGGTGATAGTTCAGGGAAAATGTAGGATTTTCCATCAGAATATATTACTTTAACTGGCTCCACTTCAAACTTTCATTCATAGTATAAAGAAAACATTGTCACCTACAATTAATAAATAAATGCATAATTCTATCAATACACTTGTTCTTTAAAAATCATTTAAAAGTATGATTAAACACTTAACCATTGTGTTCAACACAATCTTGACCTTTGTCAAATCAGTGGTTGTGCATTCAATGAACACGTTCTTGGTATTTGTAGAAATAGCTGAGTGGGCTCCATTGATTATTGGAGGCAGAGACAATACACGTCTGCAAAAATCAATTGATCCTTTATAGATTATATCACCATCAAAATGGAAAACATGGTAAAGCAGGAGTTACATATTAGAGTTACATATATGCAACAAATAGCAAAATGCTTTCACTGATTTTTTTTATACTTTAATTTCTTCTTTTTGCAGCATTGTACTCTCGGATCAGTTTGTGGAGGGTGTCACAATTAGGGAACCACTCATTCAACCCACTGTTTGGAGACAAAGGAATGACCTCATATCGTTGACGTGTCCCCGCTGCCCGTTCTGCCCTTCCATTTACATCAACAGCTGCCCGCTCACGTGCCTCAACTTGTGCTCTTTGAACAACAGCCCTTTCAGACTTCAAACGAGCTTCAGCAGCTTCTCTGTCACGTGCTTCATATGCTGCTCTTTCACGGGCTTCCCTTGTTGCCCTTTCCACAGCTTGCCTAGCCTTTTCCCTTTCAATCTCCCTCATTCTCTCTTTTTCAAGTCTACTTTTCTCTCTCTCTCTCTCTCTGTGTGTGTGTGTGTCTCTTTGTCTCTCTCTCTCTTTTCATTGTGTTGCCAGTTGATGCTGGCACTGTCTCTGAATTTGACCTATGAGAAAAGTATGATATTCCGCATTAGACTTTTCATATCATTCAATGTTCACCATCTTAACACATTTTAAAATCAGATTGGCATTCTTCTGTAGGCAAAATTCAGAAGCATAAGGGAACAGAAACAAAAAAGCAAGAGCTTCTGCATCTATTTATGCGTTCATTATAATCCCGGATTACATCAGGAAATTGTAGAAATAAAATACCAGAGAAGTAAAATGTGGCATATTTAGCTTTAAAAAAAACAAAAGTAGTTGAATCCTTGAAAAGCTACTGACTTATTGGAGTTTGCATATCACTAGACTCCTTTATCATTAATTATATTACCATGGAATTCTTCTAGTGATATCAGTTCTATAATGTGTAGGATAGCAGTTTGTTTCAGTAACATAAAGGCAAGCAATTATGATTCCACTTAACTTATGACTAATGATAACTATGTTTCTATAGTTAATGCACAAACTCTTACAAATGAATTTTCTTAGTAACAAATATAAGTTTTCACTTGCGATAGTTGATCCATATGAAAACCTAGCTATGATGTTAAATACTAAATAGAGTTATACAATTTCAAAACCAAGAGCAGATAAATTCCATAAATAAGTGGATTAAACAACTAAAATGTAGTTAAATCATAACACAGTACCTGCTACTAGATGGATAACCGCCGCTTCCAAAGCCAGGAAGCAAATCATCGAAACCTCTTGAACTCTTACAGGCGGCGCGTAGGTCAGCGACGGTGGCGGAGAGGAGAGATGGGTTGGAGGATAGCTACCGCTGCCACCAGTCTTGTCAGACACGAATACAACTTCTCCGCCATCGCGGTTGTCAAAGCCGTTGTTTCTTCACAAACATAAATCATTATCTACGGACTATAACCGTGAAGAGGTGTGGCTAAAGCTGAAGGACAACCAGTAGCAGCGCCAGCACCTCCATAGGCGGAGCAAGAGCTTGATGGTGGAGTAGAGATAACTGGCGAGGGCTCGTTCAGATGCTGGTGGAGGCTGTTTAGGGCTTAGGGCTTGAAAGATAAGGGAGAGAGAGAGAGAGAGCTAGAGAGAGAGAAAGAGGGGAAGACGAGCTGCTATAGACTATAATCGTGAAGAGGTATGGTGGAAGCTGAAGGACAACCACCAGCAGCGCCAACACCTCCATAGGCGGAGCAAGAGCTTGATGGTGGAGTAGAGGTAACTGGCGAGGGCTCGTTCAGATGTTGGTGGAGGCCGTTTAGGGCTTAGGGCTTGAAAGAAAAGAGAGAGAGAGAGAGAGAGAGAGAGAGAGAGAGAGAGAGAGAGAGAAAGAAATAGAAGATAGAAAAAATGAGGCGGGTTTTCAAAATTTTAGGGATTTCGTTTCCCCCCTTGTCTACTAAAAGCGCGTTTCATTAAAATTATAAAGCGACAGGTACAGACGATGCGCGTTTAAGATAAAGTGCCCTCCGTGTTTTTAATTTTTTTTCTTGAGACACTAAATTAAAGGCACGCAGTAATGCGTGACGTGAATCCTTAAATTTTTTGGAGAGATAACACTATTTTAAGGGCACGTCCTTTTGCGTATCATTAATCAGTGTGTGTCGTAAAAAGCACGTCATTAAAGGTCTGTTTTCTAGTAGTGATTGGATTTTGAGCTTAGATAGTTATGATAGAAAATTTCCTTTTACATAGTTTTCAATAGATTTTGCATTGTAAGGACAAATGTTTTTCCGCTGCTTTTATAAATAAAATAAATTTTGACTTATTTATTTATTTGTTTACTTCCTTGCAATGAAATCGTTATGAAAATTGATGTTTGCATATTTGTACAACGAATGGATATGATTCTTAGTTATGTTATTTATGGAAATGTCGAGAATTTACCAAATAGGGAGAGTTTCTCATCGCCCAAAGTTTCAATTGGATTGAAATTTGGAATCACGCAACTTGGTTGCATGATGAATGAGAAATTTCATATTTGGAAATTAGACAAATTCATTGACAAAGTGTCAAGTGAAGGACTAGGAGATCGAGTACACAAAGTTGTGTGTTGATCAAGTTCACCATAAGAGTAACAAAGATATTCGTCATGATTTACTAAAGGCTTAGTAAATATGATTACACTTACAAGATTAAGTGTAATTCTGAATTGATTAAAGGGTTTAGATCAATAGTAGAACGAATAAGAAGAATCAAGTAGGCAGAAAGATAGAAGTCTCTCCATTCTAAGAAGAAGGGAGAGTAGCTTTTATGCTTTATGATAGATCTTAATGATTAAGAACCATATCTCAATTGATCCTCTAAGTGAGTCTTAGTACAATTATATGTTTAAGAAGAGGAATCAAGGATTGAAGAAATGGTTAAATCAAGAAGTCTATCATACTTCGTTCCAATAACAAGTCTTAAAGTTAAGATTGTGACAATGAGTGAAAAGTATTAAAGGTTTATAACATTAATCTAATGTGGAAAGTTGTGATGTCTTGAATAAGACAAAGACCGACTAGGACCAATTTATGAAGTGTTTTGATAAAAACTACACTAACTCTTGAATATTTGTTTGTCAAGAAATGATTATTGACAAAAGAATCTTATATTTCAAGGAGTCAGTGGGAGCCTTAAATGTCTTGAAAGGTTTCAAGAACAAGTCAAATAAACCTTATTGATCATCACTAGCACACGAGTTGAGGTTTACAACCTATCGTGTTGACATTATTTTGTTTCTGTGCTGTTTCCAATTGAGTTAATTATGCATGTGAGTTCTATGAGTTCTCATTTTGAACGCATAAAAGGCAAGGCACCTTGATCAATGAAAGGTACATTGATAGGAAAAAGGTGAGATGCTTAACTACTTGGAAGACGTGGTGGGCAGTTGTGCTACCATAAGTCAAGAAATCAAGATTAAGAAAGTTCGGTCCATATGAGTTTGAATTTGTCGTAAACTTTGGTTTTGACAAATTCACATGGATAGAAACATATACACCATTAAAATCTAAGTGTCATAAGATTTCCTCCTTCATGAAAATGATTGTGAGGAAATGCTTTCACTAAGAAAGATTTTAAGAAGATAGTGATTGTAAAATTGCATTCTCGAATTCGATTATGGTTACGGTATCCCTTTCCATAATTTGAATTGTGAGGTTTGACAATTAATCTTAAGTGTTAAGACACACATATGACTATCTAAGGCAAAGGTGTATAAGTTCAAGAAGCCTTGATAAAAGATTATCAAAAGCATTAAGTATTATAAACATTGACTTAAGAAATTCAATAGGTATTGTTTTTCTGGAAGTTAAGATGTTTTGAATACATGTCGAAGCTAGTAGGAGCATAAGTGTTATGTTTTATAGTAATCATCATGATAGTGGGAGCATAAAAGTTATGATTGTATGATTATTATGGAAAGTATTGCAAGTTGGCAATATTAATTATAGAAAAACAAGAGTTATACCTTGCAAAGTCGTAAGGGTTGTAAAGTTGTTTTGCTATAATTAAGGGAGAGAATATTATGCTTCATTTCAAATCTAAAGGCTTAGGTTGAGAAATGTTAATAAATTTAGTCAAAGGTACATAGTGTGTTCTTAAAATTTCGATTATGATTATGGAATTCCTTTTCACAATTCGAATTTTGAGAACATAGCAAACAAAACATTATGCATCGTGTCCCATACGCTTCGGGTATAAGATCGATTGAAAATGATTTAATGTTTGACCATTCTAAAATTTTCAAAATGTCTAGCGCATTTAGAGGAAAAAGGGACTAGAATTGGTTTTGACCAAAATAATTAAACAACTATCAAAGGACAATCCAAAGTTCGACGAGGATTGGTTGTTTGTGAGTAGTTGGAAGCATGGTATTGAATGGACCATATCGACATCATTACGAATAGATTAGATTCTATTAAGAATGAGTTGTCATATGGAAAATATGGAAGCGTGTCCATATTGGGAATTGAATATTGAAAATCTATGTCTAGATTAGAAACTTTTATGCACAAGGATGTTCAAAGGAATGTACTTTGAGTGAGAGACATCATATCTAAGGAATTGTCTTGTAACAATCTCCGATAGAAGATTTTGTAATATCATTGGCAATAGTCTTTGTGACTTTGGTGCAATGACATTACGAAAGAATCATTGCATAGAATGTTAGAATCTAGCATATTCTATAAGTACCAAGAATTTGATATTCTTACACTTATGGAAAAGGATTAGGAGTTGTGAAATTAGAATGATTGGAAATGTGTTCAATGTGATCTATTTCACAAAGTAAGAACCATAGGTAAACATTGTGTGCATGCTAGGAGCATGGGACAAGTGTAATAATTCAAGTAAGAAGTTGATTACCCGAAACGACAAATAATGAGTAATCGATATGGTGATAAATAAAAGGAGTTTTATTTATACTCAAAGGGTTGAGGCCATATGGGATTAGTATTATTCTTGTGTTTCACTTTGCATGTTTTGACTTCCAGAATAATTGAATTTATTAAGAATAATCGAATTATTCAAACGGGTCACAGGCGTTCATATGTTGGAAGTAGGTATGAATGAAGACTGTCGTGAATTGGTGTGTGGATTGTCTAAAAGAGTATTAGACATAAGCAAATGTTTGCTGCAACATTCATGAGTGCTTATGAATATGAATTTGAGCATTGGATTAAACCCACGCTCGCTTGGATCACTCCATGAATTGTATCACGAGTGATTGGTGAGACGATAACATCTTATATTCTTGAAACCGAGATGTGTGAGTTGTATCTTTCAAATCGGTTGCACATTGATAATATGTAAACGCACTAGTAACTTGATGTTATAAAACATATTGTTGTGTGTGATTTGGTTAGTAAGTGCAAGCAAGCATTGTATCAAAGTTTATCCGTTCCTTTTATCCAAGGTAGGATAAAAGCGATATCTTTTGGGCCCCTCGATGGTTTAGTGATGACAAATGTAAATGCTCGGCCGGGCTGGGGCTGATTTGATTTGTTCAATTAGTATGTCGTCATAAATCAGAAATCGAGAAGTAGTACAAAGAGAATGATTAGAAATCATATCTCATATGATATCTAGAATGGAGGAATATATGATCCCTTATCTTAAGGACACGCGTATCTGATAGGACCAGAGTTGACAGCGGATTTGGAAAGCTACGATTGCAGATCAGGATCTGAAGTCATACACATAATAGTTATTAGACTTATCCAAGTGGGAGACTGTTGGATTAGTGTCTAAGTTCATAACTATTTTGGTATGTACTTGACCTGATGGTGCATGGTCCTTTTGGGTTGCCTTCACCAAAGCAACTTGATTGGAGAAATAAATAAAGAGAGAGAGGTTATTATGATTTATTAATATGTTATAAGAATAATATATTAAAGGAGAAATCATATTTGTTTAATTAATATTGGTTAATAATTAATTAGGAATTAATTTTGTGATCAAGTGTAATTAATTAAACTAGAGGGGCTGATTTGTAATTATGTGATAGTTACAAAATAAGGTAAGGATTATCTTAAATATAGGGTGAACGAATTTAAGGAGATAATACCTTAGAATTCGACTAGGATAAGGGTTTCTAAGACTTATCTTATGGTTACTTGGTGGGCAAGCAACTAGATAAGGATAAGGACTAAAACCCTAATATTTACACCTATATAAACCCCCTAGGGCTCATGAATTCGTCTAAGCCTTCCCAAGAAGTCCTAAGGACGAATTCCTACCTCTCTCCTCTCTCTTTATACCTTCTCCATTTGCTCTTGGTGTTTGTAAGCCATTAGAGGAGTGACACTTGTGACTCTAAGCCTTCCAAAGTCAATATAAGGAGGAATTAGGATTGTTATTGCTACATAACAATCAAGGTAATATCTTAAACCTAATTATATGTTAATATCGATTTCCATATGCTAGAATTAGGGTTTATAGTCTTGGATCCAAAGCATGTACAATAGAGAAACCTAGATCCAAGCATTAGGGTTTGTATGAGCACATAGGATGTCTTATGACCAAAATCCATCAAATTATCCATAAATAGTTTGGATGAAATGCAACCCAAATGGACCATGCCGGGTTCGGTCAAGTATATACCAAATAAGTTATGGACTTAGACACCTTATCCAACAGACTCCCACTTGGATAAGCCTAATAACTGTATTTGCCTATTCCTTCAGGAACCAACCAGCAATCGTAGCTCTCGAAAACTCTGTTGAACTATGAAGTGCCATTTTAATATAAGTGATCATACAATCCTCTGTTCTCATGATATGAGTCGGACAAACACATGGAACTATGTCTTGCTTATTGTATGGCAGTTGTTTCTCGATTTCCGATTCGTTTGACAAAGAACTCAACTGAACACATCAATTTAGTTCTGACCGGGCCCGGTACATGGGTCAACACAAAATCATAGAGGGGCCCAGATATCGCTTCTATTTCTAGAAGGAACAGATAAACTTCGACTCATATACTTGTTCTACTACTTGTTGAATTATACACAAAAGCACGTTTTATAACATCAAGTTACTGATGCGTTTACGTGCAATCAATGCACAACCAACTCATAGGTAACAACTCATATCTCTAGGTTTGAAGACTTATATGATATTACCGTCTCACAATCACTCGAGATAAATTCCATGAAGTGATACAAGTGAGCGTGGGTTTATTCCAATACTCATAACTTATGAGTACTCATGAACATTGTAGCAACCATTGCCATGTCTAAACACTTTTAGCCATCTACAAACCCAATTCATGACAATCTTGATTCATACCTACTTCCGACGTATGACCGATTGTGGAGGTTTGAATAGATTAATTATTTTGGAAGTCAAAACATGCAAAGCTGAAACAATTGTAAATAATTGACAATGATAGCAACACCTTACTCATAAATAAATCACAATTTTATTCATCATCAAATGTCGATTACATTTTACAAGTTTCAGAGAATCTATCTAATCTGTAAAACTAATATCGTCCCTCAGCCCGATGTGCCTCGCATGCTGAAAATGCTTAGCCCTCGTCAGTCCCTTTGTAAGGGGATCCGCAGGGTTCTCATCTAACGATATCCTCTTTGCCACGAGGAGTCCTTCTTCTATCTTGTGTCTTATGAAGTGATATTTTCTGTCAATGTGTCGGGATCTCCCATGATCTCTCGGTTCTTTAGCTAAAGCAACCGCACTATTGTTGTCACAGAAAATTTCCATAGGCTCCTTAATAGCTGGCACAACTCCAAGGTCTCTGATGAAGTTCTTCAGCCATATTGCCTCCTTCGCCGCTTCACTCGCTGCTATATACTCTGATTCACAAGTCGAATCAGCCATTGTCTCCTGCTTGGAACTCTTCCAAGAGATTGCCCCTCCATTTAAGGTAAAGACCCAGCCCGACTGAGAGCGAAAGTTATCCCTATCAGTCTGAAAACTAGCATCACTATACCCTAATACTCTCAAGTCATCACTACCACCAAGGGTAAGGATCCAATCCTTAGTCCTCCACAGGTACTTGAGAATGTTCTTTACCGCAGTCCAATGAGCCTTGCCAGGGTTCCCCTGATACCTGCTGACCATGCTCAAAGCAAAAGCCACATCAGGGCGAGTACAAGTCATAGCATACATGATCGAGACAACAGCGGAAGCATACGGTAATTGGCTCATCTCAGCTATCTCTGCCTCTGTACTCGGACTTTGATTCTTACTCAGCTTGGTATTGCTTTGGATCGGTAAATCTCCTTTCTTGGAATTCTGCATGTTGAACCTTTTCAACACCTTATCCAAGTAGGTACTCTGACTAAGTCCAATTAGTCTTTTACTCCTTTCTCTTAATATCCTTATCCCTAGGATATAGGTAGCTTCCCCTAGGTCCTTCATAGCAAAGCACTTCCCTAATTTTGGAGTTTTGCAACCTATTTAAGCATCCTAATCCCCACTTCCTGGCCTCATTTCCAGCCTCCAAGTCTGAAACCGTAGTTTCAGAAAACCTAATGCATTTGTGAGCTTGTGAGCCATTTTTGAGTGATATTTGTGTGTCTTTGAAGCTTGAAGAAGAGCTCAAGATGACTTTTATATGATGAGTGATACTTACGGTTTTTATTAATAATTTATAATAAAATTTTTCGACCGTATTTTTTGGATGTTTCACATGGCTTTAGGCAACCATGGCGCAGCGACTGGGGTATTGGTGATTATTTTGGCATTTTGTGCCCACAACGTGGCCAAGGAAGTCCATGACGTGGAGGGATGCTAATTGGTAATCTGACTTTGACTTTGACTATTGACTTGTTGACCAATTTGACTTTCGGTCAACTTGGGTAGAATCAAGTATTTGACTAAGGATTGGTATTCGTTTGGTTTTAGGAAGTTTGGGTTGGCTGTTCTGATGTTGAGGTAGTTGCGGGCTTCCATTGGGTAGTTCAGGTGAGTCTTCTCACCGTGCTTATGGGTCGAAGCCATCAATGTCGTCTTACTAAATTGTGTAGGTAGGATGATAACTGTCTGTGTGACTCTTACATGTTTGTATGGTTGGATTGAAATAAACCCTAGGGCTTGGCCCATTATTATATGATTAAGTTGAAATAAACCCTGGGGATGGGCCCATGAGTATGTGATGAGTTGAAAGAGACCCTAGAGCTAGGCCCATGATTTTATATCGGGTTGGAATATACCCTAGGACTGGGCCCAGTTGTATGTTTGGTATGTGGTACTTTGGAGAACTCATTAAGCTTTGTGCTTATGGTTTATGTTTAAAATGTTTTAGGTACATCTGGTTTCAAAAGGAAAGGCCCGACTTGCTCACACTACATCCCTTAGAGATTATTACGCAATGATTATTTATGATTTTACTCTGATGTTTTGAGAATACTTTTACTCTAATCGTCTTTTGGAATGATGAATGAATGGTTTTGACTTAATTAAAAATGAAAACTTTACTTGATATTTTTGGGACATTATAAGTTGGTATCATATCCTTGGTTTGAGGGATTTGGGCACACTCTTGGGTGTGATTGAACTCAAACTGAGGAATTGGTCATCTTTTTGAAAGATTTTTTTTTCTAAAAATGTTTCTACAAAGAAAAAGGGTGTGATGCATGAAATCAGCCGATCTCAAGTAACTATTTACCAAAATATCCATACATGTGTTATGCTTATTATTTTGGTATGAATATATGAGAATTGCATGCTAGATTAGGGCTAAGGATATGCTCAGGATTGCATGATAGAATGCTAGGAGAGATGCCTATATATGCCTATTGATTGAGCTTGTGGAACATCATGCTAGTATGGATTTCAGATATTGGATATAATGGCTTGATTTATGATGCTTTGTAGCCTAAGAGGAACTAGCTACTATGATAGACTTGGAATCTATGTTGGTGGAATTGATTGCTAAGTGTATGCTTTACAAATTGTATATGATTAGGAACATATAGCCCTACAAGGACTGATTTGGCCTTATTTCCTGTTCCTTGTCTAGTTGTGGGCTTAGGGTAGAATCATTCATTTGACAGTCTAAGTGATCCCGTTTTGTGTGTAATTTGCATGCATAAGGCAATCAAAAGTGTTGGTAAAAGTTCATAGCATTGTAGAAGCGAGTTAGTTGGTGGATTCCTTTTTTTATGTTTTATGGCCTATAGAGTGTTACTGCTCGAATGCTTCTTGCTTTGTGCTTTGTAGGACCCATATTGATGTGAGCTAACTATTAAATGAATATGTTAAGTTGCATGCTGCAAGGGTTGAATAATTCCAGAATGGTTGATTTGGCCTTATTGCGTAACTCTCGTTTGAGTCTAGCCGTTGTAGGGTTGGGTCTTTTATTCGAAAGATCATTTAGGTTTTGTTGCATGCAATTGTAATCATGAGGTAGTTAGTTGATATTAGTAGGGGTTCTTTAGTAGCTGATGGCAGGGTGAGGTGGTAATCTTGGGAGAGCCTAGGGAGTGCCTTATAAGAGTTGGTGCGTTGTTTAGCGGTGTGTATTTGTTGAGAGTGGGTATATGTGATTGGATCGGACGGTAGTGGACATGTGTAGTTACATAGAGGATCCGGAACGATCCTTGAGGAAAATACATATATGTGTGGAAGGAAGTATGGGCCCGTACTGTTGAAAGCACAGGATCCGACCTCGAGTCGAGGAGAAATTTTGGGGATTCTAAGGAGTTGATTGAGGGTAGATTGTATGGCTTTGCACCGTGATTCGTTGCAGTGTGTTTTCGTCTTTATCGATTATCGGTTATGGATGTTCACGCTAAGGATGGGCCTAGTGATTGTTTGGGCCTTAGTGTCTATGTTAGTTGGGGCTTGAATGGTGTTGACCTAGTTGAGTTAGTTGATTTTGAGGTCTCGAGGGATGATATGTGTATAGTTAACTATATATTTCATAAAATATCTTAATACTTTTAGCTACAATTATCTTTATTTTGGGACCAAAGGTGCTTATTATGTTTAAAATATGTTTTGTAGTAGCAAATACATGCTCAAGATGAACAAGTTGCAAACGAGGAGCTGGAAACATGAATGGATGAGCTAAACCAAAAAGAAGACAAAAAAGGTTTGAAGACAAAAGATTCACGACCAATGACATTACTTGGAGAATACGGGATATACATGAAGACCATGGCGTGGTGATGGTTGACCACGTTGTGGTTAGAAGATATATAGCAACTATATATATATATATATATATATATATATATATATATATATATATATATATATATATATATATATATATATATATATATATATATGATCATTAGGTCTAATGGAGGGACTTCTAACCGATATTCTATAAGATGAAATGAGGGCATCCAAGATTGTTAAAGTTGCAAGCTTATCTGGAGTTCTCCCTAAAACTCCAACCAAAACCATAAAAGGGACATAAAAAGCCATAAAACCCAAGATCTAGGAAGCTTGAGCTACAAAGTTAGGAGCTTGAATACTTATAGAGGTTCAAATGGTGCACAAGATGTTGAATCTCGTCTGGAAACACACACTTAAGCTCCAATAGATAATGATCTTCCTTCAAAACACCCAAAATGGCATACTTCTACAAGAAATGAAGGGAGGAGAGGAAAGGGAGGCTAAGGTTTCAAGTATGGGGAGATAAAGTCTGGATGACAAGAACTCCTAAAAGTTAAAGGGACACAAATAGGGTCCAAAGCACGAAGCCTAGGGTTTGTGCACATTGCGGTGCCGTGCCGTGGCCATAAATAACCATCGTGTCGTTGTGACATGGAAACACCACACCACAGAAAGGCAATATCCTCAAAACCAAAATAAATTTAAACCACACAAAATTAACTCATACCTAAACCGAACGTTACACCATCTTCCTACTCATAACTCATTGGTTAAAATCAAGCATCACAATTAGGAAAAATAATTAAGAAAAAAAGTTTAGTGAATTTTATATATCATGATTTTATATGAGTATCGAAGATGACCAGGAATAAAAGATATAAAAATATTTAGGGTGTATTTGATTGTGAAAAATTTTCCAAAAAAAAAAAAGAAATTTTAAAAACACGTTTGGTTTGTTCAGTTTTCTAAAGTTTTCTAAGAAAATGGAAATTTTCAGTTTTTCAAATTGTATGTAAATTAAAAAAGTAATTTTTATAGTTTTTCCAAATTTTTAAGATATAAATGAAAATTCTACCAGTTTCTATTTTATAAAAATATTTTATTAGAAAATAAAAAAAGTTTTCCAAATGCCTTAATTTTTCTTTCAAATAGAGTATTTTGTTTCCAATCGTGTTAAATTAAAGAGAAATTAAAAATTCTTTTATATTTTATTCCTACTATACTCCTATCCACATTAAATGTTGACAAGTATACAACATTTAAATCAATTTCATTAAATGTGTAAATAAATATAACACGTATCAACTTGATACGGTAGAAAGATAAGTAAAAATAAAATGTTTAATAAGGTAGAAACATAATCAGGAATAAGTTTAAACTAAACTAACATTTGATATAAGTGGTCAATACTATACTAGGTTCAGGTTACCCCTTCATCATATCACATTGTCCATTACGGCCCTGAAGCAATCTGTTATTTACCTTAATCTCCGCAAACATAGAGACGGCAACAAAACCCCTTCAAAACCCCAACCTGCAACACTCAAGATTCAAGAACACACCCAGCCACACTGATTCTGTAGCTACCCATCTGAAATTGAATCACGAAAATGGGGAAGCTACCGCCATCACTAAAAACTGGCAAGAACCTAGGGTTACCGATTCGATCTTTATTCAAAAATGCCCAACAATCCCCTCAAGAATCAGAATTTGAATCACAACCTTCCTCTCATCACAGTCATAGAAAACCCAAATCAATCACCAGAAAACCAAACACATCCCTCACCACTGCCACAAGCCACCCCTCATCACCACCGCCCATAAACTTTACATCCCCTGACATCTCCGCCGCCAAAACCCTATTTAACTCCCTCGCTACCACCACCAGATATTCATCTCTACTAAACAACCGATTTTGCAACGCGGTCCTCCAATCTTTCTCATCTGTCTCCTCGAACATTCAAGATTCAATCATTTTACTCAATCACATGACAAAAATCCACCCTTCGTTCACCCCTGACAAGTTCTCTTACCACATCCTCTTATGCCAATCATGCAAAAAACCCGATTCGGACCTTGCGAATGTTAACAAAACCCTAAACCTCATGGCCTCAAAAGGGTTCGAACCCGATAAGGTCACCACCGACATTGCGATCCGAACTCTTTGCAGCACTGGGCACGAAGAACACGCGATTGAGCTGATCAAGAAGCTCTCCCAGGTTCAATTCACAAAACCCGATACTTATACTTACAACTTTTTGGTAAAAGGATTGATAAAGACTCGAACTTTGAGCAGTGTGAGCGTATTCATAAACGAAATGAAAGAAGGGTTTGATGTAAAACCTGATTTAGTAACCTACACTATCTTGATTGATAATGTTTGTAACGGGAAGAATCTACGTGAGGCAATGAGGTTATTAGATGTGCTAAAAGAAGAAGGCTTTAAGCCCGATTGTTACCTTTATAACACGATTATGAAGGGGTATTGTATGTTGAGTCATGGTGGTGATGTCTTGAGGGTTTACAAGAAGATGATAGAGGAAGAAATACAGCCTGATTTAGTCACCTATAACACTTTGATTTATGGGTTATCAAAATCAGGTAAGGTTAAAGAAGCTATAAAGTTTCTAAACGAGATGGCAAAAATGGGACATTTTCCTGATGTGGTTACATACACTTCTTTAATGAATGGGTTATGTAGAGATGGAAATGCACTTGGTGCATTAGAATTATTGGGAGAAATGGAAACTAAAGGATGTAATCCGAATGAATGCACATATAACACTTTGCTTCATGGGTTGTGTAAGGCGAGACATTTGGATAAAGGGGTTGAATTGTATGGGGTAATGAAAGAGGGTGATATGAAGCTTGAATCAGGGTCTTATGGGACATTCTTGAGGACACTTTGTAGGAATGGGAGAGTTGCAGAAGCTTATGAAGTGTTTGATTATGCTATAGAGAGCAATAGTTTAACAGAAGTTGCTGCATATACAACATTAGAGAGTACACTTAAGTGGCTAAAGAAAGCTAAAGAGCAAGGTCTTGTTGTTTGATTATTGGATTGGTATGCCTCTATATCATCAGTGTCTTATTTATTATATGTATTCATTATCAAGATTAGTTTGTGATATTGTCTTATTTTTACTTAAAGAAAGTATTATTACTTGGCATATAGAAAAAGAAAGAAAATTGCCTCATCTATCATGGTTCATGGTCTAACTTCTATTAGGATTCTTGTTTAATGTCACATTAACACAAAGCAGTCTCTAAAATTAGATGGTTATGATGGTAATTTGGTGTATACAACTACAAATTGGTAGTGTAATCAGTGACTGAATAGTTGTTGAAGAAATAATGTAAAATGGTAATGGAAAACTACAATTTAGGTATGAAGTTGAAGTTGTAGATGATATCGTAAAATAATAGTGTACTTTTTGGTTTGTCTCATCTAGGTCATTGTTTTTTTTCCTGTACAATCATTGACTTATTGTACTTTCAAAGTGTCTTGAGTTAACTCATTTGGTAAAGAAATTCGATTTTCTTGGATCATTTTATCGACTTTATATGAGCAAAGTGCTAAACCATTTGGAAAATATATTGGTTAAAAGACAACAAAATACAACAATCATCCGTACACATTTGATATGTTTTATACTTTGCAAACGGAAAATTTAGTTAATTTTTTTTGCAAAATAATTTGATCTAGTGACTTCTTCGATAATTGTCCCAAAAGATTGGGCCTTTCTATATTTAATTTTTCCCCTAGTCTATTTTGGTCACATCACCTAAAAATGAGCAAAAAGACCGGTCTTGGACCGGTCCTAAAAAAAGACCGAGACCGATTTAAAATGAGACGGGACTGAAACAAGAATTGGAGCGAAATGAACTGGCCTGAAAAGAGAAAAAGAGTGGAGTGAAAAAGATCGGCCGTGTGACCGTTCTGAAACGGCAAAAGAGTCATTTCAGATTGGAGAAAAACGCAACAAAAAGCTATAAGGACTAACCAAGTGTAAAAGAAAAGTTAGGGACCAAACATGCAATTTTAACCAAACCACATGGATGATTTTTGTAAGACAAAACTTTACAAATGGTCATTGTGGCTAGGGATGTAAGTGGGTCCAAATCTGATCCAGATAAACCCGGAAAACATAGGAACCACTAACGGTATCTTGTAGGACCAGAAATCTGACCGATATATAGGAACATGTTTCGGTTAGGTTCCTGGTAAGATACCGAATAAAGTAGGTTTAGAATCGGAAAACCTGAAAACATCAAAGTGGGTCGGGTGAAACTGGATAAAGTAGGTCTAGAACCGGAAAACCCGAGAAAACCATAATTTTTTGGTAATTATTTGGTGGGTTAATCTTCAAAAACTTTCAACTTTGATATTCTTGATTTTGGGTGATGTAAGTCATTGGATATTAAACAAAAAGTGATAAAATTATAGTCTAAAATTATGTACAAACTCTAAACTGTATGTTAGAAAAACCTCATGATAATCAAACTTCAAACGAATTAGATATGCATATTTTAAAATTTTTCATAGAATACAAAAAAAGTTGAAAAACAAAAAAATTTCAGCTTCGATATTCCGACTTTGGAGGATTGTAAGTCAATGAATATGAAACAAAAAATGACAAAATTATAAGACAAAATTGCAAAAATGGTCCCTGTGGTATGCAAATTTCTGGGGTTTTGGTCCAAACAGTGATTTTTTTGGATTCGTGGTCCTTTTGGGCTAGTTTCATTGTAAAACTGGTCCCCGATAAACTTAAAAAGACGACTTTGCCCTTTTAATTTGTTTTTTCCATTTACTTAATTATTTTTTTCTTTTATTTAAATATAAATGTTAAATTAAATCAAATGGGACCCACCTGTCTTCTCTCTCTCTCTCTCTCTCTCTCTCTCTCTCTCTCTCTCTCTCTCTCTTCGTTCCTTCCTTCAGTCATGGCTTCTCGTTTTTCTTCACCACCGGCCACCGGAGCTTCCTTCTCCTTCCTCCTCCGGCCGATCAACACCACCCAAACACCCCTAAAGATCATCCGCTCCCCCTTCGTGTGTTGCTACTAGCGCCAAAGCAAAAGAACCAAGGAGGGCTCGCCAGAGATCGGCTGCCCCAAAAAAACCCCAAAAACCCACTTCCCCCCACCCGTTCTTTTTTCTTCTTCCTTACCAGCACCACCATTCTTGAACATTCTATATGTTTCTTTCTTACCTGCACCACCATTCTCCAACTCGTGATTTACAGACTCGTCTTCAACACACAAGAAAAAAATCGAGACCTTCGTCTCTCGATTCAACTGGTGAAACAGATTAAAGGGAAACGACCAATCTACACGGAATGAGGGGATGGATGGCTTACCAGCAACGGCAGCAGCAGCAGACGGCGGTGGCTGCAGGATGTCGGTGGCAGCAGTAGCGAATGACAGCGATTTGTGGTGGCGTGTGGCAGGGGGCTGCTTTGACGGCCTTCTGTCGCTTCGCTTCTGTTTGAATTAGATGGAGACATGAGTGGACGAGGAGGGGGAACTCGGTGGTGGTCGAAATCAATAGTGGTGGTGGTTGTGGGTGGTTTTCTCGCCGATGAAGATGGTGGATGGCGGTTTCCGACCTTCCTTGCAACATAAATGGTGGTGGTGGTTGATTATCTGAACAGGAGGAGGGGTGGACTTTGTAGAGAGAGAGAGAGAGAGAGAGAGGGAGAGAGAGAGAGAGAGAGGTGGGCCCTCTCATTTTTTAATAATTAAATTAATAATTAAAATGAATAAATAATCATTAAATTAAAAAAAAATGAATTTAAAAATTGAAAATAAATACCCCAAGGGTATTACAGTCATTTCACTATTCAGAGGGACCAAAAACGCAATGAAACTAACCCAAAAGGACCACGAATCCAAAAAAGTCACTGTTTGGACCAAAACCCCAGAAATTTGCATACCACAGGGACCATTTTTGCAGTTAACTCAAATTATAATTTAAAATCATTTACAAACTATAAACTACACTTTGGAACAAACGTAATGCAAATACGACTTCAAACAAACGAGATATGCATGTTTGAAACTTTTCACATAGATCGGTTTTGGTCCCTAAAACCGATTCCGGTTCCTAACATCAATTTTAGTTCTTAAACCCGGTTTACCCGGACCCGAAGGATCCGAAACTCAGATTACTCGAAACCTGTATAAAGAGATTCTTTAAATTCGGAACCCGGACCGGTTCTAATATCCTGGTTCTAACTGTCCCAGTTCAGGTTTCGTTCGGGTTTTAAATTTCATCCTTATTTGTGGCTTCCTTAGTCTGACTTTAGTCAATTACTTTTATCGTCTTACGGAAGGTCAAGGTCATTGTGGTTTCAATTTCTAGCATTGGTAGGTTGCTCTAGATTTGTATATTTTTTTAAAATTTGATTTACTTTCTTTTAATTACTTTTATTTAAACATAGAAATTAAATACCTCTCCCCACTTTAACCATACCCGAACATACACCCCACCTAACCCTACCCCTTGCCCCTCCATTTTTGGTCGTTGTCCACAATTACCACCACCACCCTTTACCAGTTAAAAAAATCGCAGGCTTCATAAACCTCAATTAGACAAAATTATTTCTCTTAGTAGGTAAAGCCCAATATTCTTTAAAACACTATTAAACTTCATCAAGCTTCTCAAAAGGATATGGCCTATTTCAACTTGGCTTTAGAACACAAATAAAACTTTAACACACAAATAAATCCTAAATTTGTGATTAATAAATGAAACACATGTAAAAAATTGAAACACGACTTTGCTTTTGAAACAACATTAAACTATATTAAGCTCCATCATTAAACACCATTTCTGGGAAATCGAATCCTATGGTGGCTTTGAGAAATCAAAAAACTTGCCTTTGTTCTAGAATCTTGAGAATTGGTTGTGTGGGGTTTCATATGATCCAAAGATGGAGACAGGAGAGTTAGTGGACGAACCAACCATTGTCGGAAAGGAAGAAGGGAAAACAACGATGACTTTGCTGGAGATGAAGGATAGAGAAACATCACTGTTGCGGTTGTCGTTACCTTGTAGTCGCGAGGTAGCCGGATTCCGCCATTAATACCGGATTCCCTAAAATGTGAGCCTTTTACCATTTATGTAGCACAGCATCGCCGAATTCTAGTTTAGGGTCATAGATTATAACTTCGTGAAGGCCATAAGATTCCAGGAAAATAGCGATGAAGAGACAAGGAAAACGATGAGGAGCCAGAGAAATGAAATTGAGGCATGGATCATACCTTCATGAAAGATTGAGAGACGAGAGTGAGAAGTATAGAGTTGGGTGAGTTTTAGGTGGTGGTGGTATAATGTATTTTCTTTTCTCTTTACTTTTTCTAAATTAAAATTAGTTTAAGAAAAATATAGAATTTTTTTTAAAAAAAATGTATAATCTTTTTGTATGGGTGAAAGACTAAACATGATAGAAATTTAAACCATCGAGACCGAGATAAAAAAAAAGTTCGAGACTAAAACCATAATTTCGGAAACCACAATCACCATTTATGAAAAATTGTCTTTTAGTAATTTACTCAAATAACAATTTATTTATTGGTTTTTACTTTAATTTTACAGTAATTTAGTGTTTTTTTTTCTAATCCATGTGATTAGTCAAATAAATAATATTATCTTTCTTGTTTTTTATTGTAATATTAAAGTATCAATACAAATACAATACTACTTTTATTGTATTTTATATATCTTCCTTGTAAGTTAGATAAGACGGAAAGATATAATATTTATTTTATTGTAGTAATGTTATTGTAGTGTTATAGTAATGTTATTGTATTTTCTCTATCTGATCACGATAATGTTAATGTAGACGAGACAAAGAATATTATCTTTATTGCAATCTTATAGTCTAGAGGTGCACAAAATTGAATAAATTTGAAACGAAATTTTTAAAATTAGATTTGGACCAGATTAGATATTTGATATTTGATTTTGGATAAATATGGACCACATTTTACTGGATTTTGATTGGAATATAGAAATCTGGTGTAATGGTGTAATCAGATACAAATTCATACGATCTAGAATTTTTAATATCTGATTTCGGATAATCCTTTATTTATCCAATTTTCATTTTGAAAATTCAAATTTAACCCCCAAAAAATAAATACTTATATTATACTAGGTTTATAACACAATATAAAAAACCAAGGTTAAAAGTACATCAAACTTAAACATGGAAATTGAAAATACTGTTATAAAATCGGTTGTTTTCATAAAGTTGTACTTTATCCTAAATGTTGTTATGACTTATGATCCCTTCTATCATTAGTGGTGTTATCCATTTATTCTGTTGTGATATGTACTCCGAGCTTAACGTCGTTTGAGGATAGTTTTGTCTAGGTTAAGCATGAAAATCACAACAAAGAAAAAATCGTCGTCAGTCGTCGTCCGAAAGGGGGTCCCAGAACGAGTCTCTGATGGTCTAGTCAGTAATTGGATGAGAGAATTAGGTTTTAGGTTAAGGTAGAGAATGAGGCGATCCCTTCTTCTGGAGAAGAATGGTTTCTTTTATACCTGTTATCGTGAGAGCATGTCCCCGACAATACTTTCTGTCTTGTCTGGGCCGACAGGACGTGGAGGCGTCCTATTGGCGGATCGTGCACCACTAGCGGTTATCTGCTATTGATGTAAAACTACCGAAGGGTAGCGCTCTAAGTGTTACACTTGTCGCTCTGGAGAGCGGTTAGTACTGTTTTAACTTGCTATAGACCGGAGTTTCTCGTTTTGAGTTGGACATTGGCGCTAGAGTGTCGAGGCCTGAGTGCGAGGCCGCGAGGGTGAGGGCCCGAGCCTAACACTTATGCTGGGTAGCGACCGTCAGTTGGGCCGTCCTTTAGATAACCGTCGCGTTATCTTTAATGTATTCCTAGAGGGATACTTTAACATATTCCATTGTAAAACTTATTCTTTCTGGAAATATTCACGATATGGATATAATGTGGATGTGAATGAGTCGAATTGCTTCTACCTAGGTATATTAATGAACCTTCTTTTCAAGGTATATAAACTAGAAAAATTATTCTTATTGCTTTGAATTATAGTCCCGGAAAAGGGAAAAAGTGAATCATGCTCTAATAACTTTGAATAAATTAAGAATATTTATAAAGATACAACGAATGTGTTGATAAATATAATAAAGAAGTAAAGATTGTAAATGCTAGTATTACACTTTAAGTAGACAATGACATTGGTTGTATTTTTGGTCTTAATGAAGTAGTGACAAATAGAATTTGAAGAGGGTACAACTCCTCGACAAGTGATAAAATGTTCCTTTAAGCAAAACACAATTATAGTTTTCAAATCCTAAACTCATTTATTTCACTGCTTTAGTTCAAATTTTATTGAATATCGTCTAAGGTAGTGCGACTTACCGAAATATAATGTCGTTGGAGTCTAATCAGATAGCAACAGATTTCCGAAGTGGCCGAATGAAAGAGCTTTTTTGATTTCAAACCTTGCGAAAGTTATTCATATCTCGCTGCTGTCGTAAATAAAAAAGTACATTTAGTCTAATATTAGTTCGTGCCGGATAAAAAATTCTTTGTTTCACCATTACAAACACCCTCGATAAGATTTTCAATTTCGAGTTTTCAGCATTGTTGTAAAACTTGCCACAATTTTTGCACTGAGATTTTTCTACTATGTCTTTCATAATGCTATAATAAAAATTACATTAAACTTTTGTGTTCTAGGAAGTAGGTTTAATTTACACAAATTGGCATTCATATAATTTTTTGAGCTTACACCGGTACAATTGACGGGAGAGGAAGCTTATGAGGATGCCATTTTTTAGTTTGGAAATTGAAGAAAGAATTCGAGATTGTGAAAAACATCGAGAGTAATGTGCACATTTTAAAGTGTGTTGAAACAAAATGAGCTAACACCTATTAAATAAATGGACCGAATACGAGTCCACCCAATAAAAAATTACACTTAAATTAACTTTAGAGTAAATTACATGAATGGTCCCTATGGTTTGGGTAATTTGCGCGTTTAGTCCCTAACTTATTTTTTTAACTCGGAAGGTCCCTACTGATTGTTTTTATTACGTGTCTGGTCCCTATTGTTTGTTTTTGTTACGCGCTTGGTCCCTGTCATAACTAAAAAGACTATTATTTAAATAGGAAAAAATAATACAGTACGTAAGGTAAGGTGAGAAGGGTGAGATTAGAGGTGTGTTTATTTAAATAAATTAAAAAATAAAGGGAAAAATAAATTTTTTAAGTAAGACAGGGACCAAACGCGTAACAAAAACAAACAGTAGGGACCTTCCGAGTTAAAAAAATAAGTTAGGAACCAAACGTGCAAATTATCCTAAACCATAGGGATCATTCGTGTAATTTACTCTTAACTTTATATTCAAATAATATTTCAAAGCATATAAACAATCACACGTATATAAATAAATTATTCAAATAACATTAGAAGTATTTACTGTAATTTGTAAATAACTGGATTTCCACTTTTAGCTTTTCACCTATTCGACTTTCACTTTAGGTGCAATTTTCCTCTTGACCCTTTATATTCCCTGTCATGATGACTTTATGTAGTCCCTTGAGGGATTTAATTTTTGCTATTGAAATAGAAAATTATTAATGTAACTTATTATTATAGAAAATACGTAGTTTTCTACGATAATACAGAATATATAAATAAGAAGTTAGAAGAGTAAATTACACGAATAGTCCCTATGGTTTTGGGTAATTTGCACGTTTGGTCCCTAACTTATTTTTTTAACTCGGAAGGTCCCTAATGTTTGTTTTTGTTACACGCTTGGTCCTTACAGTTTGTTTTTGTTACGCGCTTGGTCCCTATCTTACCTAAAAAGATTATTATTTAAATAGGGAAAACTGGTGATGTAGGTAAGATAAGGTGAAGGGGTGAGATTGAGAATGTGTTTATTTAAGGAAATTAGAAAATCAATGGCAAAATAGTCTTTTTAGGTAAGAAAGGGACCAAACGCGTAACAAAAACAAACAATAGGGACCTTCCGAGTTAAAAAATTAAGTTAAAGACCAAACGTGTAAATTAACCTAAACCATAGGGACCATTCGTGTAATTTACTCAAGTTAGAACAAACCTTATTCATAGTCATAATCTCTTAGAAAATAAGAACATTAGCCGTGCGTCTAGAAGGTTTCAAAAAACTTCTTAAACCATACAAGTGCTGAAAGTATATATATATATATATATATATATATATATATATATATATATATATATATATATATATATATATATATATATATATATATATATATATATATATATATATATATATATTCTAATAAATGAATAATTTTATTCTTCTTTTGACATGTATCATCTTACTAGACCTCTTAATTAATGTATATTTTATTCTTTTTTGACATGTCTCACCCTATTATTTGTCATAATTGATAATTATCACTTGTCAACCTATTTATTATTCCTTTTAAGTTTTAAATTTTAAATTTCCCACTCTATTTACATTAAATTAATAATATTAAAATAAAATTAATACAACTTATAAAGTGATATAATTTTACATATTTATTTAAATCATTGATTATAACTTTATATAACTAAAAATCTCTTAATTAATAATTTATTTAAAATAATTAATTAATAAGTTTGATTTTTTATTATAAAAGTTTAATTAAGAACATTAGCTGTGCGTCTAGAAGGCTTCTAAAAACTTCTTAAACATCAAGGATCCTACAACAAGTGCAGAAATTATATATATATATATATATATATATATATATATATATATATATATATATATATATATATATAATGTGGATGGAGATCTATTGTACTGACATATGTGAACAATGCTATTTTATGAGAACGACTAAGAAAATATATTGTTTGGTAATGTAAGTACGTTCAACCTCATACAACTATCGTCATTATCCATCATTTTCACTAATTCTTATTCATATTTGTTATCACTTATCGTTTTTCATTTATTTTCATTTTTATAGAATACGATTATCAATAATACGTTCTAACAAATATATTGTTTGTATGCAGATGGACATTTATTGTGCGGACGTATGAACAGTTCTATTATGTGAGAATGACTAAGATAATTTGTTGTTTGTTAATGTGAACACATTCACTAATTAAATCGTTTATAAGGCTATTATATATATTTTTTTAATGAATGTTATTCTGTGAGAATGCATTTGTGATATGTGTGTGTGTGTGTGTGTGTGTGTATATATATATATATATATATATATGTAGGGGCAGACGCAAGATTTTAATGTAGAGGTTGCACGGGAGTAGAAAAAATAATTTTTTCAAAAAATTTCGAAATTTTTTCCACTGTGGCCGGAAAATTTAGGGGTTGCCAGTGCCACCCGTGGACCACCCCTAGGTCCGTCCATGTATATATATATATATATATATATATATATATATATATATATATATATATATATATATAGATATGTGTGTGTGTGTGTGTGTCTTGGTTAAAATGTGAATGACATCTATTGAGCAGACGTGTGTGGACAGTGATATTCTATGAGAATGATTGAGATAATAGGTTGTTTGATAATGAAATTACGTTTAACCTAACATAAATATCGTCATTATCATGCATTATCACTAATTCTTATTCATTTTTGTTTCCATGTATCTTTTTTCACTCATTATCATTCTTACATAATACGATTATCAAGAACACATTTTGACAACATTCCCACATAATGATAATCTTAAAAAAATCCATAATACATTTATAAACGATTTAATTAGTGAAAATGCATGATAATAATAATAGTTATGTAGGGTTGAGTGTATTTACATTACCAAACAAAAAATTCTCTAAATCATTCTCAGAGAATAATATTATCCGCATAATAGATGTCCATCTACATATGAACCTAATCTTTCTCTCTCTCTCTCTCTCTCTCTCTATATATATATATATATATATATATATATATATATATATATATATATATATATATATATATATATATATATATATATATATATATATATATATATATATATATATATATATATATATAGAGATACTTTTAACTCATATAAATATCCACCACACCTTACTTTTTTTTAAACCACATCTTAATAAATTTACCTTCAATTCTCAACTTTAGTTAAAATGTTATCATGATATTTTAAGTGGAAGATTAGGTGATGAAGGCATCAATATTTGTCACACTATTGATAAACAACCAGACATTTTAAAAAATTATGAAGATGAAAATTCACATCCGAGAAAGGGAACATTTGTTTCACGGAGATATCATGAAGTTACCAACGATTTTCTTATACACAACTACTTTGCCTAGAATCTCCTATATGAAGCAAACCTATCTAGATGACAGTTCTAGATGGGCAAACAATTATTCGTACTTATAGTTACTGATTTGGATATAGACTTTCTATTTTTGCAATTAAAATGGGACACAATAGTCAAATAAAGGTTTGTTTCAGTAAAAAAATGTGTAACCATAATTCATTCAATAACATATGACACCCGCTCCGACTAATGAGAGGAGTATTTGAAGATGTTTGTATTTACCGCACGGGAAAATGTTTATAAGTTTTATAAAGTTGTCCTTAAGATTTATGGTGCATGATATTTATGTAAACCAACATTCAATAACATAAAACAATTGTATATGAGAGCATGTAAACAAACATGACTTTCGTGGAATGCTAGGAAATATTGAATGTATGTATTTAAATGAAAGAAAAAATTACTCTAATGCATAACATAGTAAATACATGAGGGATGATCATCCACACTCTAGAGGCAAATATAGATTTGGCATGCATTATATGGTGTTGCCACTTTCAACAATGACATCGATGTTTTTGAACAGTCAACGATATTCAAAGATATCTATCAATTATTACAAAGGAGTTTTCGTTTAAAGTGAATGAAACATCATACAAGCCCAAATATTATCTTGATGATAAGATATATATATTGACCATTCTATATTTGTTAAATCATGGACATGTACAAATTATTGAAAACGAATAAGGTTTAAAGCAAATAAAGAAGCAGCTAGGAAGGACGTGGAACGAAACTTTGAAGTCTTTAAGAAACGTTGACATATAATGCAAAACCAACATCTTCATGAGAGCCCAAAATAAGAAGAGACGTAATATATGCATGCATCATATTATATAATATGATTTTTGAAAACGTAAAAAACATGATATGATATATGAAAACATAATTTTATGATTCTAAAAATGAGTAGAAATTAATACCCCAATTATACGTAACAAACAAAATGGAAACCAATAACTAGATACGTCATCACAACCTTCGTATGAACTTGATGAAACATATTTATAGAACTAAAGTCACATATCAATTAATGAGGATTCAAAGTGATGTGATTTTTTTTATTAATACGTAATTTAATTTTTATGTTTAAATTAATGAACATTTTAATTTTTTTACTAGTTTATTTATTTTTGTTTTTATATCGTAATTGTTTTTGGAATGACAAAAGCTTTATCAAAAAAAGGTGGGCAGATGCTAGAAAAAAAAAGAAATATTATAGTTTAGAAATACATCATCGGGTTTTTAACCTATGTAGTAAAATTAATATGCAATATTTATTTTTACTTAAAAAAATAAAATTAAAAAATACATATTATATTATATTGTAAATTAGTTAGATATTTATTTAGTAAATTAGTATTTTATTTAGTTTATTATTTAAAAATAAAATAAAAAAGTTAGAGAAAATAAAAGATAACGATCATTTTTAGAACGTCCACAATGATGAGTTCAATGAGAAAGTTGAATGAAATGATAAGTTTATGAGTCATTCAATTGATGAAACTCTACTATTATGAGATGACACGTTGACATTCAATAGATTTGAAGTTTAATGAGAAAAATAAAAGTTTTTAATTCTTAAATATTTAATATAAATTACATTTTGTAATATTTTATAATGCTTTGTACAAAAAAATTGATAGAGTTGTATGGATTTTAAAAAGATTATGTAACAATCTATTAACCTCTATAAAGTTTAATGCATGCGGATTCTGTTGCTTCCTTGGAAGATGAGAAATGAGGGAGGGGCCGGATGAGGAAGTGGCAAGAAAAAACAAGGGACGTAGAAAAGTTAGTCTACTAATTTTTAGAATATTATATATAAGCAAATTTTAGAAAATATGCTAATATTTATTGTAATTTGTCTACTAATCATTACAATTTTTTGATTGTAGGTTTTGGTAATACAAATAGGAGATCTTTATAAATAAAGTTGACTTTGATTACTTTTTCTTAAAAATATACAATTAAATAGAAAATGAAAATAAAGCTGGTTTACAAATGGGTTTAGGTCATTTTTGGTCATTTAATTTTTGGTTTTGTGCTCATTTGATCACTTAACTATTTTTAAGTTTTAAAAGGTCATCAAACTTTTCGTTTTGTGCTCATTTAATCACTTAACTTTTGGTTTGGTCCATTTAGTCACCTAACTATTAAAATTGTGCTCATTTAGTCACTAAACTTTTAAATTTTTTCAAAAGTTTAGTGACTAAATGAGCACAATTTTAAAAGTTAGGTGACTAAATGAACACAAATCTAAAAGTTAAGTGACCAAACCAAAAGTTAAGTGACTAAATTGACACAAAATCAAAAGTTTGATGACCTTTTAAAACATAAAAAGAGTTAAGTGATCAAATAAATACAAAACCGAAAGTTAAGTGACCAAAAAAGTTAATACGTTTGATTTTCCATGGTATCATGAACAATATGTACATATCCAACGTAAACCAAAAGGTAATGTAGTATAGGTGTTTGAAAAAAACTTCGTGATGAATAAATATGAATATATATGCAGTTTAAAAGTAGTATTTAAAAGATGTGTATGTTGACGTGCAGTTTGAAAAAAGATAGAATCCACGACCCATTATTTTATTATATAGACAACCTAGTTAATGAGTCTAGTAACTTGTAATAACTCACGAGTCAAAAACCTCATTGGGTTTAAAAGCCATAGAAAGCTACAGTCAAACAGAACTTGCTTAAGTTGACCTTGATACAAGCTTAAATGAATCATGCTTATGATTTGTGCTTGACTAGGGTTTAACTGTTTTTTTTTTCCTTTCCATTATGAGAAGATGACGAAGAGTACAAGATGAACAAAACTGAATTCAAAAGGTTAATAAAGATAAATAAACCCTAATTCAAAAGATACAGAATACACCTGACGGTTGGAATTTATACTGCCCGTCAATCGTAATAAAACCCCTTAAAGTCTTCACTGAGACATGAACATTCCCTTTTTGATAGTCAACCAGAACCCATCCTTCGAATATTTACTCATGCCCATGGCTACAGCTATGAAGATCAACACCATTGAAGTCACCATGAGAATTAGACCACGGCTTGATGACGAACTCTGATCGATGTCATCTTCCTCCATGAGATTCTCAGAAGTCGGGCTCGATGGTTCACCCAGACCCATGAGTTTGTTGTACTCGTCCTCCATACAAACCGGCCCACAAGGCAAGCTGATAGACCTTGAATGAGAGTTTTGTCTTACGTAGGTCTTAGCCATTTGGGACGTTTGCACCAAATGGGTTCCGTCGAGTTGGATATTTATATCATGTGACACAAGGAAACATGACAGATCACAAGTGATTACAGCATGTGATGAGATCTCCTTAAGAAAAGGGTTTCTCGATGGCCAGCAAGGGCTTTAATGACTTCCCATTTGTCTAATCCCCATGATATATATATATATATATATATATATATATATATATATATATATATATATATATATATATATATATATATATATATATATATATATATATATATATATATATATATATATATATATATATATACACACTAGCCGTCTACCCGTGCAAAGCGGCGGACGGCGAATAATTTGATCTCTTTAGAGTTAAAACCATTTTGCGTTCACTTCGAGAAATGAATATTAAATTACATCTATTTTTCAAGAGCATTACCATACCATATTAAGGGGGTGTTTGGCTAAGCTTTTTTTAAAACAACTTATTAGATTCCACATCACTATAAGTTAAAAAAGTGTTTGGATTAAAATAATTTATTCCGGTGGGGAACCTCTAATACGTCATTTTTTCATAAGTTACCCTACACTTATTTATTAACTTATAAGCTAATAAACTAATAAGCAATAAGCTTTTTTTGTCAAACACCCCCTAAATGGTTACTACTCCCATTTATACATACCCAAACCACTTGTACTGCCTATCGTCCTCTTTTTTTTTCGTTTTCTTTAATTCCTTTATTAATTGAATGTCCTACTAAGTAAAATGCTAAAATATATAAATAATAGTTTACAAAAATAAACCTTTAGAATATCAGGTGTTGTGATTCAAAAGTCGATAAATAGGCCTTTGAGAAGGCCAAAATACTCAGGTGTCAACTTGTTCATTGTGATTTTAAACCTAGTTTGGTCACAAATTAAAACATTTTCAACGATGGTATGTAATTCAAGGATTCATATTAATTTAGGTTCTCGAAACCTTAAAATATTGAACAAAATCTATATAGAACTTTATAATAAGGACAATAATCACCGTAATCTGGAAGTCCATGTGATGAAACTTGATATTAAGGACCAATGATGAAAAATGTTTCATTTTTAGACTAAACAAGATGAAAAATATATAAACTACCTTAATCATGTCAAATCTTGTGTTTAACCATTCTTTATTGCAAAAGTAAGATGCCAAAATATAAAAACTAATGATAATACAATGCTCTAACTGGCCCTCTTGGTTGAGTTCTTTGAACCTGCAAAGTCAACACATTAAAGAAACATAAACAAACCTGATATAATAAAGTCTTCACCCAATATATTTATAAGATAAAAATACAAAAAGTTAAAAATGATGAAATCAATTATAAGTAAGGATTAAAATAAAAACCTGTTAAGAAAGAGCCATCTGCAGGAGGGATATTTGAATCAACATGTATTTTCTGATGGTTTCAAATTTTGAATTATTCGAAATTCAGGGAAGGAGATAGATTTTGTTGAGAAATATAAGGATTCAAAACACAGGTTAAAATTTAATATTATTCTATTGATGACTACTTGTACTATTAGCTTAACGATTTGAACGTCTTAAAAAAATAATATTATTATATTCAATCTATTTTTAGAAATAGTGGGATTTCTTTTATAAGATAGTAAAGATATATATATATATATATATATATATATATATATATATATATATATATATATATATATATATATATAGGAGACTTCAATTGAGAAAATAAAAAAAGTTGAGAATGGAGGAATCATTTTCAGCAATTCATTTAATCTAAGCATAAAAAGACACGGTAACAAACTTGTAAATATGATAATAACCTTCAATCTCAATACGTAACTGTATAGAAATTTCGATCTTTCATCATCCAAATTTCTCCTCCAACCTTCAACAATCATCTAGATTTCTTCAGTTAAACCGTCATCAATATCATCCGGTGTTAATCAATCATCGATCTTCGTCAATAACATGTTTATCAATATAATTCAACAGTTAACAACAAAAATTCGTTTTTGGTTCTTTTAATCCAACCTTAAATTCTGCTTGAATACGATCAGATCTTCAACATCAACAATTAATTATATACTCCCAGCATTATTAGATCAACATCATCGATAATCAACAAAAAATCCACTTCATATCATTCATTCAACATCGATTCTCATATAAAACTTCAAAATTGAGGTTAGAAAAATATCAAATCGTTTTTTTAATGAAAAATTTCATATAATTCTCCATCTATCTACTATTGTGTAAGATTTAAATAGTCAAAGTATCATGTTTTTAACATTTTAAAAAAAATTAAATTGTATTTACTCCAACTTTTTTAAGAAATACATAAACTAAATTACCACGTTATATCATATATGAATATGTTTTCTCACATGAATTAGTATATGATTATTAAAACAAAAAAACGAATATCTAAGTCTGTATGTTATTCATATGTGAATAACATATAAAAATTATATATATTTGTGAAAACACATTGAAATATTCATATGTGAATATACTGTGTAATATTCATAAGTGAATATATCATCTAATATTCACAAGTGAATATACTATGTAATATTCACATGTGATATACCATGTAATACTATGTAATATTCAGATATGAAAATATTATATAATATTTATAAGTGAATATACCATTTAATATTCACAAGTGAATATACTATGTAATATTCACAAGTGAATGAATCGTCTAATATTTAAATATGAATATACTGTGTTTAGTATATGCTATATTCATATATGAGTGATACTTAAATTGTAAAAAAATTAATCATAGTTTTTATTCATAAGTGAATAACAAATGTACTATAGTAAAAACCTGATTCATTTTTATTCATTTATGAATAACGATAGCTGAAATTATAAAAAAAATAATTTTTTTTATTTTATCTTAAAACTATATCAATATGAATGTCTATTTGTAGAGAATAAAGAATCACGAATATTGGTATATTTAAAATCATTTTTCGATAAAAATAGTTTCTTAAAAATAAAAAAAAAAAACGAAAAAACTATGTTTTTTGTATATATTAAGGTAATGTTTAACATAGTTTAAGGAAACATGTTTTGTTGGAAAACACATGTCTATTCCTTTCCCATTTCCGCTGGTACGACGAAGGCTTTTGCGGCAAAAATAAATGAGTGACTGAGAATGATTCCCCCATTCTCAATCTTTTTTTTTTCTCAATTGAACCATGTTCTCTCTCTCTCTCTCTCTCTCTCTATATATATATATATATATATATATATATATATATATATATATATATATATATATATATATATATATAACTTTTTTTTTGGTAAATACTCGTAAATACATCTTAAAAAAATTAAAAAAAAATTAAAACAAAAATACAAATCATAAAATCGAACGTAATACTATATTGAAGAGAAAAAACTAAACTTTTTTTTGGATTCATTAAAATTGAATCATGGATCATTTTTATGATCCATGAGTGATTTTTTACGATCTATGATTCAATTTTAATAATCTATTTTTTTAATTTTTTTTTTCTCTCCAATATATAATATTATGTTCAATTTTATGATCTGTATGTTTTTTTATAATTTTTATTTCATTTTTTTTAAAGTGTTCTTACCGAGAAAAGAGTCATCATTGGAACCGGAATATATATATATATATATATATATATATATATATATATATATATATATATATATATATATATATATATATATATATATATATGTGTGTGTGTGTCCACACCCCATGTGCTGTCATATGGTAAACATGGAAGCAAGGGTGAAATGTTGAAATGAGTGATCTTCAATTGGGAAGATACAATGTATGCGATGAGCACATGTGAAAATACAAATATAAAATAAGATAATTAATAAGATGTGTTGACATAGTGATCACTCAATCTCAGTGGTAGAGGATTGTAGTCCCCTGTTTTTCCAATGGAAAAATGGTATAAATTAAGAGTAGAGTAGACTTAAGAGCGTACGTATATGCTTTTCTAAAAAAAAGATGATAAGATGTGTAGAAATGGGTAGTGGGAGCGTAGTAAGAGATTGAATTGCCTTTACCTAAAAATATTGGATAGTAAAATTCCTTATTGACTATATATATATATATATATATATATATATATATATATATATATATATATATATATATATAGGGTTAAGTTCAAATGAGAACACCATTTAATGTGAGAACGTGAAAACAATACTTTATGTTAGTATTCTACTATGAATTTAATATGTATAGTATTGTAGTAATTATAATATGAATATATTCAATTTTATATTGCTATTCTACTATAAAATTTTTATATATATGTGTAGTAATTTAGTAAATTCTAATGTGAATGTTAAATATGTGATTGTTCATATATTCCGTGATGAATAATATCATAAAGTTGTAAATACAAAATTTTAATATGAATATTAATGTGTGATTGTTCGTATATTTGTTGATGAATAATACCATATCATAGTATATATACAAAATTCATAGTAGAATAGTAACATAAAGTAGTGTTATCACGTTCTCATACTAAATAGTGTTCTCATTTGAACTTAACTCTCTCTCTCTCTCTCTCTCTATATATATATATATATATATATATATATATATATACACACACCACGAGAATTACTAAACATATAATATACATGATAAAGTTTCCTAGTCTAATATACCCCCTCACTCCCTCACTCTAAGGAGGAGGATTGCGGACACTTAGACTGAATCGGCAATCTTGAAAGAGTACTCGTGGTAAACCTTTGGTGAATGTATCGGTAAGCTGGTATCGTGACGGGAATAGGGATGTCAACGGGACCAAACGGGAGTGGAAATGGTTGCCCCCGCTCCCGCTCCCGAAATCACTTGTTTCCCCTGCTCCCGGTCCCGCCCCCGGATCCCCCGCTTGCACAACCCCCGGTACTCCCGCTTTATAGGCTTAAAAATGGATTTTTTTGCTAAAAAAATTGGTTTGTTTTAGGCTAAAAATATTATTTTTAATAACTTTTGTATATAAAGAAACATGCAAACCCTTGATAAATCAAGAATTGATCAAACATAAAACATCACTAAAGTTATAAACACACACACACACACACACACACACACACACACACACACACACACATATATATATATATATATATATATATATATATATATATATATATATATATATAAACGGGGCCCCCGCGGGAGTATGGGACGGAAATACTCACTCCCGCCCCCGGTCCCGAAAATAAACGGGAGTTAATATCGCCCCCGCCCCCGCTCCCGCTCCTAAATTTCTTAAAAAATTAGTCTCGTACGGTATCGGGGTCCCACGGGGGTTTTTGACATCCCTAGTTTGGAAAGGGATTTATCAGACCGAGTAGCTTGCTGTAGGGAGCGCCGATCCTTTTTGTTAATAAAAATGATGGTTCACACCGGATGTGTATTGATTACTGGGAGTTGAACAAGCTAATGGTGAAGAACCGTTATCCACTTTCGAGGATCGACGATTTGTTCGATTAGCTACAGGGGGCGTCTTGGTTTTCCAAGATCGATTTGAGGCCTGTATATCATCAGATGATAGTCTGTGAGGAGGATATCTAGAAGACGGTTTTTAGGATTTGTTATGGGTATTACGGGTTCGTGGTGATGTCTTTCGGGCTCCCAACGCACCGATAGTGTTCATGGATCTCATGAACCGGGTGTGCATGCCTATGTTGGATCGATCAACGATCGTGGTCATCGATGATATCTTGGTGTATTCGAAATCCAGAGAGCAGCACGAGGAGCATCTGAGAGAGATTCTTGGAGTTTTGAGGTCGGAGAGGCTTTATGCCAAATTCTCCAAGTGTGATTTTTGGTTGCGAGAGGTCTAGTTCCGGGAGTACCTCGTTAACCAGAATAGAATATTGGTCGACCCAGCCAAGATCGAGGCGATGATGAGATGGGAGGTACCAAGATCCCCCACGGAGATCCAGAGTTTTTTGGGATTGGTCGTCTATTATCGGAGATTTATCAGAGATTTCTCCAAGATTGTTGTCCCCCTTACCAGGTTGACCCGGAAGGGTGTTACTTTTTTTTGGGGTCCCGAGCAGCAGGCCTCATTTGAGACTCTTCGCCAGAGATTGTGCTAAGCCCTGGTGTTATCCCTCCTTGAGGGGGTGGAGGACTTGGTAGTTTATTGCGAGGCATCTATTTCAAGGATGGGTGCCGTACTGATGTAGAGGGGGCATGTGATAGCATACACATCGAGGCAGTTGAAGCCTCATGAGACGGGATATCCCACCCACGATCTAGAGTTGGGGGCGATGGTGTTCTCCCTTAAGATCTAGCATCACTATTTGTATGGGGTTAGGTGTACCATATACATAGACCAAAAGAGTCTGACGTATCTCATGGATCAGCCCAACTTGGATATGAGATAGAGGAGGTGGTTGGATGTAGTGAAAGACTATGACTACGAGATCCTGTATCATCCAGACAAGGCTAGTATGGTAGCCGACGCCTTGAGCTGTAGAGCCGCGAGTGCCCCGATCCGAGATATGTGTATGACCATGACGGTGATGACTCCAGTCCTAGATACCATTCGAGAGGCACAGGTGGAGCTTTTAAAGATGGAGAACCGCAAGAGGTAGCTGGTGATTGGGCAGGTGTCTGAGTTTGTGACGGATAGTCGAGGGCTTATGACTTTCCGAGGGTGGATTTAGGAGCCCTATACAGGCAGAGCTCGACGTATACTGATGGAGGAGGCGCATAGATCGAGATTCTCGATCCATACAGGGGCCACTATGATGTATTTGGACCTGAAAAGAGATTATTGATGGCCTTGTATGAAGAAGGATGTGGCATGGGTAGTTGAGAGGTGCTTGACCTGCCGTCAGGTTAAGGCAGAGCACCAGCGTCCACATGGTCCATTGTAGCCTCTGGACATTCCCTAATGAAAGTGGGAATAGATCTCTATGGACTTTATCACCAAGTTACCGAGGATTGTGCGTGGGGTTGACACGATTTGGGTGATTGTGGACCGACTGACAAAGAGTGCTCACTTCTTTGCTATTAGTGAGAGCTCTTCTGGAGAAAGACTGGCCAAGATTTATGTGAGAGAGGTGGTAGCACGACATGGAGTTTTGACCTCGATAATGTCAGATCGAGATGTGCCTTTTACTTCTAGGTTTTGGAAGCAATTTCATGAGGATTTGGGCATGCGTTTGCATTTCGGTACCACATACCACCCGCAGACGGACGGATAGAGCGAGCGGACAATTCAGACGCTTGAGGACATGCTGCGTGCATGTGTTATGGACTTTGGGGGACGTTAGGAAACTTATTTACCCATGGTTGAGTTTTCGTACAACAACAACCATCATGCGAGTATTGGTATGCCTCCTTTTGAGCTTCTATATGGGAGGAGGTGTCAGACTCCCATTTGTTGGGGAGAAGTGGGGCAGAGAGTGATGGGTGGAACTGACATAGTGATGAAGACGACTGAGAAGATTCAACAAGTCAGACAGAGGTTACTGACGGCCCAGAGTCGCTAGAAGAGTTATGCAGACAGGCGACGATCCAAGTTAGAGTTCCAGGTCGGAGATTTTGTCATCCTGAAGGTATTCCCATGGAAAGGGGTGATCTGATTAAGGAAACGGGGCAAGCTGGGACCCTGATACATCATTCCTTTCAGAGTGACCGCCAAAGTGGGTAGGGTAGCGTACTAGTTGGAGCTACCTGCAGAGTTGAGTCAGAATCATAACACCTTCCACGTGTTCCATTTGAGGAAGTGTGTAGCCGATGAGACGACAGTGGTACCCGTAGAGGACATTCAGGTGGATGCGAGCCTGAATTACATTGAGAGGCCGATCACGATTTTGTATGGGAAGGTGAATGTTCTGAGGAACAAAGAGGTGCCCCTGGTTCAGGTCTAGTAGCATCATCGGAAATTGTAAAACCCTGAATCCGGTATCTAGTGAAACCCTCAAGATCTTACTTAAGAGCATAAGTGGTCCCTTGAGTATGTTGGGCGTACCTATACGTACGCTTAGCGTACTCTGTATGATTAATCGCGGAGGAGCCTCACGTACGATGGGCGTACATGAGGGTACGCTGGGCGTACGTTTCAGAGAGTCAAAACCCCAATTGACGGATATGAGACCTATTTAAGAAACCTTAAGTCCCTTGGTCTTAGCCCTAGAAAGCCTCCACTACCTTAGAACACCCTTATACTCCATAGAATTTGTGTGAGACCATTTTAAGCTTAGAGAAGTGTTTTGGACTCTTTTAGTGTCTAATCCAAGAAGAAGAGGTGGTTTTACAAGCTTGGAACAAGTTGGTGCTTCAAGATCCTGCATCTTAGTCCTCTTGTAGAGCTTCTAAAGGTATAAAGCTTGAACCTTTCCATCTTAATCTCTAGATGTAGCTAGGGTTTCTTGTTTTGTCCCTTTTTGGATGATTTGGTACCTCCTTTGTGATTTGAGCAACTCCAGGAGAAGGGATAGACAGATCTGAGCTCCTTTGTCCCTTTAGGACCATAAAAATGGAAGCTTGATGCGAGCTTTGGCCTCATGCATGGGTTATAGACCTTGGAAAGGTCTTAATGGAGAATTTGGGGGGTTTTTTGAGTCATTCAAAGGCATAAAGTTTCCAACTTTATGCCTTAGGAAATATTTACAGACTTAGATCTGGCTTTTGGATGTAAAGGACTGAAGTATTAAGCACTTAATGGGGAATGTGCTTAAACTGAGGGTACGCTGGGCGTAACTCAGTGTACGCGGGGCATAATCCCATGTCCCAGTAAGCGGCGCGTACGCAATGCAGAAGGGCCAAACCTGCTTTGGGCCCTTAGGTTATTTGGGCCTCATTTGATTAATGATCCTAGTATAATCTAGAAAATTATGAGTTATATAATTATTGTAGGCCATGGAATTAGTGTTGGATCTTTATTGGGCCAAGAAGCCCATTAAGGATTTTGGGCTTTAGGTCCATTAGAAAAGGATGGACATTAGGCCTTATGGAAAGCTTGGGGAGCTGAATTTAGGGGTGTCAAAAAAACCCGAACCCGATTAACCCGACCCGACCCGAACCCGAATAAGGTAATTAGGGTCGGGTTTAATAGGCTCAAAACTATTAATCGGGTTATTCGGGTTAACCCGACTAACCCGAATTATTATTAGGGTCGGGTTTAGGGTTGATTTTTTCGAAACAATTTGGGTTTCGGGTCAACCCGAATAACCCGATTAAGAATTTATTACCATAACCTTTTTTACTACCTTGAATGATATGAATTCAAGATCCCGTGAGATTTTACAACTAATACATATTTCTTATTTAAACAAACCAGATTGTAAAATTACTATGTATAGAGATGTATTAAATGACATAACTTTCCTCTCTTCTTAGTGCAGTAAGGTTGTGTTGTAACAGTTTTACGAATTTTATTCACGGTTTACATTACTAATATGGTAAAAGAAACTCCAAAAATTCATATTGTATACCAACTTTACATTTTAAGTCCCTATACATGTGGATTATATACTAAAATGGTACAACATAAATTCATCTTACATTTCAACTTCAACCCGACTAACCCGATTAACCCGACCCTACAAACCCGAAAGCCGGTTAAACCGAACCCGACTAACCCGTACCTTATTAGGGTCGGGTTTCGGATGAATATTTTTTCTAGAAAAACCCGACTAACCCGACCCATTTAACCCGAAACCCGATCGGGTTAACCCAATTAACAGCCTTAGTTGGATTCCCTTGGTTAACCAAAGTTCTAACATTGAATAATGTTATCATTCAACTTGGGAGGTTTCGGGCGGTTAAAAGGGAAGCTATTGTATTCAGCAGGCAAAGGTTAGTCTCCTCACCATACCAATGGGTCTAAGGCGCTAAGGCTGGCCCATTATGTGATTATGATACGTGTGTGAGACATCCTGTGATTTGATATGTTATGTGATTGTGTTTGTATGAAAGACCTCAAGGGTTCGTGACACACTTAGGTGTAAGACCTTGGAGGGTTTCCTTGGCATCCTAGGTCAAAGACCTCGGGGGGTTCCCGAGGCATTGGGTTAAGACCATGTGGGGGTTCCCATGGCACCTGAGTAATACCCTAAAGGGTTTTCAGGGCTTCCGTATGTGATTTGGCATGCTTGGTTTATGTGTTTTGTTTAATCGTTTAGCTAGTATATTATGCTATACGTGTTTGTGTGGGTGTGCTCTGGGGAACTCATTAAGATTTCAAGCTTACCGTTTGTGGATTTGTTTCAGGTACATCTGAGCCCAAGGGCAAGGGCAAGGCGTGATGGCATAGCGTGCACTCTATTTCTCTTTTACTAATGTGTTTCGGGACACTCTGATATTTTAAAAGAAGATAATGATGTAATGAATGTGAATTTGAAAACAGATGTTTTAGGATTTTATGGTTTATGGAAATGGTTTGATTATTGAAAAATGAAAATATTCTTTGTAAAAATTGGGTCATTACAAGTTGGTATCAGAGCCTTGGTTTGAGGGATTAGGGCACGCTCTTGAGTTTGTCAGGACTGAAACTAAGGAAATGGTAAAAAAAATTTCAAAAAATAACGGAAAAGTTTTTTTCTTCCTAAAAATGAAAAGATGAGAGTGCAACGTGCGTGATCAGCCGAGCCAAGTAAGTAGTTCCCTAATGTGTTATCCATGTTATACTGATGTTCGAGCCTCATTGATTATGTGGAAACTTGCTATGTGTATGTCTTTAAAACTGTATACGGTTTGGAGCTTATAGCCTCAGAATGATTCATTTGGCCTTACTTCTTGTTCCTTGTATGGTTGGGGTCTTAGGGTAGACTCTTTTATTCGAAAGTCTATTTGATCCTTTCTGTGTACAATTTGCATGCATTAAGGCAACCTGCTATGATTGGTCTAATTGATATGAACAAGGTAAATCTTAGGTCAGCCTGAGAGTAGTATGCACGGTAGTTGGGGAATATGGTTTGGTTTAGGGTCGAATTGGAGTTATTAGGTAGAGAAGTGAGGAAAGGTATGGGTAGGTGTGGAAGGTAGTATTGGGCCCGTACGACTGGAATCACAGGACCTGTACCCGAACCAATGTTGGATCTAACGACTTCAAGGAGGACCGGTGTGGGAAGATCCCTTATATAGTAATCCTGATCACTGGAATTTATTATATTTTAGTTTAACATGGTGGTGATACGATTTGGAGCTGGGGGATCAGGATCGGGGGCAAGATCAGGAGACACTTCCGATGTCATTGATGAGAGGCTGCGTGAGATCATTGCAACCGAGGTTACCAGGGTCATCCTTGATGCGAACCCAATCATCTTTGGGATGGTTAAGGAGGGTATTATGGATCTCATGGAGGAGAGACTCCGATCATTCAGGGCTGAGATTGGTGCGGGCTAGTTCGGGGCCTGAACTCCCTCGTTTTGGGAGTTCAAGGTGTGCGGGGCGCCTGAGTTTTTCAGGGCCAGGGACCCAATAGTCAGTTGAGGATGGATAGCGGATATCGAGAATGCTCAGCGCACGAGTTCCTGCCCGGATGCGGAAAAGGTTGGGTTTGCTTCTTGTATGCTGAGGGATGGGGCCCGAGATTAGTGGGGCGAGGTTACTAGACAGGATGGGCCAGCCGGAGTGGCCGAGATATCATGGGGCAAGTTTGTATGTCTATTTGATTTGGAGTTTACACCACCCATTGAGGTGCAACGACTGGTGCGGGAGTTTCATGGGTTGCAGCAGACCACCAAGACTATAGCGGAGATCACCACCAAGTTTCATGAGCGAGCTTTACTGATTCCACAGTATGCTACTGATGAGGAGATGAGGCGGACACGATATCATTCCATGCTGAGGGATGTTATTCAGGAGTTTGTGAGGTTTACAGGGTGCAAAACCCTGAATGATATGGTGGAGAAGGCCCATGAGAGGGAGATGGAGTTGGAGTCCTTCACGAAGCGGAAGACTGAGCAGGTACAGGCTGCAGGGGGTCAGACTAAGAAGCCTAATACCTCTGATTCTATGTGCGAGCTATATGCTTATTGCCTTGTTTATGTGTTAGGAATGTATTTAAGGATATATGACATGTGAATTAGATAATGTTCTATATATGATAAAAAGGTATATATCTATTTTCACATGATAACAATAATAGAATTATAATTATGGAAATCGACTAAAGTATATTAATACTTAAAATACTCTATGAGAAATATATACGCACTAAGTTATGATAGTGTTATCTAGACAAAGTTGGTATTAGATGTTTGGTAGCTTTGCCCGTTAATAATATAAGACTAATTCAATTAAGTTTGATACCGGGTGCTTTCATCTTGGATGTGTGTGTGTGTGTGTGTGTGTAAGTTAGGAACAGAGAGTAGAATTCTACTCCTTGGCACTTTCAGGTGTTTATGTACAGTAGCTCCATAAGGTAGCACAATATAGTATTCCCCTTGGGATGACCAGATGTGGTGGGTCCCGATCAGACAACTATAATGGTATGTATACATATTCTTGGATAACCATAAATGGTAGGTCCTGATCAGACATGTGTAATGGTATGTATTAATATTTCTAAACGGTTCAGTAGGCAGGATAATCTCTCCTGATAATCGTAGACTAGGATTTGTGAGGATCGATTAGGTACGTGTAGGATTAGGTATGAGGTTATATAGATATCCAAATTGGATGCACATCTATATTGTTTGGTAATAATCGGTTTTACAATACTATTTTAATATATATATATATATATATATATATATATATATATATATATATATATATATATATATATATATATATATACATATATATAAAATAACATTTTGGTATTGAAAACCTAATGTATTCACCAGGTTTTGCAACCTGCACCACTCATTTAATTTGTATCAACAATATCGATGCAAAGATACATTACATCGAGAGATTAAAGGATATGTAGATCATTAGTGTAAATTAATATAAGATCTCCATTTGTCCTTATGTTTTATATTAGTTATGACATCCCAAGTTTTGAAAGAATATCAATATCGAACATTCCTTCGGAAATGTTTAATGTTAAAATTTTCTCACATTGAAATAATATTTTTGGACTAATTTCAAAAAAAAAGAAATACTTTATTTTAAAATAAGCACAAATAACATTTAGTAAATGACCGTAAGTTTATGATGTCGGATAACCCTCAATCAACCTATCGAGAACCATCAAGTTTGACCCAATGTCAAACTGGTCAAAAGTCAATGGTCAAGCCAAAGATAATATAAATGGCCACTATCTCGTGACCTAGCATATGCCATGTCATGGTAGCCACACGACGAAATAGTCGAAAGAATGCCTACCGCCACATCGTGGTGATCAAAGCACCACGTCGTTGCATCTATTCTGGCCAACAAAATGGATTAAACTTTGAATCCTTTAATCCATGCATCTATACTTTCCAAGAGGCTTTCTTACACCTAATTGCATCATAAAAATATTTGTTTTATGGATATGCATGTCTAATGCATGTCTTTTGAAGCTAGGTCTAAAATGAAAGAAATGAGCTCAAAACTCATACTTGAAATTAACGACTCCAAAGAATATTAGATCTAGAACATATAACCACAAAGGGCCTCAAGGATCGATAAAGTTGCCAGCTTTAAGGAATCCATCCACTCAAACCACATTAAACATGGAAAAAGTGCTCAAAACCCTAGATCTAGAAAGGTTACACACAAAAGTTTTGATTTTGAGGACTTAAAAAGGTCTAAATTGTGTTTAAAAATGTGGTGATGAGCTTTCTTGCTAACTCTTGGACTAAGAACGCCTTCTTTCTTCAAACCCACAAAACACCACCAAAAAGCTTCAAGATACGACCAAGGGAGGATAGGATTTGTTCTAAGACAAGGAGTGATAAAGGTTGAGGGTGAACATACCCTAGCCATTACACCCCTTAGACATGGACACTAACCTAAAAAATTAGGGTTTTGCATAATGGTCACCACCACGCGGTGGATAGGTCCATGCTATATCGTAGTTCATTAAACGAATGTGTGTTCCATATAGCCTTGCCATGTCATGGTGCTTCTTCCACCACATCATCCACACCACCAAATCCCACATTTAGAAGCTCTAAAGTGAGCAAGTGTCAGAATAAGTATTCCTAGAACGGGTGTAGAAAATATTTTAATCAAGAGGTTTATCCCCATAATTAAAAAAAAGACAAAATCCAAAAATTTGAAAATTCGGCCAAACACACAACGTTGCATCCGTCGCAGATCAAAATAATAAAATTTCAAGTTTTTGTAAGAAGTGCATATAACTAAATCCTAATGGCTTTGATACAATACTTTACAATCTAACTAGAGAAATGATAAATTACTAACCTCTTTTTGTTTGATTATGATCTTGTAACCATCAGCTCTTGCAATTGATGAAGGACCCAAAGTAGTTGATCTAATGTAGTCAGACTCAAAACTCCAAAAAGTTAATAAGCATTAACCATAGTGAAGTTTTTTTTTTTTTTTTTTTTTTTTTTTTTTTTTTTTTTTTTTTTGAAAATTCAATAACCCTAGGAGAGGAGTTATAATTTCCACAAAAGAAGAGAGGGAAAGTGAATGAACGGTTTCTAAAAGGGAACGAACAACTAGGGTTGGATCTCTAACATTCTATCTATAGACATCAAATAAATCCTTAAGAGATTCAAACTCTTAGGATAATCATTACCTTATTCAAAACATGCCTTATCCTTATCCATTGATCACCTAAAATCATTATTACCACTCTTCCAATAGTTTTTCTAATATGCTAATTAATCTCTATGAATTAATCAATATTCAACCCTTTTAATTAATTAAAACTATTTAATTAATTACCAAATAATGTCCAATTAATATAGTAATCACTTAATAAATTAATAACTTAGTTTATCTGCATTTCATTATAGATCATTATGATATGAGGTCAACCCAAAATGACCCTTTATTATTTGAAATATTACCAAATAATTAATGACCGTGGACACCATTTTCAACACATTGTCCTTGCATTCACATGGTACGTTTGATGCCCAACATACCAAAAACATCCCAAACTTCTTATTTAAGTATTGTACCTTGGTCCGAATGCATCAAAACCTCCGATAACCTTTCCAAATGAATCTAATGGATGTATTAAGTCTTAAGAGCTTATTGTAATCATAATTACATCACATTTCATTCATGTCTTAATTCTTAAATGTCTTGGTTTCTCATTAGATTAATGATGAACTCATGAATGTGCCAATCATCTATTTTATGTCTTAGGTGATTGATGAATTCAACAACCTCTCTAAATTGCTTTCCTTTTCACTTAATGACCATTATCGATCTTCTCAAATATGAATCAATCATTATATAAGTTCTAGTCATAATCTCAAATCATGATTCCAAACATCCAACCACAATTCGAAGATGTTATAGAGTTGTGAGGCTCCAATTTGTATAAAACATTTGTGAGCATATTTAGATCTTTAAACTACATTTTAAACATTCAAATAAATGTAGTTTTAAAATCATTAATTCCTTCCAAGTGTTTACATAATACTTTGAGGTTAGCTTCAATTAAAACTATTTTATTCCATTCCAATGGTGATACACCATTAGGTTCAACAATTTCAGTCATACAGACAAAATTTACATTCTTTTAACCTTTAAGTTCTTTCAAAACTTCCAATACCACTTTATTCAAATCCTTTGACTAAGTTTTATTGTTTTTCATAAAGGGTTTTAAATACTTGATTGACTTAAGATCATAAATTTCACTTCAAATGGTGATTAACCATTGGAATCTCCAAGTTTACTCACAAAACATCTATGGAAGACCTGGAATCACTATAAAGATCAATAATAAATGAATAATTAAGTCTATTACTCCATTAATAAATCTGGATTTAGATTCAAAAGTTTATCTACAAACTAGATTACAACTCCTTCAAGCTTATATACAAATCAACATTAAGTTAGAGGTCAAAATCTCTAAATTCTAGCATTGAAGACGAAATCAACCGTCCAATGGGTAGAATAGTGATACCTTGATGTTCTAGAGTATAGTACTAGCATCAAAACCTCATTCAATCACAAAAAATCGTCAAACTAAAGATTAAGAGATATATGGTTAAAACACCTAAAAATCTCCATTAATCTTCATTCAAATGGTTGTAAAGGAAGATGATGATGAAGTGTAACATCCCAAAAATCATTAAAAAATCATTTTTAAAACAATCTCAAAATCCATAATTCACACAAAACATAGTTTCCAAAACCATAAATAAATCAAAGTATCCCAAAATCATAAATCAAATAAATATCCAGGATGATGTGCACAATCACGCCTTCGCCTTTCCCCTTACCTTTGCTGTACCTGAAACCATAAAATCAAACTATAATTCAAAGATTAAGTGAGTTTCCCCAAAGTAACCCACAAAACAACATATATAAAATGCACGCAACCAAGACTACAACACAAGGTTGGATTGCCACCGAGCCTTCAACTACAAGCTAGACCGCTCCCAAGCCTACAACATAAGTTAGACCGCTCCATTGGGCATATAGTATCAAATGGACCGCCCGAGTATCTTGGCCTTCATCACAAAGTAGGACTGCCTCAACCCAACCATACAATAACATGTCGACATATGCAACAATAATCAAATACCAATTGGTACTGGTAATCATATAGATCTAGCAGTCAAACATATAACCAACGAATACATGTAATAATACAGATCTACTAGCCTAACATATAACCAACATAATATCATCCTATATATAAAGATAAATAACCTAGTGGGCCATCATTGGTGCCTTCAACCCATAAGTACAGAGAGGAAAACTCACCTCACAATCTGAAAGATAGTTGAACTGATCATTGCTCCAAACACTCTCTACAACTCACGTATATAATAAATAGGGACCCAATCTCAATCTACAATTCAAATTACCCCAAATAACCTAAAGTCAAAATTAGTCAAAGTCAACAGTCAAAAGTTAAAGGTCATCATTCAGACCGAGTATGTCATACGTACTAGCTCTACACCCTGCTTAGAGCATTACTTGGCTTTTATGGGACAAAACAGAGCTACACGTTGTGTACCCGTATGTACTCCCTACAAACTCACGCTAAAGCTAAACATCCCATTAAGTGCTTAATATAAAAAGGCATCACATCCACCTCTTAGATATAGTCTAAATAAGTGTCCTAAGTGATAAAGTTCCAAAATTTATGCACCTGCGTGGCTTATCAAGGCTCAAGAAAACCCCTAGTCTTATAACAACTTCTAAGGATCTCAAACTCATGTATGGATGGTTGGATATGGCCACGACACGATTTTTTTTTGACTTAATACCCTTAAATACTTCTGGAAATGAACCTAACAATGTCTAGTGTCATTCATACTAAAATGGACTAAAATAATGGGACAAAATGGCATAACTTCAACATCTAAACTAGATCTAAAAATGGAAGCATGAAGGTACAAACTTTATACCTTCCAGAGATGAATTGGGGAGAAGAACTTCCAGATCCAAGGATGCATCAAGCTTACAATCAACTCCACCACCTTATTATTTCTTAAAAAGCACCCAAGGAACATTATTTAAGCATACAATGCGCCAAAATAGGTTTAGGGTTTCAAGGGAGACATTAGGGGGGAATGAAGGTTGATAATGGAAGGGTTTCATGAACGTTAAGGTCCTTGAATAGGTCTCAAAACCCCAGTATTAGGATTTGGACTCTGGCCACCTACGCCCTGCGTACTTAAGATATATGCCCTGTATAGATCATTAAAGGTCCGTATCCAAGTATCCATCTACGCAAAGCGTAAAAGGATATCTACGCCTTATATAGTTCAAAACCAAATACTTATACTTAATAATTAAAGAAATGGATTTACCTGCAAGGACCATGTGTTACAACTGTCCCCCACTTGAATCAAACTTCATCCTCAAAGTTCAACACTTCGAATAAATCTGGGTAATGCTCTCGTATCTATGCCTTAGGTTCCCAAATCCATTCGGAACCCTTCCGATGTTGCCATTAGACCTTGACTAAAGATACCACCACCAATTTGCGCAAGGCCTTCTTCCTATCCAAAATAGCCATTGACGTCTCCACAAAATTTAGGCGCTTATCCACTTGAATGTCATCCATCGAAACCACCATGGAGTCTTCAACCACAAAATTTCGAAGTTGAGAAACATGGAAGGTGTTACGAATTTGAATAAGCTCCCCAGACAGATCTAGTCGACATGCTACCTTTCCAGTCTTGGCCACTACTCGGAACGATCCAGTAGATCAGGGCCCCAAATTTCCCTATTCCTAAAGTGTATAACACCTTTCCAGGGTGATAACATCAGTAAAACCATATCCCCAACCTAGAACTCTATCCCGGGTCATTGTCGGTCGACATAACTCTTATGTCAGCTCTGGGTTGTCTATAATCTCTGTCTGGTCTACTAAATAAGCTTTGTAATTTGAAGGACCACCTTGGTACTACCTATTACCCTGTGGTTGACCTCTCCCTAACAAACTGGTGTACACCATTTCCTCCCATAGATAATCTTGAAAAGTGGTGCACCAATACTAGAATGATAGTGTTGTTGTAAGAAAACTCAACTAATGGAAGGTAGGAGTCCCAACTCCCACTGAAATCGATCACGTAATCTAGGGATGAGAATTTGGCCCAAAAACCCGAACCGAACCGAACCAAATTAGGCCCGAATAAGCAATTTGATTTGGTTTTCGGGTATCTATATTAAGCTTATTCGGGTTTCGGGTTATTCAGTTGGGGTTACCCGAATAAGGGCTTATGCGGGCCAAATGGACCAAACCAAATTTGAAAAGTCACATTTTTTCCCTTGATTGATAGCTTATTCGTTCATGTACAACCAATTAATATTCTCGAATAGTTAATTCGTGTTTGAAAAATGTTATTTTGGATATGGTTAAAAACTTAATATTCATATTTTAATTTGGGTGTGGAATGTTTAATGTTTAACTTATATATAGATTTTTAGATGTTTTGGGTGTTTAATGTTTAGAGTTTAATATGTTGCTTCATAACTATATCTTAAGATTTTGGTGTTTGAATTTTACATTTTAATCAAGAATAGTTAATCCATGTTATCCGTGTTTATATTCTTAGTTCACAAATTCTAACTCTTTTTGCACCTTTGGAACAATTATATATACTTTGTATTATTTTTAATTAACAAATTTGTTTCTTTAAAAGATTTTTTATGAAATCATAAAATACAAAAGTCATACAAAATACAATAGTTATAATCACATTGTAAATGTTATTTGGGTTATTCGGGTTATACAATCATAATAGGTCATTGTACATGTTATTTGGGTTATTTGGGCAGGAACCGAACCGAACCAAATAAAACCCGAACCAAACCGAACCCGTATTGCTTATTTGGTTCGGTTTTTGGTTCATACAAATACCCTTATTCGGTTCTCGGGTTATTCGGGTTCGGGTCGGTTCGGTTTGATTCTGGCTCGAATAACATCCCTAACATAATCCCTCAACATATCCTCAAGCATCTGAGTTGTCTACTCACTCTGTCCATCAGTCTGAGGGTGATCAGCAGACCTGAAAAGTAGTCTCATACCCAAATCCTCATGAAACGTTTGCCAAAACCATGAAGTAAACCATACAAAGCGATCCGATATAATAAAGACTAGTAAACCATGGCGAGCGACAATCTCACTAACATGCACATCGGCCAATTTATCGGCCAAGGAACTCTCCTGAATGGCGAGAAAGTGGGCACTCTTGGTCAAGTGGTCAACAATAACTTGGTGATAAATTTCACAGTGATATGTTCCTCTTTCCATATGGGAACCTCTAAGGGCTGCAACTTTCCATGTGGCCTCTAGTGCTCAGCCTTGACCATCCGACATTTCAAGCATCTCTCCATGTACCATGCAATCTCTTGCTTCATTCATAGCCACTAATAGCTAAGTCTGAAGTACTGATACATCTTTGTGGCTTCAGGGTGAATCGAGAACCTGGACTTATGAGCCTCCTCCAATATTATCTGTTTGACCTTACTAGAAAATGGCACCCATAACCGACCTCACCGGGTCAAAAGTCCACGAAATTTGGTAAAAAACCTGTCAATCTCAACCGTGATCCTATCCTGCCTCCAATTTTTTTCTTGACTCCCTTAGCCTGAGCCTCGCTGATCAAATCTAAAAGTGGGGAGTCGATGTTCATCCTCAAACAGTTCTTTAGAGCAGGAGTACTAGTCACCTTGTAGCTCAAAGCATCGACGACCACATTGGCCTTCCCCGGATGATAGAGAATCTCACAATCATAATCCTTGACCAAATCAAGCAATTTATGTTGCCTAATGTTCAGAACCGACTAATCCATAAGATATCTCAAACTCTTATGATCCGTGTAGATGCTACACCAGACCCATTAGAGATACCATCGCTAAATCTTGAGGGCAAACACCACTGCCCCCAACCCCAAATTGTGAGTCGGATATCTAACCTCATGAGGCTTTAACTTCTTGGATGCGTGTGCAATGACTATACCTCTATTGTCACATCCCCAAACCTCTATTATCACTCATTCTACTGCTTATCGGATCCTATATATATATATATATATATATATATATATATATATATATATATATATATATATATATATATATCACCCTGGTGTATAAACTAAGGGATCATAGAATTTGCATTATGGGCACATTTTTAGTGTATGTTCTTGTTATTGAAAACATAGTGTAATGCTTATACTATAGTAGTGTCTATAATAGTGCGTGGAATCCACCAGAAGTAATTGAAAATCATGTACTGTGGTTTGATTAATTATCAAAACGTTTGTATGAAATCCTTTTCCCAATACATAATTGAATTGTACTAGTGCAGATATATTTTATATTAACATAAAATCTTTGAATTAGTGTTAATCCCGTTAACCTTGTTTATACTTCTTGTGAGTTTCATATAAACATACTAATATGACCTAGTGGCCTCTACGACGTTCTTCAGGCGTCGGTGTTTATGACATTTGTCACACCCCCAGGCATGCTTGCCTAACTGTAGCTAGCAGTTTGGATGTGGAATTTTCAGTCCCGTATAGATCTATACACAAATCTCACGCTCTCCATCCGGGAGACTCTGGTTATAATTTATAGGACTTGAACTTGTACCTTGGTGGGTACCCGAAGTAGTGCCTCACAACCCTGTATTAACTGGTTCTACGTATAGTGTTATAGTGTTCTCTTGTATTAGTAATCGTTTGTATTATCCTGTCGTAATGTAATTTGTAATACAAAATAATTATACTTAAATAATTATTTTAATAGTGTATCCTTTTAGTAGTGAACTAGAGTAGTGTTCCATAAACTATACCTATTATAGTTTAAATGTATGTTCTGTATGCATTGAAAGTTCTTGAGGTTAAACAGTTTGTATAACTCTTATGAAATGATAAGAAAGGTACCCTTTTGCTCGACATGTTACAAAAGGGTTAAAGATTTATTTAAATAAAATTTGTATTAAGATATGTATAAGACATATACATATAACCTTGTACTTCATAATAATGTATAAAATATTTTAAGTAGTTTGAAAACACTTTTATATATTTTAAATAAGTTGAAACGACTTGATGTAGTTTAAAACTATTTGAAATCCTTTGAATATTAACACAAAATTTCTTTGTCCTTTACTTGTATCCCCCTAAAATGTTTAAAAATAGTGAAAATGTAGGAGTATGAACTCACCTCTAGTGTGTACTCGTGTTTGGATAGTGTAGCGGTAGTGATATAGTAGTGACGATCCTCAGGCTAGCGTACGTGATAATAACGTTAACCTAAAAATAATTGAATTCGTCGTTGTATTTAAATTAATAAGAATATTAATTTAAATAATGTGTTAAATAATAACTTAATTATATGGAAGTCTTACAATTAATTGGAAATGTTGGAATTGGAGTTTATGGTTGAAAATGGGTTTAAGATTGGAAATTGGGGTTCATGGTGTGTTCTTGGATTATTATGAAGATTTGAATATTGGTATGAAGATTTGAAGATGGTTTGAATGTTCTTGGTAGGGAAATATGAAGATTTGAAGATCTGGGCATAAACACTTGAAGATTGAAAGGAATTGGAGTTGTTCACGGATGAAGATGAGAAAAAATATGGGAGTTTTCACAGTTGAAAAATAAGAAATGAATTGATTTAGTGTGTAAACACACACACACACACACACACACACACACACACACATATATATATATATATATATATATATATATATATATATATATAGGGGGTGTTTACGGATTGAATTTGGGCTTGGGCTTGGGGGTTTACGGTCATACTTGGGTCTTGGTTGATGTTCACCCTAATCCGTGAACTACATTTCCCTTATTACTCTTTGGCTACAAACACAAGTTTGGAGGGTTCTATGACCGTGAACCTAGTTTATGGATTACTTTTTGGACCGTGAACACATATAATGTGAATTATTTATGTTAAACCTTGATCTTTAGCTAAATGTTGAATTATACCTTCCTATTTTAGTCTAGGTATCTTTCTATACTTTTTTGTTAGCTTTAGAAACAAACCCTAAGGCTATAGAGGACACCTTTTAACAAGGATTGCAATGTGATTCAAACTAGCACTCGGTTAGGGTTTAGACCATGCTAGGTCAAAAATTTGGAGTTATGACATCTATGTATAAGAACCACCCCTAAACGTGTGATCGACGCATCATAAAAAACCATAAAATCCTCAAAACCCTCAAGGAGGGCATTACCAGGGCCTCATATAACTTCCTCCTTAGAGTCTCAAATGCATCCTGTTGCTCAGGCTCCCAATAGAAATCCAAACCCTTCTTCTTCAAGTGGGTCAGAGGAAAAATAATCTTGGAGATTTTCTGAATAAATCTTTGAAATAACCAGTCAACCCCAGAAAACTCCTAAGCTCGGACAGGGACTTTGGGACCTCCCAATCAATTATTCCACTGTTCCACTGAATAATTGTTGTTCTTCACTCTTCAAACATCAGTTCTTCTTCCTTCTTCATTCTGACTTTCACCATTGCTCAAAAATCATTATTAAGTTATGTAATTTGTATTTTAATTGTTTTTGGTTTTATCCAAATGCCATGAATGATCAAAGTTGTTAACCTTTTCAATTTTCTGATTTTTTATTCCAGATTGGTAGATTCCATTGTTCACTAATTCCATTGTTCACTGATTCCATATTGGTTTATTCCATTGTTCACTGATTCCAGATTGACAGATTCCATTGTTTTTTAGCTTTCCATTATCTCAGGGGCGGTATAATCTGAATTAATATCTTCTATACTTATAGTTATTATAAATCAAATAAATAATAATCATGTCAAAGAGAAAATATGAATCTGGTGCTTCAACAAGGAAACAAAAAAAATGCAAGAAGAAGGTTTTATAGATAAACAAAAAGGGTTGTTTTTTTTTAATATTTAACTACAAACAAAGATATTGAGGATGAACAACAACAAACTAATGTTGATAATGAACAAGAACAAGCTAATGTTGATAATAATGATCATCAACCAACTAATATTGAAAATGATAATGATCAAACTAATATTGAAAACGATAATGAACAAACTAATATTGAAATTGATAACAAACAAACTAATAGTGAAAATGATAATGAACAAACTAATATTGAAATTGATAACGAACAAATTAATAGTGAAAATGATAACACGTCTTTAAACATATATGATCAAAGTAGATGAAATAATATTAGTACTAATTTAAGAGATTTAATCGTAGAAAAATATTCTATTAAGATTTGTGATTTTAAATTTCCAAAAGATCAACATTTAAGAAACTTTAATACATCTCTTTGTATGCAAAAAATACTAAATGGAACGAACATATTTGATTTATTCATAGATGTAGATAGAGTTTTTTGTTATTGTTGTAAATTATTTAATATGAATACATCTACATATTTATTAGCATATAAATGTAACAATGATTAAAATAATATTTCTAGTGTACTAAAAAGACACGAAGGAAGTAACAAACACATTCTTAATATGAGGTCGTGGATTGACTTAGAAACTAGATTAGCAAATAATAAACAATTGATAAGCACATCCAAGAACAAATAAATAAAGAAAAAGAACATTAGAAAAATGTGTTAATAAGAATCATTGTTGTAGTAAAAACTTTAGGAAAAAATAATTTGGCATTTTGTGGAACAAATGAAAAGATTTACGAAGAAAATAATCGTAATTTTTTAATTATAATTCAAATGACTCCGGAATTTGATCTTATTATGCAAGAACATATTAGGAGAATTAATGACAAAGAAATTCATAATCATTATCTTGGACACAATATGAAAAATGAACTTATTGGTTTATTAGGAGAAGAAGTTAAAAGTAAAATTATTAAAAAAGTAAAAGAGGCTAAATACTTTTCAATAATACTTGGTTGTACTCCCGATACAAGTCATAAAGAACAACTGTCAATTATCTTACGATGTTTAGATCTTTCAACAACTCCAATTGAAGTTAATGAGTACTTTCTAGGATTTTTAATTCTCTTTCATACAACCGTTAAAGACTTATATGATCTTATAGTTGGTGAAATAAAAAAATATAGGACTAAATATAAATGATGTTAGGGGTTAATGTTATGACAATTGATCAAGTATAAAAAGAAAACATCAAGGTGTACAAAAACGATTGTTAGATATTAACCCTAGAGCATTCTACACTCATTGTGGTTGCTATAGTTTAAAGTTAGTAATTGATGATATAGCTAATTCGTGTGATAAAGCTAGTGAACTTTTTAGAGTTATACAACGTATATATTCGATATTTGTTTCATCAACTCAAAGGTGGAAAATATTAGAAGATAATAATTAAACCTAACACTTAAATCACTATCGCAAACTCCTTGGAAAAGTAAGGTAGAAAGTGTAAAAGCAATTAGATTTCAAGCATAACAATTAAGATAAACACTTTTACAATTATCTAAAAGTTATGGTGATCTAAAAATTAAAAGTGAGGTTAAATGTTTAGCTACATATGAACTTTAAAACTATGAATTTTTATTAGGAATGATTATTTGGTATGGTGTTTTGTTTGCTATTAATATTATTAGTAAAAGCTTGCATTCAAATGATATGTGTTTTGATGATGCTATAAATCAACTAAATGAATATTTTTGTTTCTTTGTAGAATATAGAGAAAACGGATTTGAAAATGCTTTAGATTATGCAAAAGAATTGACTTTAAAAATGAACATAAATCCTGAATTTCTTGAAAAACGTAACATTCAAAGAAATAGACAATATGATGAAAATGTTGCTAATGAAACTATTAAAACTCATGTTTAGTAACTGATTACTTTTTATATATAGTACATAAAGTTATTACTTCACTTAAAAGTAGATTTTAACAATTTAACGAATTCAAAAATATTTTTGGTTTTCTATTTAATATAGAAAAGTTAAAATCATTTGTTGAAAATACTTTAAAAGAACATTGTTTACATCTTTAAAAAAATTTAAAGCATGATGATAGTTTAGATATTGATGGTTTAGATTTATTTTATAAACTAAAACTTTTAAGACATATTGTACATTTAGAACGTAATACAATTATTAATATACTTAATTACATTAAAATTTTTAGTTTTTTCCAAATACATATGTTGCCTATAAGACTATGTTAACTATTCTTGTAACCGTTGCCTCTATAGAAATAAGTTTTTCTAAATTAAAACTATTAAAAATTATTTAAGATCTTTAATGTCACAAGAAATATTAAATGAATTAACTATTTTGTCAACTGAAAAACATTTAATAAACGAAATTGATTATGAAAAATTTATTAAAGAATTTGCATCTAAAATGATTAGAAAAATTAACTGTATGTCATAAAATATAGACAAAATTACAAAAATAATCCCTGTGGTTTGCTAAAAGTCACAAAGTCAGTCCCTGTTAATTTTTTTGATGTAAATTGTCCTAATGGTTTGCAATACTTGCAAATATGACCCTTTTTACTAACGTCGTTAGTATTTAGCCGTTAGGGACTGAATCTGTAAGTAGGGGTGTAAACGAGCCGAGCCGAGCCCGAGCCTGACAAAGCTCGAGCTCGGCTCGTTTAATTTGAGGAAGCTCGAGCTCGAGCTCGAGCTCGATTCGAGCCTTAAAATGAAGCTCGAGCTCGGCTCATGAATAATTTAGTGGGCTCGCGAGCCTAATCGAGCCTAAACGAGCCTCTGTGTGTGTGTGTGTATGTATATATATATATATATATATGTGTGTGTGTGTGTATGTATGTGTGCTTGTGTGTGTGTATGTATATATATATATATATGTATATATATATATATATATATATATATATATATATATATATATATATAGGCTCGTTTAAGCTCGTTTAGGCTCGCGAGCCCATTAATTGAAGCTCGGCTCGAGCTCATTTAATAAACGAGCCTCATATTTAGGCTCGAGCTCGGCTCGGGCTCGTTTAATTCGATCTCGAGTCGAGCTTTTAACGAGTCGATCCCGAGTAGCTCACGAATAGTTCGGCTCACTTACACCCCTATCTGTAAGGGTATTTTCGTCTTTTCAAGTATATGAGGAACTGAAATCGTTACATTTAGTAAACCAAAGGGACCATCTTTGTTATTTGCCTTAAAAAGTCAAGAATTGAAGGGGTTGCGGTCGAACTCACGACCTCAACCTTTATGGCAAATCTCTTAACCAACTGAGCTAAACCCTTCCACATTTTTGCTTTCCTAAAACAAATTTATATAGTACGAAAATCGTTAAAACATATATAATAATAATAATAATAATAATAATAATAATAATAATAAAACATATTTTTAAAAGTTTTTTTTTTTAAATAAAACAAATATATTTTTGCATATTATATTAAAAAAATTATACAAATAATATATATATATATATATATATATATATATATATATATATATATATATATATATATATATATATATATATTAAATGTATTTTGTTTCGTTAAATATGTTTTTTTATATATTTTAAAAATACATTTTCATATAATATGTTATTACGTTGTATTTGAATGCAAAATCGGTCGAATTGTTTTTATTAAAATATATCACATTAATTTTGGAATAACCACATTTTCTTAAATGTTTTGTTACATAGATTTGACAATAGTAATCCGGACATTGTTCGTTGGTATTATAATACCATATTTCCAATTTAGGATGAAAAATATACTTATATCTTCGTTAAGCTAACGCTTATAAATAACATTTTATTTTTTATTTTCATTTTTATAAACATAAACAAGATCTCATGAATTCCAGCAAAAAATGTTATGTTTTTTTTAATATGTATTTTTTAAATCAAAAAACGGTTTTTGGAAAACCGATTGAGCCAATACAAAAACTTATTTGACCGATGAAACATATTATATAAAAATGTATTTTTTAATTACATAAAAAAACATATTTACATAAAATAAATACATAAATAAAATATAAAAAACATACTTCAAATAAAATAAATATATACAAAAAACTTTTTTATGTTTTTTAGGATTACGTTTTTATATGATATGTTGTTACGTTTTTTTATGTATTTAAAAGTATACAAAAACATATTTTTTAAATACATAAAAAAATATATTTTACGTAAAACAAATATGTAAAAAAACAAATAATTGTTTGTATTTTTTTACAATACCCTAAAAATATATTTTGTTTTATTAATTTTTTTAAAATATGTTTTTTTTAATATTTTATTATTAATTTATTTACGATTTGTAGATAATATTAGTTAGTTTTCGAAAATATAAATCAAATGTTGGTTAAGGTTTTGGTTGATTAAGGGACAAAGGTATGAGGTCCGAATCTAGTATCTTTCATTTTCTATTATTTTAAGACAAATTACAAAAATGGTCCCTATGGTTCATCAAATGCCACGAATTCAATTCCTTTATACTTGAAAAGATGAAAATACCCTTACAGATTCAGTTCCTAACGGCTGAATACTAACATCGTTAGTAAAAAAGGCCATATTTGCAAGGTTTACAAACCACAAGGATCATTTACATAAAAAAAATTAGCAGAAACTTACTTTGTGGTTTTTGGCAAATCACAGGGACCATGTTTGTAATTTTGTCTAAAATATATTTAAAAAAAAAACATATACATAACAAAACAATTGAACTCGGTTATTTATAAATTTTTTAGTTTATTATTCCATTTCAATCTCACATAAATCTCAGATAAATAATAGTTTATAACACTTAAATTTTTTATTCATTTATAACCTCAAACTAATTTAACCGGCCATATGCCAAAGCTATAACAAATTTAACATCATCACTACATTTGCTGTAAAAAGAGCATAAATTAAGAAAATCAGAAAACTATTACGTGGACCTGTGAAATCTTAACTATTACAAAAGTGAAACGTTTCTTAAACAAGAACAGAACACCATTATTTGCCAATCTCTTGAGATCTTCAATGATACCTGCATTTATGTAAAAAGATTCCACCTTTATGAAATATGCAATCTTGCTAAGACACGTATATGTAATGAGAAACTAAAGTGACACTTTCTCAGGACATAATACACCTCACCATTATTTGCCAATAAACAAATATAGTGGCATGTATCATTGGGGGATACAGCAGTGTTGGCCAAACTCCCAACACAACGAAGGAATGCCCATATTGCTGTCAAGAACACGCATTACATACTTGTACCATGCTTTATCGTATATCTAATGACCAATAATGTCATATTCAAGTATATATACCAAAGCATAGAGGATAAGGTTACTATAACAAAAACTCCTCAGCTTACCTTTCGACTCACAAAGATGGCTGCTGCTTCAAGATTTAGCATCAGATGCCAAACAAAGTCCATTAGCTTGCCTAGCAGATCGCATCCAACCACTCTTCGAATCGAAGAACTGCTCAACAAGATCAAAACAACAACAGCGTCTACAGAGACAATCTGCAGTGGTTTATCCCAGCTGACAGGATTGTACGAATGCATGGATGAGCTACTAATTTCCTCAAACACCCACGTTTTGATGTCTCGACAACAAAACAAGAAATGGGTCGATGAGCTAATGGAGGAATCTGTGATGCTCTTGGATGTTTGTAGCAATATAAGGGATATTCTATCAGAAATCAAAGGCCATAGTAGGGATCTTCTTTGTGCTCTACGGAGGAGAAAGGGAGACTTGAATATCCAAAACAGCATAACAAAGTACAATTGCTTTAGAAAGAAGATGATAAAAGACGTTAGAAAATTGGTTGCTAGTTTAAAGCAAGTCGATAACGTGACCAGTGGTGGCTCAGTGGTGGTTGATTCAGATAACCACCAGCTTGCCGCAACGATCAAGGCGGTAATGGGCGTTGTTGAAATGACGATTTCGGTTTTCAACTCTTTCTTGATGTTCTTATCTGTGCCGATTTTGAAGGCAAACAGATGGTCGTTTGTTGTATCGAAGTTGATACACAAGGGGATTGTTGCATGTGAAACTCAACAAGAACATGGAATTCTGAATGAATTGGAAAGTGTTGATTCTGCATTGCAAAGATTATGTAAACATGGATCGTTGAGTGGCGAAGGGGGGAACGTGGAGATTGCTCAATGTCGATTGCAGAGACTGGGAGTTCAGATTGAAAACATGGAGAGTGGGTTCGAATACATGTTTAGGTGCTTGATTCGAACCAGAGCTTCTCTTCTCAACATCGAAAACATGCATATGCATTAACTTTTTTAGCGGATATGCCTATGCTTTCGAGTTTTTTATTTGGATAGCTCATGTACATTCATGCAAGTGCATATGAACATGTAAATATACGTTGTAGCTTCTGTATTACTTAATGGACTTATAAAAAATTATTCACGTAAGTTATCAATGGGTGTTCATTTTTTTCGGTGCTGGAAAAACGAATTAATGGAGATCATTAGGAAAATTAGATTTTTCCGGTAAGTTCAAATTTTACACAAAATTGCTCTCATTAATTTTATATTCCTTTTATTTCCCCAACTCAGTTGTCGTATTCCAATATTTTAAACTATATTTATTCATATCAGGAATGCATAAGTTTAATGAAAAAAAACTAAAATAAAATCTCCGCCACAAAAGGTTTTTCATGGTATTGCTCAAATGCAATTCGCCAATTACCATTGTTAAACATTATCAGCTTACATATGTAGTATTTTTGACGTTTATATGGTGTAACGACGACCAAGATTTCAAGTTGTGGAACACTAAAAGCAAGAGAAATAATAAGTCAATTGTAAATTTGTAATTGAAACTGCGAATACATTTAGAAGGCACCATGTTATGAAAAGACCAGCCGGTCAATGGAACGGTCTTTCATGACTCACATCTCCCAAGCAAAAGAGCTGTGTACTTTGGCCGACTTTCTAGGCTAACTTTGACTTTTGTGGCTCCAGTTTCAAGTTTTTCCTAATTTACTAAATAAGGGGTGTATGTGGAACGAAAAAGTTGTTGAAAATAATAGTTGTTTTGAGGTTTTTTGAGTAAGTTGCATGGGCCTTGTATAATGCGAAACCGAGTGGAATGAATGTGTTTGTGTTTTGAGGATGGGTATCTGATGTTAAGGTAATTTTTATTTCAACCCTATGTTCGAAAATTATTGTATTTTATCCCTTGTGATTAAAAGGAATTGCAAATGACTCATAGTAGCAATATGGTATTTTGGTCCAGATGTAGTACGTTGAGCGTACGTTATGTATGTTAGGTGTATTAGGCGTGCCCTAATATGCTGGTCGTACGTGAAGAAAGTGCGAACCCTAAATTTTAGAATTTAGTCCATATACAAATCCTATTATAGCCTCATGTCTTATTTCTTCATCAATCTCTCTGTGTGAAAAACGACCCCAAGCAAACCTAAAGTGAGAAGAATGCATCTTGAGCTCATTGGGGTGTTTTGTAGGTGTTCTTGAAGAATAAGAAAAAGGTGGTAAGAAGAGCTTGGGGCTTGAAAGCATATTGGATTTGGGATTTCCTTCTTGTTAGCAACCTTCAAGAAGTATAAAGTTTACAACTTGATTGTAAATCTAGACATTTCTTCCTTTAAGATACTTTTTGTCCCAAATATGGTGACTCTTAAGCATGACATGCTTTTAACCCAATAAATCAGACCTTAGTAGGGGTCTTCATCATAAAAAGGTGGTCTTCATGGTTAGTTTTGCTCCATGCATGCTATAGAGGGTATTAGACCATTTCCAATCCATCTCTATTTTTCTCCCAAAAATGGAGTAAACAATGGGACAAATAGTGTTTCATCTCCAACCGTATTCCATTTTTTACTTCATTTTTACCCCTAAAAAGTATATTCTTAGTATATTTCATTATTTCAACTTACATAGATTGTCAAACATACCCTTCTACTAATTTAGTTTTAACAAATATATAATCTATAGTTTTTTATAACATTAATATTAAATACAAAAGATTATATTTATAATAAACTTATAAATAAATATTATATATGCATTTATAAAAATATTACACATACATATTTTTAAATAAATATTAAATAAATAAGTAATAGTATTGTCACTTGTTGGTTTTTATTAGATTATTATTGTAATATATAGGTTAACTATATGGTTAATAGCATATGTTATCCTGTTTGTAATATATATTTTAATTATAAGTTTTTTGTAATACGTTATCGTTTTTTAAAATTTCAATATGTATTTAAATTTTTATATGAATTTGATGAACAAAAAACAAACCTTATATTTATAATTAATTAATATAATTTAATATATAACAAAATATTTTAAGTATTAAATATTATATTTAAATTATAATTAGTAGGTAAAAATGAACTAGAAATATATAAATATATAACAGGGGGACTAAAATTGACAACGCAAAGTTCATCCCCATTTTGAGAAAAATGAATAGTATAACACCATATTTGGTGTAATACTATTCATATTCCCCAAAATGGGGGAATAAATGGAGGAGGGTTGGAGAAGAATGGGGAAAAAATGAAGAATGGGAGTGGGTTGGACATGTTCTTAATGCATTAAGATGTTGAGATTTTGTGTTTTAAGCACTTAATGGACATGGAAAGTCATAAAGTTGGAAACTTTATGACTCTTGAGGATATTTTGGATTTGGATATGATTTTGGACGTGAAGATTTGGAGTATTAAGCTCTTAATGGGGAAAGGGCTCAACTGGCATGTACGTTGGGCGTACCAAGTAGTACACTACGCGTACGTGGTCAGCACCCTGTAAGCTGTTCAACCACCGAGTACGCCCCACGTATAGAAGAGTACGCCCAGCGTACTCGGTTGAGTCGACTCAGTCGGGTTGGCTTGGTTAGGTTGACTAGGCTAGGTTTTGACTTGACTTCTGACCATTGACCAGGTTTGACCAAGGGTATTTTGTGGAAAATATTATTAATGGATAATGTTTTGACATTTAGGATTTGGTTTGAGTTGGTATTTAGGAGCATAGTATTGATCATCTATTCGCCAGATTGTGAGGTGAATTTTCCTCACTGTACTTACGGGTTGAAGGCACCAAGGTCGGCCCATTAGATTCATATCATGTTATACATTGATTTATGATATGCTGAGTATGGGATAGATCTATACGATTATATGATAGTTGCTTATATGTGTAGACCGGTAGATCTATAGGACTATCTGTGATTTCTGGCTGCATGATTATATGTTTGTTGATTACGTTTGTTATATGTTATATGTCGACATATTGTAACATCCCGGAATATCAAGAGTAGAGTTGAAGGGCTAAAAGTGTAAATTTGAAAGGGCAACTCGGCGAGTCCATGGATGGACTCGGCGAGTAGGGTCGCGACTTTGGTCGCGTGTTAAGTGGCCTACTCGGCGAGTCCAAAGATGGACTCGGCGAGTAGGTGCTGAGTGGAGAAAACCCTAATTTCGGTGGATGAGCCCTATATAAAGGACATTATGCTCTCTTCCTAGTCTCCTTACCTTCCCTTGAAGTCCAGAAACCCTAGAAAGCGTGATTGTGGAAGATTGGAGTGCATTTGGAGCTTGGAGAAGTACTTGTTGAAGAAATCTTGAAGGAGAAGAGACTTGGATCAAAGGGCTTGCTTAGATTCGGATTCCTTGCTGTTGGGGGCTTCATTTTGAGGTAATATCCTGTTCTTGGGCTGTGTTCTTCTAGATTTATCATTTTGGTGTAACGACCGAAAAATCCAACCAATTTAAATATTTCAAAAACAACCCGATTTCATTAAATTATTACAAAAGGTTTTCAATACAAATCATTTAGTGTATTCCCAGAATCACATTACTACAAAATCATGAGGAGCGGTACGATCACGCCTTTGCCTTGCCACGGTCTCCTGAAGAACCTGAAAAACATTAAACCACAACTGTAAGCCCGAAAGCTTAGTGAGATTCCCCCAAAATACCAACCACATATACCATACACATAACATGCTATCTCATAACGAATCACAGAACAACCATGCATATCGGGTCTACTGTGGGACTGGTCCGCCTTGTTGGGCCTTCAGTCCACCGGGTCCACCCTTCCGAGTCCAATCATGTCCCTCGAGTCTACAGTGTGGTTGGTCCGCCCGCACTGGGCCTTCAACTCACCTGGTCCACTCTCTGAGTCCAATAATGTCCTTCGAGTCTGCAGTGTGGTTGGTCCGCCCGCACCGAGCCTTTAACCCACCTGGTCCACTCTCTAAGTCTATAGTATGACTGGTCCGCCCATGACCGGGCCTTCAGTCGGTCTGGTCCACTTTTCGAGCCTCGGCACGTCTGGTCCGCCCTCGTGGGGCCTACAGCCTATCCGGACCGCTCGCTGGGCCTTATACACTTTAGAGCTAGGGTTTGGGACATGATGGCTTCATTAAGCACTCAAACACAGGGACTTTAATGCACTCTAGACCTTCCCCATTCCAGATCTGAGGTAGCAACCTCAGATCTAACCTCCAAACTCCAAAACATACCAAGATAAGCTCCCCATAAACCCCAAAATGATGAATCCATATGAGTAACAGCCCAAGAATGACATATTACCTCAAAAGAACGTCCCAACTGCAATGAAACTCGAATCCAAGCAAAGCCCCTTGCTCCAAGCCTCCAAACTCCCAAAATTCCTTCAACAAATACTCTTCAAGTTCCCAAATGCACTTTGATCCACTCACACATGAATGCTAAGGGTTTCTGGACTTGAGGATGAGTAAAGAGGCTAGGGGAATGGATGTTAAGTTCTTTATATAGGGCTCAACCCCGAGAATTAGGGTTTTCTCCACTCAGCACCTACTCGCCGAGTCCATCTTTGGACTCGCCGAGTAGGCTACTTGACACGCGACCAAAGTCGCGACCCTACTCGCCGAGTTGCCTCAAAATTTACACTTTTAGCCCTTCAACTCCACTCTTGATATTTCGGGATGTTACAATTCTCCCCCACTTAAATTAGGCTTCGTCCTCGAAGCCTACGGCAACTCATCTCCAAAAATACTTCCACAACACGCCACCTGGCCTTAACCGGACCGGGTCCCTCAAGGCATACCCATCGAAACTCGAACTCACTTTCTCTTTCCTTGCGGTGTCCTGACCACCGTCTCAAACCGGGCACCGACTTTACCCTCTGATAACCACACACAACAACTGAGTACCACTCATGATGCAACACTGCTCCAAATCACAACTATTACTCGACCCATATGAGCTATAAATAACTATGCACCACCCGATTCCCGATCCGAGTCCAACTCTATCCATTCCATGCTGACAGAAAGACACACTCTTCAGAGCAACTCCCATGAGTTCACTTCTTGCAATCACATGCACATGCTGAACTAGCTCTAGCACCCTCGAGTTAGGAAAACCCATCACACTGACGACCCTTAAAACATCCCTCAGGATGAACCACTGCTACACAATTCCTTCATTGAAAACAAGCTGGGAATCCAAAACTCCATACCTGCATCCCTCCTGAGACTCTTGGCTCTAAACCCGCGGAATCCCTTCTGCGTCCTCAGCAGACACCCCATCATGATGTCATTCCATACCACCACCGCAATCACGCTGCTCAATGACCACCGTCGGACCACTCCGATCATAACTCTACACTGCCGCTTTCACTTCCACGAATTTACTCTTTCTCTCGGAGCTACACTCCTCTCTTCCTCTTTCTTTACCAAGGAAATCCACTTGGATGCCTTGTCGCCACGACAAGTGCCACAGTGCTCACCCAACGCTGCACCACCCTTTTATAGCATAACCGCTATCCATGCAACACGCATGCCCTGAATCTGCTCGCAAGGACTCTCGAGTCCATGCACCATCTCCACTAATCAAGATCAATACCCGGGGCCAGACCTTCTGATGCTAACACATCGCAACATACTCAATCCATTACCTCTCACCGATCTAACGACACCTACAGAGTCTTCAGCATGACTGGTCCGCCTTACCAGGCCTTCAGCCAAACTGGACCACTCTCATAACCTTCAGCAGACGTGGACCGCCCTCCAGGGCCTTCAGTCTAGCTGGACCGTTCACCGAGCCTTCGGCCTGACTGGTACGCCTATTGGCCTTCAGTCTACCCGGACCGCTCAACTAGCAATCAACATTCCAAGTTACCTCTCTAGGAAATCCACCCATGCATAATGTTCTAGCCCCCTAGGGGTTTCGAACTCTATCTCCATCATACATACGCGATCCCGGCCTGCTCCCAGGCCCTGCACAATCAAGCTCTTGGTCTGTATCCCGCCCCGCACGCCTGCCATTTACTCATACCAACCAATGCCCTTGGCTGACCGAGACACTACTGAATCCCATGCATGTAAACAACCTTTCATACTCGTCGATCCTCCGGAGAAATTCACTCAAACCAAGGCTCTGATACCAACTTGTAACGACCGAAAAATCCAACCAATTTAAATTTTTCAAAAACAACCCGATTTCATTAAATTATTACAAAAGGTTTTCAATACAAATCATTTAGTGTATTCCCAGAATCACATTACTACAAAATCATGAGGAGCGGTACGATCACGCCTTTGCCTTTCCACGGTGTCCTGAAGAACCTGAAAAACATTAAACCACAACTGTAAGCCCGAAAACTTAGTAAGATACCCCCTAAATACCAACCACATATGCCATACACATAACATGCTATCTCATAACGAATCACAGAACAACTATGCATATCGGGTCTACTGTGGGACTGGTCCGCCTTGTCGGGCCTTCAGTCCACCGGGTCCACCCTTTCGAGTCCAATCATGTCCCTCGAGTCTACAGTGTGGTTGGTCCGCCCGCACTGGGCCTTCAACTCACCTGGTCCACTCTCTGAGTCTACAGTATGACTGGTCCGCCCGTGCTCGGGCCTTTGGTATAATTTTCCTACAATAATAGTTTCCACTCGACCATAAAGATGGCACCTTATCAAGCTTTGTACGGACAAAAGTGTCGTACGCCGTCTTGTTGGCTTGAGGCTGGGGAAATGCAGTTTATGGGTCCTGAGATGGTCCATGAAACCGCTACAAAGTTGAAAATAATTAGAGAAAGAATGTTAGCAGCTCAGGATCGTCAAAAGAGCTATGCTGACAAGAAGCGAAGGCAGATGACTTTTGAAGTTGGAGATTCGGTTTTGCTTAAAGTCTCGCTGTGGAAGGGACTTATAAGATTTGGTAAAAGGGGAAAGTTGAGTCCAAGCTTTATTGGATCGTTTAAAGTTCTTCAAAGAATTGGGAACCAATCCTACAAGCTCGAATTAACCGAAGAACTGAATGGAATTCACAAAAATTTTCATGTGTGTTATTGAGGAAGTTAACGGGAGAAGTTCCCGATATAATTCCAATTTTTGAATTGAGAATTGATGAAAAAAAGAGGTTAATTGAAGAACCAGAGGCAATTATTGACCGAAAGACTAAGAAGCTTCGACGCAAGATGGTCGAATTTGTGCTTGTCCGTTGGAAACATTCGAATGGGCCAAATCTCACATGGGAAACGGAGAGTGACATGTTGAGTCGTTATCCGCATTTGTTTGTTGATGTGTGATTCCGGGGATAGAATCATCCTAAGGGAGAAAGAATTGTAACGCCTGTGTTTCCAGGATAGGCATTATGCTTGATGTAATAGTTTAGTTTAACCCTTGTAACTGTTTTTGAACTATTAACGATGAAATATTTGAGTATTATGTGAATTATGTGAATCATGTGTTTATTTTCTTAATTATTATGATTTAATGAATTAAGAATAAAATAAGCGTCAAATTTAAAGTGTGATATAAGCCCTATATCTTTGCATAAATATGTAGTGGTTGAAACAAGGATTCCGAAGATATAAAGAATGTCGAAATCCGAGTTATAACGAAGAAGTTATGACCTGTCGAAGTTTCACGACAAAACGGCAACGCTGAATGACGTAAAAAGTGAGATTTACGTTAGAGCAATATTTAGCGTTAGTGATCTAAACGAAAATCGTAGAGCTCGTTAAACCGAGAGCGTGCATAAAAAGAACGCTCAAATGTGACTTCGTATAAGGAAGTTATGATTTTTCTAAGTTTCGACTTAGTAGTATGCAGCCCGAATACTCGATTTGAGACCGAGTGGTTTTTAGCCGAAACAATATAAACGAGAATCGAAGATCTCGTTAATAGTAGTGAAACGATAAAAAGATAGGTGAAAACGGACGTCGGATGAAGAAGTTATGAATTTATAATGTAGTTTTCCTGTCTCAGCCTACTAAAAATAAATAATAAAATAAATTCAAAATTAGCAGATAGAGTCTAAACGAAAGTTGTAGAGCGTAGTCTCACCTATGCGGAGATATAAAGAACGTTGAAAACGGAGTTTGTATGAGGAAGATATGAATTTTTGAAGTTTATTAAATAATTTCGGTATTTAAGTTAATTATAAAATACCCGATATTATCCAAAGGGGGGGGGGGGGGGGGGGGAGTCAACGAGTTATCCAAGTTACACCCAGCGTAACCTTAATTACACCCAACGTAATTCGGTGGTTCAGCTCCTATAAAAGGAAGTCGAGGCTTCCCAGTTTCAGTTGCTATTTTCTTTCATTCTCTCGCGTTTTTACCTCGTTTTTTGTGCAAGAATTATCCCGAAGCCCTGGTATTATTCCAGTGACCCGAAGCAAGTCCCAAAGCCTCGAAGATCCCGAGAAGTGCAATTCTCGAGTCGAATCTCTGTCCGCGAGGAGCCCGGTTTTTGTGAAGATCTTCCAAATCTCACGAAGAATATTACTTATGCAAGTCGTAGTGTTGTCCGATCATCTTCTGACCAAGTGAGTGTGTAGTTACTTTCTTCTAACGCATAATTATGAAGTATTTTATACTAAATACGTGTTATGTGTATATTTTATTGTTATATGTTTGAATGTATATTCACTTTCTTCTATCTCATAGATATGGTTTATTCTTTATGAAATACGTGTTATGTGTATATGTCTCATCTGTTGTTTGGAATATGTAATGAATGAGAACGCTATACACGTTTTAAACTATGTAAAAAAATATATATTTTTATCTACTAATATGTTGGGTAGAACATGGGTAGATAGTTGTGTGATAAACAGATGAGAGGTCTTGATGTTGTTTTTGATTCAGTCATCTAGCGGAGTTTAGATGACGACCACAGACTTTTCTAGATAGTCATGTGGAACGCTAGTAGGTTCGCCACCTGTAGGTGTTAATGAACTTGGGTATTCATTCGTTGTACTCCATTCCCGTCATGGTTGCCTTATTTGACATATATTGGTGGGAAACCTCCGAATGCATGTGTTGTCGCCCCGATGAAATATTCTAAGACTAGTTTCCTTGTGTTAGTTGTTTTAGGGACGTAAAGTGAGAATAACGGAAATGGGTAATTGGGTTATTGTTGGTTAGTGGAATTAAACATAATTATTTATTGTGGGTTGAAAACCCTATATGCTCACCAGGCTCCCAAGCCTGACCCACTCAGTTTCTTTGTATTACAGGTAGTGGCGCCAGAGCATAAGTTGGATGATTTGTCAGGATATTTTGGATTATAGACTTGTTGTTGTAAATAACTGTTGTACGGTCTGTATTGAAATGTTTATGCTTTTTGTCTGTTTATCGGAACATGACATCCCATGTATTGTAATATAATGAAAAATACATTTCTTTAAGAAATGTTTTGGTAAATCTTATTTTTATCATATTTCGTTTTGGGAACAAATTCCGCAACTCTTTTAATCAAAGGATTACTCTAAAATCATTTTAAAAGCATAAATTAAACTGGGCTTTTTCTGGCCGTGATTTTGGGGATGTCACATTCATTGCTGAGGAAACCCCTCCGTAGTAGTGTCCGTCCCGATGAAAATCCTAGATTAGGTCCCTTGTAATAGTTGTTGTCATAAGGACGTAAAGTGAGGATAATGGGAATGGGTAATCGGGTTATTGTTGGTTGGTGAAATTAAATATAACTATTTATTGTGGGTTGAAAACCCTATATGCTCACCAGGCTCCCAAGTCTGACCCACTCAGTTTCTTTGTATTACAGGTAGTGGCGCGAGAGCATAAGTTGGGGAACTTGTGAAGACGTTTTTTATAGACCAGTAGTTGTATATAACTATGTAAGGTCTATGTTTTATTGTTTATGCTTTTGTATCTGTATCGGAACATGACATCCTGAGTTTTGATATATAATGAAAATACATTCTTTAAGAAATGCTTTGATAACTCTTATTTTATCATGTAATGTTTTGGGGACAAATTTCGCAACTCTTTTAAATCAATGGATTTACTCTGAAATTATTTTAAAAGCATAAATGAAACCAGTCTTTTCTGGATATGATTTTGGGGATGTCACACCGGATGACTCTGTGACGGTTAAGTTAGCGAAAGGCTATGTATTCGATTGATTCTACACAAGAGTTAAGAGCAAGGTTTTGTGTACTTACCTTCTTGACGAGTCGATCTATCTATTTATAGTGATAGAAGGAAGAAGCAAGCTCTTCCTATATCGACCTTGGCATGCCATCTTATCGCATTTATAGCATTATGCCTTTAAGGTACGACTATCGGTACTATTCATGTTGTTACACAGCTGTCTTGTGGCTGTGTAAGGATCCACCAGTCACGTATCCTCGTACAAGCTATATTCTCATAATTTCGAGATACTGCAATTACGGTTTCGACGTCACTTTGCACTTTCCCTTCGTTCCTTCCTTTCCTTAAAAATCATTATGCCAGTTCGATATTTAACGATTCGAGCATCTTCGAGATGTATGGGGCGACTATCTTCGAGTGATCCTCTAACATGCTGGTTCAGTATGTTTGGAAGGGATATATGTATTTTCGGACTATATCCTATTACTTAGTAACCATGATTTCAATTTGATCAATTTCTTCAATGAGTTAAAAGTAAAATCACATGGTCTCTGTTGTGAACCACGTATCAAGGATAAATGGGATAGATGTAAGGGATAACTGACAGGTCCGATCCGGATGGTGGGTGATAAGAGCGATCACCTATGGCCCATCGTTCCAACGAGGCCAAAAAATTCATAGTCTATGTAATATTGATATATAAGCAATAGTCTATTTTAAGAAAAAAATAGGACGAATTACGGAAAGGAGGAAATAGCCAAATTTGATACATTACTAGAAACAGGAAGAAGCAACATCATACGTTACCATTGTTCATAAAGAAGATGGATAGGGACAACAAAAAAATTAGGGATATTAGTTCGGAAAATTATAAATCAACAAACTACGAAGCAATAGAGCAAATATAGAATGGGTTGGTTGATTATGTCATATGAACTCCTAAGTCTTAATGGTTAGAATTTTACCGCATATATCCGTTTTGTGTTTGTAGCATCTATAAAGATAAGTTTTTAAAGGTGAAGTTCTTAAAAAAATACTTAACGTCACCGATCTCAAAATAAATGTGGAATGGTTTGACTATTTATGTAAATAAGATACCCTAGTCAAGATTGATCTTGATATTATTATTAATGATTTTTTTATCTAAAAAAAGTACATGAAATATTTTTCTTCAAATTAATGGATTTTAATGAATTCTTAGACTATATCTATGTATTTGATAATATTATTAATGATTTTTTAGAAAAAACTAGCAAAAAATTATATATCTTTAAATTAGTAGATTTTTACAAATTGCTTTGCTGTACTTAATTAAGTATTTGAAAGGCATTTTTATTTCCTTTCGATTCGGGTCAAAAATATGTTTAGCGGACCCCGATAACTGGTTCAAGAGGATAATACATCGTTGCAGCTCATAGGACATAGCCTTTACTGATGGGCTTTGTCACTAGGCCCAGGACAAGGACTTGTGAATAGAAATTTATGATCTAAATTCTAAAAGACAGTATTAAAAAAAAGAGAGTAAAGAGAAGGGAATAGTGAGCTTGACAGACTAGGTTCAACCCAATTATCGTTCCACATCGATATTAAATTTCCTTTCTCTGCTTTACTTTTCAAAAAAAAATTCTAATTAAAATCAGCAAGCTATGAAACAATTCCATTTATATCTTTCCATGTCCCGGCTAAATCAAGCTTTGAAGGGATGAATTTCCAAAGTATGTGGAGTGCAATATTTGAAGCTTTTAAATTCTTTACCCCAATCCTGCCATGTGATTTATGTGCAAGAACTTTGTCTCACGAGACCCAACAAACCTTTGAGGAGCCAAAATATTTGTAACCTTTTTTCTATTCGTAAAGCATTAAATATTCTTGTGATATAGGTTTTTTTGTTAATACCATGTGCAAATCACCATTAAGAATATATTTATGGTATATTTGACTGAAAACTATTGAAATTAAAAAAAAAAAAAAAAAACCTGGTAATATTAACTTTAGATCATTTCGATATTTTCCATTTCTTTAAGATAATTCTTTGGTATCTTATGAAAACGCAAATGCTTATAAGGTTTTAATACTTTATTTTTTATTGAATGTTGGGAATGCGTTTTTATAATTAGTAATTGAGTATATTTCGAAGAACTAAAAAAAATACATAGATAAACCCATTGGACACTATTATGGGTAGTTGTTTTTTATTATATATATATATATATATATATATATATATATATATATATATATATATATATATATATATATATATATATATATATATATATATATATATATATATATATATATATATTCAAATGTATTGATTAAAGGCCCTAGGCCTATTCATTTTTATACTCTAATATTCTTTCTTGGGTCACTTTTCGGGTTGGGTCAAGATCCACATATTCACATTGCCGACATTAGAAGGATACAAAGTATAAGAAGATCATATACAATAGCTGTCACAAGAACATAATTGAGAAACCCACGCATGCACACTTATAGTATTGATATAATCTTAGGTTCATCTCCTCGTGCATCTGTTTTTAATGGCGGTGACCTTTCATGAATTGGGCTCCATTATTGAGACCTTTCGATGTATAGCCTATAGAGACCTTTCGATGGGCAACATACCTCACATAAATATAAAGTTATTCGCAATTGATGTCGATCAATTTACCATGTATGTGCCATACTTCTCTTTACCCATAGACTAACCAGACGGTTATTCAATCTGCTTCAAACCAAGATTTCTTTTAAGGTATTATGATGTATTATTACCTGCCATAAATATAAAGCTCTTATTTCTCGCAATATTTTTTTTTGGATATAATTTGAAATTAAACTTTCCATTCAAAAGATGACTAGTATCCTAAAAGTGTAGAGACCGAACAAAACAAGTTAAACAACTTCAAACAAATGATAAACAATTTTAGTAAAACACATGGAATAAACTTCTGAAAAAAAGTAATCGAAAACTCTATAACACAATATTTAACGTGATTTGGTTGAGAGAGAGAGAGAGAGAGAGAGAGAGAGAGAGCTACTCGACCTATTTGGAAAGAGCTACTCTCAAGCCTATTCTGTTACTTTTGAGTCGATTTTTGTTTCAAAGATCACTTTTATCAGGCCGGAATAAAAAAACCACTTCTCATTCTGGAGCCCTTTCTCCAGAAGAGAAGAAGGTAAGCTTTCAAGCCGTAGCTTGATGGTTTTTCCTAGGGGTGAGCATTTGGACCGGCCCGGACCGAACCGGACCGGACCGGTTCTTGGACCGGACCGGTTATGGAGAATTTTGTGGACCATGGACCGGACCGGATGAGTCGTGTCCGTGTCCGGGTTTTCCGGTTTTTGGACCCGTTTGGACCGCTACAACTTTAATTGCTTAGAGTATAATAACTAATCTACATTGATCTATAATATTATAACTTGCAAAATTAATATGTTTTCGTTTCACGCCTAACTAATCTACATTGATGTATAATATTATAACTTGCAATTTGCAAAAATTAATTTTTCAAATAAAAGCAACTAACATATAAATCAAGTTCACCAACAAAAGTTAAACAATTTTAAGACAAACATACAAAAGTATTACCGTAACAACAAAAATCATAGTTTAAACTTTAAAATCAATCAAACTAACAAATTTCATAAACCCATAATCTAATCTTCAATTGGCCTCTTCCCCATATCATTGTCATCCATATGTAACATATTTAAAGCTTGTACAATCTCTACATAAACACAAATTAAAATGTTGTTAGTATTTAATAAAAAGGAATAATTGTATAAAAAAAGAATAAAGATTGTAATTTTTTTTACCCAAAGCTATATCATCATCGTTCAAGATGTCATCAACATTATCAACTATCGGATTTGTAAACCTTATCACCCAATCTTGGGTACATAACAAAGCTTCAACTATCAATGTCGATAAACTAGTTTGATACTCACTAACAACTCTACCACAAGTGCTAAACGCAGACTCAGAATTATAGTATAAACTAATACTAAAAAGTTGAAATATTTCAGCTTTGATAGCTCTACATTGAAGGATTGTAACTCAATGAATATAATACCAAAATAAACAAAATTATATTCTAAATTCATCTACAAATTGTAAACTAAATGTTCGAAAAACCGTAGGTCAATCAGACTTAAAACGAATGAGTTATGGGTGTTTAAAAAACGTCACAGATAATAAAATCTTGCTAAAAAGCTGAATTTTTTCAACTTTGATAGCTCTACTTTGAAGGATTGTAACTCAGTGAATATAATACAAAAATAAACAAAATTATAGTCTAAACTCGTCTACAAACTGTAAACTAAATGTTGGAAAAAAATCGGAGGTCAATCCGACTTAAAACGAATGAGTTATGGGTGTTTAAAAAACATCACAACTTACAAAATGTTGTTGAAAAGCTGAATTTTTTCAGCTTTGATAGCTCTACTTTGAAGGATTGTAACACGGTAAATATAATACGAAAATAAACAAAATTATAGTCTAAATTCATCTACAAACTGTAAACTAAATGTTGGAAAAAACCGCAGGTCAATCCGACTTAAAACGAATGAGTTATGTGTGTTTAAAAAACGTCACAAAAATCTTAATCATGTCCAACCGGTTCTAAACCCGGTAAAAACCGGACCGGACCGGGAAAAAAACCGGACCGGACCGACGAGAAATCTTAGAACCGAGAACCGGCCCGGGGGTCCAAAAAAACGGTCCGGTCCGGTCCACCGGTCCAAATGCTCACCCCTAGTTTTTCCATCATCCAATCACAAAAGAAAGAGAATGAAACCTGACAAAAAAGAAATGAACACTTTGCTGAGGAACGAAGCTTCGTCTTTAAGAGAGAGAGAGAGAGAGAGAGAGAGAGAGATTTATTAACTTTCAAGAATAACTATAATCACTCATAAAATGTTATACCTCACTTAACATCATAATGATTGTTATTTTGAAATATGTACACACACATATCATTCATAGTGAATGTTGATGGAGATGTACGCCTATTTATAAGCAGTTATAAAAATGTTCTAATTATGATGGATCAATCTCATCCCTAATTAAACCCTATAATGGAATAAATCAATAATAAGATGTCATGCACTTGCTTCTAGAATCTTTAACCGTAAGGGATGTGCATATCCACTTGCTATGAACCTAAGAGCACTTTTACCATGTATGGAGTGTATATCATCAAGTATATAATCACTGTAGTGGTAGGTGTCATTTCATCAACACATCCAACCACTAAACCCATGAAGTATCTATCACTAACATACCACTCCACATCATTTTTTTAAATTAATTTTAATTCAAAAATATAATAAAAATACTTTAAAAACATATATTTTCAAACTAGTTTTTCATTTAATAAAAAAACATTATATTAATTTTAAAAATCTACATTACTTAAGAAAATCGAAATTAAAAAAAAAAAGAAAGATAATCAAACATAAAATTCAAAACATAAAAAATAATTAATCTTCCTTTATGTTTTGTTTGTACAAATGCTTCGCGACGTTTTCTCAAAGATTGAAACACGTTTTACTGTTATGAATATCAACTACTCGTGCTAAAAGTTCAGTTGTTTCGGGTACAACCTCTTCAATTAGGATAACTACGTCGCTCAGTTCATACATGCAAATCTCTCTAACTTCATGTTCAATAATCATATTATACATTTCAATACATGCATATATCATTCGTTTAATTCTATCCATATTCCAGAGTCGTGTGTAGTGTATTTTGCTACATGTTATATTTGCTTGAGGACTCTAAATGCTCTCTCTATATCCTTTCTAGCTAATTCATGTCTTTTTGTGAACAACTTTTCCTTTTCAGTTCGAAGTACCGAGAATTCCTTCATAAAAGTAGAATAATCAGGGTATATCCCATCACAAAGGTAGTAATCAGGGTATATCCCATCACAAAGGTAGTAATCATAAAAGTAGAATAATTAGGGTCCCAAAAATATTGATAACTTTTTTTTTTCAAGCCATCAAATTCATACATCATTTGTTCCAAAATCAAGGGAAAATAAATGTATCTCAAATATCATAGTGTAACAAAACTATTAATGCAGAAATCATAGGGAGAAACGTTGTGCCGTCAAGCTGGGCCCTTCCCTTTTGAACTGGAAATACCTGAAAATGTTAAACCATAAACCGTAAACACAAACCTTATTAAATTCCCTAAAATATCAGATACAATACATAATTCGGGCCCCGCGCATCATAATAGGCCCTGCCCAACATACATATGGGCCTCACCCAACATACATATCAGGTACTTCCAGTTCGAACGGGAATGACCCGGCTTGATCGCAATGCATAAACCTATATTTTCCATAACTTTGAGATTTTGAGATTGTAGTCTGATAACTGTTTTCTTTATAAAATATCTTTAAGTATTTATTTAAATGATAAATGGGTGATTTGATTGTTTTAAAAATGAAATTTTCACCCTCGTATTTTGGGATGTTACACTGAACATAACCAAAATATCTCTAATCAATAATTTAATACATTTTCCGAAAAACCAAGGTCCCAAACCTTATTCTATACATCCAATAAAAGACCATTTTACTATTCTCAATCTGATCCAATAAACCATGGTCCAAACTCCAAAAGACCCAAGGCCCAAAAGGCCCAAAAAAACCTCATGAGTATGCCTTGCATACCCAACTTGTACGCCCCATGTACGGACCACTAAAGCACAAGGTACAACTCGCTAAAGCTCAAGGATGGGGACTTCATGCATTACATTGAGCGTACGCCCAACGTACTCATCAAATGATCAAAACTTCATATTAAACACTTAATGCTTAAGATTAGAACGTCCAAACTTAGATCTAACCTCTAAATAAGGTCTTAATCCATAATGTTTGCAACTTTACTCCTTTGCATGACTTAATGGGACCCAAACCCCGTTTTTATCCATCTAAACCCATAATATGAACATCAACTTAAGCATGATTCATCAAAACCCATCAACATGATATTTTTATAGTTCCTAATAACTCCATAATGGATAAAGTTTCGAACTTTATCCATTATAATGGTCCAACCAACTAACATGTAGTCTTTAAGTCTCAAAGGGACCAAATATGCATCTTTTCCAACTTAATCCATTAAGTCCAAGTCTCAAGCTTCTAGATCTGAATCAATATGATGTTTAGATGGATAAAGTTTCCAACTTTATCTATAACAATGTCACAAACTTTCAACATCTAAAATTTATGCACTAAAGTGACCAAAAGATCATAACACCCAAAACTAGCTAGATCTATCAAATACATCACTAAGATTCAAACTTTATACCTCTAGAAGAGAGATCAAGATGAATAAAGTCTGGATCTACAAGCTCCAAAGCAACCAACACCTCATCAATGAGCTCATTCTTCACCAAGATGCACCGAGAACACTACAAAACACTTAAACCTTCTTTTTGCTCACAAGGCTCAAACTAGGGTTAGGGTTTCAATGGAGGGTGTTGGAGAGGTGGAGGCTGAGAATGGAATGGGTTTAGGTAAGTTAAGAAGTTTAAATAGGGCTTATACCACAAAAATAGGGTTTAGGCATTGATCACGTGTGTCCAGCGTACTCAAGCTATGCCTAGTATTCCCAACATACTCCATGTATGCCTAGTACACCCAACGTACTCTAGGTATGCCCAGCGTACTAGACTAAACCCCAAAACCGACCTAAATTCAAACGGTCATAACTTCTTCATTTCAACTCCGATTACAACGATCCATATATCCACAGTAGCCCTCTTACATCTTGAAGACATGAATTGGCAGAGACTCATCCAATACTTGCATTCTTAACAATCCTTTATACATATTAATCATGATAAATCTTCACCAGCATGAGTTTCAGTATTCCCATAAACTTGAAGACTACTGATCTTACACTCACGATCAAACCCATTCCGCATTTCCTCGAAACCATGAAGAACATTTACATATCCTACCTTCAAACCCGACATGGCCACCTTGCGGACTCCTTAAATTCACGCTAATACCTACCAAAGATCATACCAAATGCTGGTCTCCTAAGTAGAGTACTCATTCCTCTTCTAAACACGACCCATGGTATGCCAAATGGCATATGACAACTTTTCGGATAAAATAACTATATTACTCATACATGTGCTTCCATTCTTAGATAACCACGACATCACATTTCACACACACCAACACATAAATATTAGCATAACGATTAAAGCATGAAAGAGAAGAATATGATACATACCCGTAATGTCTGAGGGTTCTGCTACCCCTTCGTGCAGAAACACTTGCAATGGAACCTGAGCCACCCCAACCACTAAATGTGGGCAATTTGACCCGATATGACTAGGCTGATGACAATGATGACACAATTCTACTTCCAGGGTGCATTCTTGGAGAAGGTGGCCCTTCCATATGCACATGTTGCATTTAGACTTGTCGCGCACACGCTCATGTGTTCCTTCACCCTTCGCATTAATGTTGTAGGACCTCTGGACTCTAGCACTAGACATGCAAACATCCAACCGCTTAGATGTTGCTAGAAGAGTCAGATCATGAGTCTGCTTCCTCTTCCCCGGTCACCTTTCCAAACCAAGCTACTGCTCCGGAGTCACCTTGACCATCCTATCAACTACCTAAACAACCAAGATCCAATCCTCGAACCTGGTGACCAATTTATCAGTGACATAACCAATAATATTGGGTAACTCCTCGCATAAAGTCCGCAAAACCTCAGTTGCTATCCATTCATGAAATCAATCCCTCGGAAGGCATGATGCATAATCCACCTTCGATCCCTCATGAAAAGAGCTAGAAATAGGATCCTCATCGCTAAAATATTCTAGGGCTCCACAAGCCTTGAGTTCCCAATGGGCCCCCAAATGTCATGTTGCAATCTCAGACCAAAAATCGAGACGATCATCCAAGAGTTCCATGATCCCTTCCTTGAAGGTACCAAACATCACAAGAGTCTGCTCTAAAATACTGCGGGTGATCTTCGACGAGATAGACTCCTATAAAAGCTAATCCATCGGCTCATTACCAGTACCTGGTCCTGAACCAGAATCTGAACCTCCTCCACATGTGCTCATAATCATTCTAAAAAGAAACCGTATAATAATCAAAACATACTAAAGGAATCCTTATTCCACTATCTTCTTAGATTCTCCGTGATTCTCCTCGAGTCGAGTATGGAACTTGTGCTTTCAGTAGTACGAACCCAATACTACATTCCACAAAATATCCATACTTTCCTCAAGAATTATCCCAAATCCTCCATGTCACCTTCTCAAGCTGATACTCTTAATATCTACTAAACAATGCAACCAAATCACTACAACACATCTTAGGCTCTCCTAGGTTCCCGACTTCACCCTACCATCAGCTATTGAAGGACTCCAAATAATTTTCGTTAACTAATTCATGAATACAATCACATGTAACAAAGATTAGATAATCCTTCGAGTAAAAGACTCATCCCTACAATGGTTTGACTCAAGCAAGAGTTGCGCATTAGGGTCAAATTTGTCACAGTGAGATTATTTAACCTATGCAACATGTGAATTAACATATTCACTTAATAGTTAACTTGCATCATCAAGAGTCCCACAAAGCACAAAGCAAGCAACATTCATGCAGTAACACTCCAAGCCACAGCCATAGAAAGGACATCTCAAGCTCACTTCCTTCCAAGAAATATTCCAAATCTAGTATAACACCCAATTCTTCTTAGGCTACAAGGCATCACATATCAGGCCAATCCATCAAATCATCTTAAATTAATACTAGCATGCAATTCTAAAATCTCAAACAATAAGGCATATATAAAGGAATATTTTTCCTAGCATGAAATCCTTAGGAGATCTTTAGCCCTAATCTAGCATGCAATTGTCACAACATATAACATAACAAACATGTATGAGTATTTTGGGAATCACGTACTTGATCTCGATTGATTGTATGCATAAAATACCCTTTTTCTTTATACAAATCCTTTAGAAATTTTTTTTCCTTTAAAAAAAATACTAATTCTTTAGCTTGAGTTCTGACACACCCGAGAGTGTGCTCGAATCCCTCAAACCAAGGTTCTTATACCAATATGTAACGTCCCAAAAATTATAAGGTAAAATTTTCATTTTTAATTTAACCTTAAACACCATTTATCCTTTTCAATCATTCAAAAGCATATCAAAGAAAAAATAGTTATCAGAGTATAATCCCAAAATCACAAAGTGCAGACACATGGCTGGATGCGCAACAATCAAGTCGGGTCTTTCCCTTTCGAACCGAAAGTAACTGAAACCATAACCATAAAACTATAAGGACGAAGCTTATTGAGTTCCCTAAAATACCTCATACCATACATATCAAACATACAATTAGCCATGCCCCACAACTATCGGGCCCTTCCCGGAACAGATCGGTTAGTAACATGCGATGGGCCCCACCCAACATACTCATCAGGCCCCACCTGGCATCGGGACCCACCCACTATATATACAAACAAATACAAGAAAGTCAAGATTCACAATGAAAATTAGCATACTATAACATAATACATTGGGCCGGTATTGGTGCCTTAGACCCGCAAGTTCAGTGACGACTAGCATACTATAACACACTTATCAGGACCCACTTGGGATCGCACCCTGCCCAGTATACATACAACACATGCCAGGTCACACAGACGGTTAGCAAACCAATAACCATGAATCATGGGCTGGCATTGGTGCCTTCGACCTGCTAACCAGAACACATGTGCTACTGCTACCAGAATCCTCACACTGAACATAACCAAGATATCCCTAATCAATAATTTAATACTATTTCCCAAAATCCAAGGTCCAAACCATATTATGTACTTCCACTAGGTTAAAGACAATTTTACCTATCTCATATATGATCCAATAACCCATGGCCCAAACTCCAAAAGAACCAAGGCCCAAAAGGCCCAAAAGAAAACCTCGTGAGTATGCCATGCGTACCCAACTCGTACGCCCCTTATACGGCTCACATAAGCATAAGGTACAACTCGCTAAAGCTCAAGGATGGGGACTTCATGATTTTCGATGAGTGTATGCATATGTATGCCCAACGTACTCATCAGATGACCAAAACATAATATTAAGCACTTAATGCTTAAGACCAAAATGTCCAAACTCAAATCTGACCAATAAATAGGGTTTTAATCCATAAATTTTCCAACTTTACTCCTTTGCATGACTTAATGGGACCTAAAACCCGTTTTTATCCATCTACACCCATAATATGAACATCGACATAAGCATGATTCATCAAAACCTTTCAAGATGATATTTTTATGGTTCCTAATAACTCCATAATGGATAAAGTTTCCAGCTTTATCCCTTAGAATGGTGCAACCAACCAAGATGTAGTATTTATGTCTCAAAGGGACATAAAATGCATCTTTTCCAACTTAATCCATTAAGTCCAAGTCTCATGCTTCTAGATCTGAATCAATATGATGTTTAGATGGATAAAGTTTCCAAATTTATCCATAAGGTCACGAACTTTCAAGATCTAAACTTTATGCACTAAATTGACCAAACTCATAACACCCAAAACTAACTAGATCTATCAAATGTATCATCAAGATTTAAACTTTATACCTTTATGTAACATCCCAAAATTTAAGACCAAAAATTTTGTTTTTTATTATGTTATTATAAAACCCTCAGTATAAAAGCATTCGTAGTAATATAACATATCAAGACCAAAGTGCCAGTAATCGAAACATATTATCATAAAATCATATCAAAGTTTAATCCCAAAGATCTAATGTGTGGAAAAAACAATGTGATGCGTTGTGATCGAGCCAACTCATTTCCTTTGAAAACGAAGTGCCGGAAACCAGAACTGAAAGCTATAAGCACAAAGCTTAGTGAGTTCCCCCATCATACCACATACCATGAAAATCACATACTTTCGGGCATATCTTGGTGCCCGACCTACTGGGTCAGGAATATTTGGGTGCTCGACCTACCCTGTTAAGCATACCGAGGTGCTCAACCTACCCCACTGTTAGGCATATCTGGGTGCCCGACCTACCCTCCAATGTATCTCAACTGGTTACATGAACTATTTCACCCCTACCACTACCACATAATAACATAACATAACATAAACATACTCTCTAGCATAGCTAGGTACTAGACTAATCCTTTGGCCCTATCGACTGGTAACCGGGGACTATTCTCCCTACTACTACTATCACATAACATCATATCATTCTAGCATATAAAACATATCAGATAGTGTCTAACCAGACAATTATCACAAAGACACTTATCTAACAAACTACTCCTACTAATGGGCCGACAATGTGGCCTTAGACCCACTTCTACTTGAAGGTAACTCACCTCACACTGCTGAAGTCCCGCAGACGAAAACTCTAGCTACTAGATGACAGATTCCCGAATCTGTCACATTGAAATAACACCCAATCAATAATTGGGTCCCAACACATATCCATAAGTCCATGCTTGGGGTAAAAGACTACTTTACCCTTAACTTAGCTTGATTCAAGCCCAAGGTCCAATCCAAAGGCCCGAAAGTCTAATAACGAACCAAAGCCCAACATATGGCCCAATTTTCCAAATTGGGCCCAAAACTCTACATGGTCTTCCCTTAAGGCCCAACCATTTAGTCTAGTACAACACTTGAAATTCTGATGGCCCAATATCTTATAATCATCAAGGCCTAATTATGGCCCACCTATGGCCCAATTTTCCAAATTAGACCTAAACCCCTTACATGGGCCTTACCCTTAGCCCATTAAATTATTCTAGTCCATTTGTTTGTTCTTGGATGGCCTATTATTATCCCAATCACCAAAGCCTAATAGGAAGGCACAAATCAAAGCCTAAGTGAAATTAGGGCTTCATATAAAATGATAATTAGGGTTAAGTGTTTCTCACTTAACCCATTAAGGACTTAATCCATTAAGTCCATCACTCTACTAGATAAATCATATGGTATGATTGGGTGTAATTCACAATTCCATTCTAATGGCCCAAATGTGGGTCCCACTAAGTCCAAGGCCCATAAATCCAATATTAGGGTTTTCTAAACCCTAATTAGGGTTTCCCACCCAATCATAGCCCAATAGGCCCAAAACTAAATCTTTAATCCCATTAGGGTTTCATTAGGTCAATTAGGGTTTTACTAGGCCCATTAGGGTTTCACTAATCAGGCACCACCCACTACCACCTCGGGTAGTGGTTGTCAATGGCGGCTCACGGTGGTGGTTATGGTTCATTTCATATTCTTTTTGCTAATTACAATTATAATGCTTTAATCCAAAAATAAACACACACACTAAATAACATAAACACACATACACACATTGCCACCCTTCCAGTCGTCAGTGGTGGTATATGGCGGCAACCACCACCTCATGGTGGTGGTGGTGGCTTTTCCGGCCGAATAAACACCCACACGCAACCATTGAACTTGTAACAGCATCACCTGGATACTAACACAAGTAAAATCCTGGAAACACACCCGACATGGTTGCCCTCAAGGTGGCAACGACAGTCGGAACACGACAACTGCTCTTCAACCCCGCGGAGTGACGACGATAGCGGCCATCGCCAGTAAAAGATGGAGGTGAGGAATGCGCACAAACTCCAAAGAGGAAAACAACGACAACAACGTAGTGATTCTCCTTTTAGTCTCTTCTGCTCCGACATCCATTAACCGGCTTTTCGGTTCTTCAATCATCGACATCTCTGGCTGCAACATGTGGCATTGCGATGGTGAAGGAGCGGCAGCAGCATGCTCGACAATGCAACGGTACGGCGGCGACAACAACTCTAACGGCCAGAGATGGTAGCTACGACCCACTTCCCTTTGTTAACGACTGAACGACGACATCAGACGATGGTCTCCGTCTTTAGCAATGAAGGAAAGGCACAATGGTGGCTCAGTGGTCGGAGGAGCAAGAGAGAATAGGGTGGCGGCTGGTGGTAGGAGGCATAAGGCGGAAGTGACAGCTGTAACATGGATTAGGGTTAAGGTTTGGATGGATGATGCTTATATATCCGATGCCCTACAAGCTTCTCTTGATAATTCCATATTTTGTCCCTCTCCTCCCTTTTTTCTATCAAAATGAGTACGAAATTTACCTTTTTAACCCTAGCCATCCAAAACATCTTCAACTTAAGTTCCATATTTTACTCTTTAGCCCTCAGCATTCAAATCCATTACAATTTAGGTACAATATTTACCTATTACACCCTTGCTTCCATTATTCATTTAAAATTCGATCACTAACTCACCAAACAACCCCTTAGCCCCAAAATCTCTTCAAATGAAGTCCCATAAGTTACCATTTAGTCCCTGCTTTCAATAATACTTACAAAACCAAATCAGTAACTTACATTTTTAACCCTCAACTTCTAAATTATGCCAGTTAACTCCTCGAAATCAACACCCTGCTATATAATTATTGATTTTAGGGCTACTATATATTCATTAATTTATTAATTTATTTATTTAATAAATGGGGTGTTACACTATATAAGAAAGATCTAGGCGAACAAAGTTTGGATCTACAAGCTCCAATGCAACCAACACTTCACCAATGAGCTCTATCTTCTCCAAGATGCACCAAGAACACTCCAAAGAACTTAAAAACACCTTTTTTGTAACATCCAAAAATATGGGCCCAAAAATTCGATTTTAGAATAGATAAAAATAGTATTTTCAAACATCATACATATATCTCATCAAATCAATGTATCAAACGTATCTAAATCAGAGTGAATACGAAATGCGGAATCTCCATTGTGTGTGCGATATGGTCAGCCCAAGCTCTTCCATTTGGAACCAGAAGTATATAAAACATAAACTGAAAACCGTAAGCACAAAGATTAATTAGTTCCCCAAGATATCATATACCAATATATCACATAACGGGCCCAACCCAAATAGATGCGGGCCCTGCCCAATGAGATACGGGTCCCCCCACACTCGCATAATGGGCCCCACCCAAAGAGATACGGGAACTGCCTACACTCGCAATACGAGCTCTGCCCAATAAGCATAAATATACAAGAACATACAAGTATCACACAAACAATGAGTATATCAACATAATCAACAAGGGTCAGCCTTGGTGCCTTAGACCCACTAAACTCGGTAACGAAAACTCATTTTGAAAAGCTGAAAGAAACGAATGATCCATGACTGCTGGTCCTACAGCTCCCCGAGCTATCAATTACCATGTAAAAGCTTATTAACATTTGGGATCTACCTCATAACCAAAAATTCCTACATGTGCTAAAAAGACTATTTTGCCCCGATCACAACTTGGTCCAAAAATGAAATCCTAAATCACAATCTAAGGGCCCAAAAGTTAAGCAATCCAACATATAGCCCAATTTCCAATTAGGCCCAATCCCTCCACACGGACCTTAGCCTAAGGCCCAATAATGTTTCCCTAGCCCCAATTATTTGATTCCAGATGGCCCAATAAGGCGCAAGACATAAATTCCAAGAAAGTAGCCCAACCGAGGCCCCAAAGATGTGAAGCCCAATCTATTGAGTACCATGGGTGTACTTAACTATACGTTAAGCGTACAGGCTGCATGACTTGTACGTTATGCGTACTAGATTGTATGCTCAGCGTACTCACCGATTAAGCCATAATCAATAAAGCACTTAAATCCTTAAGACTTAGGATTCCAATCACAGATCTACGCCATATGAAGTGTCTTACACCATAAAGTCGAAAACTTGATGGCTTGCATGCCCCCAAATGAATCCAAACTCGAAATATGAAAATCTGCTTCCATAAACATGACCAATACTCATGCGTGGATGATTCAAATCCTTAAAGATGGTAAGCCTATAACTTAAGGACCAAATGAAAACCAAGAGTGGCAACTCTAAGTTCCAGAAACGAAAATAACTCACAAGATCTCATCTGTGGGACCAAAAGACCCAAAAACTCAAACAAAGCGGATCTAGCATTAACAAGGCAAGTTCGAAGCTTTATACCTCAAATGAGTGCCAAATGATGAAGATTGATGGGTTTTGAGCATTCTAACACTCCTAAGGTGTACATGCAAGCCTAAATACCTTGGATCTATGTTTTCTTTATTATACATTCAAACTTTCTCTTTCATGGGTATTACCCTAACTAGCATACAAAACTTTGATACTTGGGTAATAAAACAAGTTAGACAACATACATTTTCTTGTAGCTTGTTGCTTAGAGCTTTAAGAGCCTAGCACCAATAGTGTGAATGCCTCAAGTGGAATCACAAATCACCACTAACACTTAGAAACTTGGAAGAGGACTATTTAGCTCACAAAAATCGGCCACACTCTTGCAAAGAATCTAGGTGCCAATTTATTGAACCAAAGGGCTTCTTATATAGTGTATTTACATTAGGGTTACACCATGTAAACCATAATGTGCATGACTTTCCACATTCCTCATGATCCATGGGTTTTAACCTCCATGGAGTATCCATGGGTCACCACATGGGTTAAGCCCAACATAAGGAATCATAAATCATTAGCCCACATCATAAGAATGAATGATTTACACAATCAATCCTTATATATTTAATTAGTCTCTTTTGATCACAAAATTAATTCAAAATTAATTCTTGATCAATACTAATTAAATAATATGATTTCATATTAATATATTATAACTTATAATATATTAATAAATCATAATTATCCTCTTCTCAATAGTCCAAATTGTTCCGGTAAAGTGCAACCCAAATGGACTATGTTAAACCGGTCTATATACATACCAAATATAGTTATTGACTTAGATACTAATCCAAAAGTATCCCAATTGGATAAGTCTAATAACTATCATTGCAAACATGACTCCAACCCGACTAGCAATCGTGGCTCTTAAAAGTCGTTGTCGAAGTCTGATCTATTTAATGACGTGTCCATTAGATAAGGGATCATATATTCCTCCATTCTAGATATCATGGACTGATACAATGATTATAATCATTCTCTCTGTCCATCTGTTGTTTCCCGATTTCCGATTTATGATGACTGACTAATTGAACAAATCACATCAGTCCAGGCCTGGTGTCATCACTAAATCATCGAGTGGCCCACATATATCGCTTTTATCCACATGGGGTAAAAGGAACGGATAAACTTTGACCCAAATGATTGCTTGTACTTACTCATCAAATTACACACAGTGATATGTTTTATAACATCCAAGTTATTGGTGCGTTTACATATGTCAATGTGTAACCGACTTGCAACTACAACTCATATGTCTCTGTTTCAAGAATATAACATATTAATATCTCACAATCACTCATGATAAAATACATGAAGTGATTCAGATGAGCGTGGGTTGAATCCAATACTCGACTCTTATTCCAGTAGTACTCATGAATACTGCAACCACCTTGTCCTAGACAAACTACAAACCCATTCATAATAATCTTGCCTCAATACCTACTTCCAAAGTATGATCGACTGTGGATGGTTTGAATAAATGAGTTATTCGGGAAATCAAAACATACAAAGTGAAACACAAGAATAATACTAATCCAATATGGCCCCAAAACTTTTGAGCCATATTGATTACTCATCATTCATTGTATAAAGTTTCGAATAATCAACTTAACACTTGAATTAAAACAATAGTTATGCCATGCTCCAAGCATGCACACTAAGTTTGTCTAAATGATAGTTTTGCCATGCACCAAGCATGCATACTATGTTTGTCTATGGTCCTTACTTTGTGAAATACATCAATTGAAAAACATTTCAATGATGCTCATTTCAAAATTCTAAATCCTTATTGCGAGTGTAGGAATTCCAAATTCTTGTCACTGCTAGAAAGTGTTAGATTCTAAACTATCATGTAATGATTCTTTTGTAATGTCTAGGTGCCAAAAGTCATAGAGACTTAACCAATGATATTGCAAAATATTCCTTTGAAGATTGTTACAAGACAATTATGTGGAAATGAGGTCTCAAATTCAAAGTATATTCCTTTGAACATCCTTCTTGCATAAAAGTTTATAACTTTCCCATCTATTCTTCAACTCCCAATATGGAAACATTCCATGTTTGCCATATGACAACTCATTATTAATAGACTCTTGTCTATTCATAATAATGTCAATATTACTATACTTCCAAATGTCCTTAAGCGACCAATCTTTGGCGAACCTTAGATTGTCCTGAACAGTTGTTTAACCACTTAGTCATATCCGATTCTATTCATTTTTCCCTCTAAACTCCCTAGGCATTTAGAAAATTAGAACACGAAAATATTATAGCATATGAATTGATCCTATACCCGAAGCATATGACACATGATTCATAATGTCTAACATAAAGACATTATATATGAATAGTCTTTTGTTATAATTGTAACACCCCAATTTTGGTATGTTATTTAATATTATTATTTATTCAAGTTTCAAGAGGGACTCGACGAGTCAGTAGCCTGACTCGTCGAGTAGAGACGGGATTTTACGCATGCTTGAGTTGGCGACTCGGCGAGTCCATATCCTGGACTCAGCGAGTCCTTAAGTCTGAATGAAATCCTAAATCCTCGGGTTTTGCACCCTATTTAAGCCATGTTATGAGCCCCAAACTCGTCCCCTTCACCCTCAAAGCATCATTGAGCAAGCACTAACCTTTCCTTGAGCATTTTGAGCATTTATTGTGTGAATCTTGAAGCTTTGGAAGACAAGAAGTAGCTAGATCCAAGGGAGTAGAAGAAGGTCCAAGATCTTGCATCTATTGCAGAGTTATTGAGGTAAAACCGGATCCCCTCTATTGCTATGATTGATTCTCCTTTGTTGAGTCACATTTATACCATTTTATGCATTCCTTAGCTTATCTATGGTAGAGAAATCACATTGGAGTGATTGGACTCCGGGTCTAGCCATGTTTCAGTCCCAAAGTTGTGGATCTAACACCTTTATGGAGCCTTTTTGCTTGAAAGCCCTAGATCTATTTCTTCAAGTGTCTTTTTAGCCTTTAAATCCATTTTCATGAATTTGTACATGTAAAGATGGAAACTTTACGTCGTAGCTAAGCTTTATGAACCCAGATCTATAGGTTGTATGTGTTAGATTTGAGTAGAATCATCAGAGTAGTGTTGCATGCAACCGACTCGATGAGTTGTTCTTCAGACTCGGCGAGTTGGGTTGCGAGTCCCCGAGTTCTTCCCTTTTATGTGTTATGCTGAGTGGAATTAGTGAGTTATGGGAGGAATCAATGAGACAGAGATCGGACTCATTGATGTAGGGGCTCGATAAGTCAATGCCCTGACTCGGCAAGTCCAAGGCAATCTTCATACCTCAAGAACAGACTTGACGAGTTGTTCATACAACTCGGCGAGTCACAGCCAGAGTGTTCACGTGTTGAAGGAGGAATTGAGGAGTTGTTCATATAACTCGGTGAGTCGGATGCAGATCGACTGAGTGTTATTATCGGAGAGGAACTCGTTGAGTATATGCCAAACTCGACGAGTAGTAGCGAGCAGAAGCAAGAAAGTGAGAGTAAGGACTCGGCGAGTTGGTGACCCAACTCGACGAGTCAGGTTAACTGTATGTTGAATTTGACCAATAGGTTGACTTTGATCAGGGGTAAAATAGTCAATTTACCCTTTGTATAGTTATCAGTGATTGATTGAATGTACTTATGGAAATTGTTGCCGGGGAGATACCGGAGCAGCAGCAGTAGGTAGTTTCCCGAGCAGGTCATTCAGCAGCCATATTACGAGGTGTGTTTCCTTCCAGTAGGAATGGGTCTAAGGCCACAATGTCGGCCTAATTAGCTAGCAGTAATTTCCAGATTTCGGTCCGATGCAGCAGATAGTGTGTTTGACGCCTTCGTGGCTCAGACAGGAATTATGTGTTATGTGTTCTGGGCTACGGCCTGATGCAGTATGCATTATATGTGTTTATGCTAGATGATATGTGTTATGCTAGTTGATATGTGTTTATGCTATGCTATGATCAGTTAGTTTCAGACTTTGGTCCAATGCAACTACTTCCAGACACTGGTCCGATGCAAGGGACAAAGTCCCAGTCAGTTCCGGACTTCGGTCCGATGCAGTGGGTAAGGCCCAGTATGTGATTAATATGTATTGTATGGTATGTGGTAGTTTGGGGGAGCTCACTAAGCTTCGTTCTTATAGTTTTAGTTTTGGTTTCAGGTACTTCCGCAAGTAAAGTGAAGAGCTCAGGATGATGGCATCACACACACCACAATTTCAGTCTTTTTCCTGGGAGTTTGTTTTGATTCATAGTCTAATTTGATATAGTTCTTTCATGACATTTTATTATGATTTGAGATATTTGACATATGGTTTTATGATATGACGTTCAGTATATGATTTTTATTATTATTAAAACAAATATTTTTGGGTCGTATTTTTGGATGTTACAATAATATGTCTATTCGCCATGTTCTCATAATTTTGATTATGAAGAGGGATGTCATAATCATAATCAAATTTTGAGAACGCAATTAACATTTCCATATATAGAATTTCCTTATGTTGAACCATTCCAACATAACATTCATATATATTTGACTAAATTTGATTAAAATCTCACAATCTAATATGTTATATTTGAAATGAAGTAGAAATTCCTCTCACTTAATAATAGCAAAACAACTTTTCAAATCGTGCGACTTTAAGACTTGAACCTTTTGTTTTCTATAATTAACATTGCCAACTTGCAACACTTTCCATAATAATTATGCTCTCACTAGCATAATAATTATTATCTTTATTAGCATAACACTTATGCTCCCACTAGCTTTGACATGTATTCAGAAATCAGCTGGACTTCTAGAAATCAATACTTATTGACTCTCATTACCAAAGTTCAGATTTCTGATATGAGATGTTTCGATAAGACTTTATCTAGGCTTCTTAAACTCATACACCTTTCCTTAGACAACTCACATGTGTGTCTAAACAATTTTAGAACTTATAGCAATAAGTATCAAATGTTTAGACCTATTGCCTTTTTCTCACAATTCAAATTATGAAAAGAGATGATGTAATCATAACTGAATTTGAGAATGGAAGTATAACAATTCTATCTCCGTAAAATCTACTTAGTGAAAGTGTTTCCTCACCATCATTTCCATGAATCAGAGAGAAACCTTATGACACTTAGATTTTATGGTGTATGTGTTCCTATCCATGTGAATTTGTCATAACCATAATCACAAGACAATGCTAGTGACAAATCCAAACTCATATGGACTGAACTTGTTCAATCTTTGGAAACACAAGGGCCTACCATTGCTTCCTAGTTGTTATTCAAACAATTGAGAACTCATAGAACTCTCATGAATAGTTAACTTTAACTGGAATGGGCACATAAACAAGAATATGTCAACATGATAGGTCATAAACCTCAAGCCGTATGCTAGTGATAAATAATAGGTTTTATTCTTGATTAGTTCTTGATGCTTTTCCAAGATCTTTAAGACTCTCACTCCCCTTTTGACATATAATATTCTCTTGTCATTAATCATTCCTTGACAAATCAAATATTTAAGAGTTAGTGCGGATTCTTATCAAGACAAACACTTCATACAATTGGCCTTAGTTGGTCTTTGTTTTATCCAAAATCATCACAACTTACCAATTTCAAATGTACAAGAGTAGAAAACTTTCACTCTTCATTTGATAAGTGTTTTAAACCTTTCTTAAGATTATGTCACTCAAGGTTATAATCTCGGAGTATGACTCCAAGACTTGTTTTGGGAACGAAGTATGACTCATCTTCTTGATTTAACCATTTCAACAATTCACGATTCCTCTTCTTAGCCATACAAATGCACTAATATATCCTTAGAGGATCTATTGTGATATGGTTCTCCATAATCATTAATATGATCATAAAACACGGTACTCAAGTAGTCTCCCATATTTTCAGATTATAGAAACTTTTATCTTTCTGCCTAATTTGATTCTTCTCATTCGCTCTGCCATACATTGAAACTTTTCCAATGTTTCCAAATTATACTTAAACTTGTAAGCATATTCATATTTACTAAACTTTAGTAAATAATGAAAAATAGTCTTATCATTCTTCGTGGTGAACCTGACCAGTGCACACCCAGTGTACCTAATCCCTAGTTATTCACTTGACTCACATATTCATGTGAACAAGGAATTAGTCTTAATTTCCCAAAGACAAAGGTTCTCATTCATCACACAATACGAGTTGCATAATTCCAAATTTCTATCCAACTGAAACTTGGGTGATAAGAATCTTTCCTTATTTGGCAAATTCTTGATACTACCACAAACGAAAGAATCAAATCCATATTACTATCATAGAAACATACAAACATCAATTTTCATTAATGCTATTGCAAGGAGATATAATTAAAAAAAACCAAATTTTATTTATTTATAAAATGCGGAATAAACTTTTCCTTAGAATGCAATTACAAGTGAAAACTATGTTTCTAAATATTTCTAAGCGATCTATAATAACTCTTAAGCAGCAGCTCAAGAATCTAGTCATCGAATCATGAGATCAAAATCCATCTCTTCGCGATCAGATTCAGCATGCTCTTACTCTTAAGCTTCCTCTCTTTTCTTAGATTCTACAAAACATCAAGATGCAACCTAGTCACATCATGTATTAGGAATCTCCAAATAGGAACTTAATAGAGTTAGAGAATAGACCTACCTGAAGTAGATTCAAGCTTTGACTTTACCATCCTTGCGGTCTATCAGTGCAGCTTCGTAACCAATGTCGCTTCTCTTAGAAATGGACTCTTTGGGAATGGCACATGCAACAATCTCATACTTAGCCCTTCTCTTTACCATTTGGTCAACCGGTTTGAAAATGGTCGATGCCTTTCCATTGGGAAGAGAAAGCTTTTCCGGACTTCCAATGTTGCCATTGTCAATGTCCATGGAAGTTTGGGGAGTAGATCTTCCAATCTAATTTGCTTTTACCAGTGCGCCAAATCATTGCTGATTTAGCAGCAATGAGCAAATAGGTAAGATCAACAAGGGTCATGTCGTGGTCTCCCATATAGTAGTCCTTAAAGAACCCGCTATATGACTTAGGAAGTGACTAAAGAGCCCAGTCAACAGCCAACTTCCTTAAGACTTCGACACCTAACTCTCCCAGCTTGTCTGTATGCAATTTCATCTCCAACACGTGAGCACATACAAACTTTTCTTCCTGCCAATAGGGGTTTGAGTGACCTAGAACTTGTGGTCTAGGGAGAATTGTTGTAGGAGGTGGAGGAAGTGAAGTTCCATTACAACACAAAGAAGGGATTAATCTTTAACCTTTATTGTCTTGTAGAATATCATTTTCACGAGGGATTTTTTTTCAAAAGATTTGGGAAGACCATGGTTGTCTCAACTAGACATCTAAAAATGGGAGAAATTCAAGTTTAGTTGATTTTAGTCCTTAATATAACACCCAACATGAAATATTAAGGCTCGGACCCAACACAATATTTTACAATTTGGAAGAGGGATGCTATAATCCAAACTACAAAATATTTGAAGGTATGTAAATGACGTTTTACCAATTTCCACCATGAAAAACGAAAAAGAATTTGATGTTTTGAGTGAATTGAAACTCCTAGATCCTTTGAAATTCATTGAACAATTCAATGGCATGATTAAATCTCGATTTTGCCCTTTAAGTTTGAGATTGGGATGCCGAGGATCACAAACAAGGTGTGAGTAACCATGCAAATTAGCTTGGTACACTCAATGTTACAACCACCTAATCAATTTATTGGTTAACCACACACGCTACATCGATCTATGATTAACATCAAGCTACCCCTTGCCATGCATTGTCAGTCCTAGATTAGTGTGCTAGTTAATCACACATGCTCCACTAACGACTTAACAAGGTTCAAAGTGCAATTTTATATGTTAGCACCATATTCACATTTTCCTAATTAACTAAGATTTGGGAATTTATAAGTGTTTAGTTACTTTATATTTATCATTATACTTTTAATGAAGGGATAATTAGAGTCCTATCCTACCCGTTTAGCTAACGACCCTCCACCAATCAAGGAAGCGGTGAGTGAGAGTGGACACCCATTAAACTGTCACTTTATAGGCAGTAACCTTATGCCCCTTATAGATCAGCTTTGTGAATGAGGCCTAATAACGGTAAGATTGACTTTGTTCTTATACATATACACACACACACATATATATATGTATATATATATATATATATATATATATATATATATATATAAAACCTATTATATTATAATAGTATAAGGGTAGAATTTTAAACTTTAAAATTCTAGGGTTTGGAATTAAATGTTTCAAATGTTAGACTTTTACATTTACAATTTCCAAAACTTGAGGGCAAGTTTTGAACTATTCAAAAACTTTTGGAGTCCATAACTTATGAGTTTAATATAGGTTTTAATGAAAAGGCTCTTGAAAATCCATAACATGAGGGCAAGTTATGGAGTTCATAAAAACATTTATGGAAAAGACTCTTCAAGTTTGTAACCTATAAGTTTAATGATCTCTTTAAAAAAAAAACCTTTTTCATTTTCCATAACGTGAGGACAAGTTATGGAATTAATCAAAAGATTTAGATCAACTATTGTAACTTACAAAAATCAAACAATTTTGTCTATGATCCAAATTAAACTCATAAGAATAAGAGAATTCATATCAAACAAATTTCATGTAATTAGCCTAACCATATAAAGTAATACAAAACATGAAATTTTGACAATTATCTTATAAATTGTATAAGCATGATCATTACCACATCAAAAACATGTTTATAAGTTCAAAAATAGTTTAAGGTAATGATCCTAGTCCAATTACATCCTAAAAACTCGAAAATTTGCACCCAGGGGCTCCAACTCGTCGAGTGTATGAACCAACTCGGCGAGTTGGTAAGAATTGTGAAGGGACTCGTTGAGTCCCTCAGTGGACTCAGCGAGTCTACTGTCCAAACAACAGGTTTTTGATTTTTAAAGCACTTCTAAGCATGTAGCATCAAGTATAATTCAAAACAAGCCTAGGCTCTGATGCCACTGATGGGTTTTGAGCATTCTAACACCCCTAAGGTGTACATGCAACTCTAAATACATTGGCTCTATATTTTCTCTATTATACATGCAAGCTTTCTCTTTCCAAGGTATTACCCAAACTAGCATACAGAACTTTCATACTTCGGTAATAAAACAAGTTAGATAACATACCTTTTCTTGTAGCTTGTTGCTTGGAGCTTTAAAGCCTAGCACCAATAGTGTGAATGCCTCAAGTTGAATCACAAATCACCACTAACACTTGGAAACTTGGAAGATGACTATTTAGCTCACAAAAATCGGCCATACTCTTGCAAAGACTCTAGGTGCCAATTTCTTGAAACAAAGGGCTTCTGATATAGTGTGGTTACATTAGGGTTACACCCTGTAAACCTAATGTGCATGACTTTCCATATTCCTCATGATCCATGTGTTTAAACCTCCATGGAGTATTCATGGGTTAAGCCCAACATAAGGAATCATAAATCATTAGCCCACATTATAAGAATGAATGATTTACACAATCAATCCCTATATATTTAATTAGTCTCTTTTGATCACAAAGTTAATTCCAAATTAATTCTTGATCAATTCTAATTAAATAATATGATTTCATATTAATATGTTATAACTTATAAAATATTAATAAATCATAATTATCCTCTTCTCAAAAGTCCAAATGGTTTCGGTGAAGTGCAACCCAAATGGACCATGCTAAACCGGGTCAAGTACATACCAAATATAGTTATTGACTTAGACACTAATCCAATAAAGATAACCCGGATCTTCAAACTTAAATCCAACCACTCTCCTTCACCAACTTCTTATTCTTCTTTCCAAGGCACCATAATACAAAAAATACACTCCACAATGTCAAGACCATGCCAAGATGATAAATGGAGGGTCGATTTTAGGGTTTGAGGATAAGAGAGGCTGATTAGGGGCTAACCCATGAGACTTAAGGATGTTATATATGGATGCAAGCCTAAAAATTAGGGTTTTTGATCCTGACCACGTACGCTTCATGTACCTCTTCGTATGCTAAGCGTACGTGAAATGCCTCCGCATTCCATAATGGACCATTACACCCAACTTACACCAGGCTTATGCCCAGCGTACGACCTCAGCAAGCCCACTCAAATAAGGCCCAACACCATTAAGCCCACGTAACTTGTGTAATTACATAATTAGATAAATGATGAAATTATTAAATAATACATTGGAACCATCAGGCGTTACAATTCTCCTCCACTTGGATCAGACTTCATCCTCGAAGTCCGTTTTCTCATATAACTTGGGATAATGCTCCATAATCTCTTCCTTAGGCTCCTACGTCCACTTAGACCCCTTGCGGTGCAACGACTACACCTTTACCAGCTCCATAACCTTGTTCCTCAAGGTTTTCATCTCCTGATCTAAAATTTCCACCAGTCTCTCAATGTAATTCAGGCGGTCATCCAACTAAATATCCTCCAAAGGAAAAAATGCAGAATCGTCCACTAAACACTTCCGCAGCTGAGAGACATGAAAAGTGTTATGAATCTGACTGATCTTGGCTAGAAGATAAAGACGATAAGGTACCCATCCCACCCGAGCCAAAACCCTAAAGGGACCAATATACCTGGGGCCTAGCTTCCCCTGCTTCTTGAACCAGATGCTACCTTTCCCAGGTAACACCTTCAGGAGAACCATATCTCCCACCTAAAACTCCAGGTCTGATCGGTGCCTGTCGGCATAGCTCTTCTGCTGACTCTAAGCTGTCTGAAGCCTGCTCCGAACCTGTTGAATCAGCTCAGTGGTCTTGAGCACCACCTTGGTACTCCCCATGACTCGTTGAATGACCTCACCCCAACAAATCAAGGCCCTACACTTACTACCATAGAGCATCTCAAAAAGCAGTCGATCGATGCTGGCGTGATAACTGTTTTTATACGAAAATTCTGCCAATGGAAGAAACGTATCCCAACTCCCACTAATCCAACATGCATGCTCACATCATCTCCTCAAGAGTCTGAATAGTCCACTCACACTGACCAAAGATCTATGGATGAAATTTCGTACTTAAATGGAGAAGAGTCTCCATCTAGTCATGAAATCGCTTCCAAAATCTGGAAGTAAAGCGAATATCCTAGTCTGAAACCACTGATACCGGTACCCCATGACGTGCCACCACCACCCGAACATAAATCACGGCTAACGTCTTTACAGAGATACCCTCCTGGATCAGGATGAAATGCGCGCTCTTGGTCAATCGATACATGATGACCCGGATGGAATCCACTCCGCGTGCGAACCTGTGATGCTTCGTGATAAAATCCATGGTGATGTCTTCCCATTGCCATATGACAATCTCCAACGGTTGCATCTTGTCTTAAGGTCGCTGATGCTCGGCCCTGACTTTCCTGCAAGTCAAGCACCGCTCCATAAACCATGCTATATCCCGCTTCATGCAGGGCCACCAATAATCAGGGAAAAGATCCTTATATATCTTCATCGCCCCGAGATGAATGGAGAATCTCGACTGATGAGCCTTCTCCATCAGAACATGGCACACACCACCCCAATACGGAACCCAAACTCTCTGATACAGATTCAACATTCTGTGGCTATCATAATCGAAGGAAGGCACCAGACCTACAATCCACTCACACTTTCGATGCTCTTCCTTCATAGCCTCAACATGTGCCTCTCGAATCTGTTCCAACAACGGAGTAATCACTATCATCCTCAACGATATATCTCAGATCGGAGTCGCGACCACCTTGCAGCTGAGAGCATTGGCCACCACATTGGCCTTCCCAGGGCGGTTAAGGATCTCACATTCATAATCTTTCACCACATCCAACCATCGATGCTGATTCATATTTAGATTCAATTGATCCATCAAGTACCTCAGGCTCTTGTGATCCTTGTAAATGGTACACCGAACCCGATTGAGGTAATGTTGTCAAATCATGAGGGCAAAAACCACAGCCCCCAGCTCCAAATCATGCGTCAGATAACTCGCCTCATGAGGCTTCAGCTACCTCGAAGCGTAAGCGATCACACGACCGCGCTGCATGAACACTGCACCCAAACCCATGATCAAGGCATCATAATAAACCACGAAGTCATCAACACCCTCCGGTAGGGTAAGAATTGGCGCCTCACACAACCACTGCCTAAGAGTCTCAAAAGTTGCCTGCTGCTCAAGCCCCTAGCGAAAAGTCACTGACTTCTTTGTCAGTTGAGTCAAAGGAATCACGATCTTGGAGAAATCCTGAATGAATCTCCGATAATAACCAGCGAAACCAAGAAAGCTTTAAATATCAGATGGAGACTGAACCTCCCACTGCATCACGACCTCAACCATGGCCGGATTGACCATAATACCCTTCTGGTTGACAAGGTGCCCCAGAAACTGCACCTTGTGCAACACATGGAGAACTTTACGAAGAGTCTCTCTAGCACCTCTCTCAAATGCTCCTCATGCTGCTCCTGAGTCTTGGAATAAGCTAAGATATCATTGATGAATACTATCATAGACCGATCCAACATTGGTCTGCACACGCGGTTCATGAGATCCATGAACATGGATGGACCATTGGTAAGCCCAAACAGCATCACCGTGAACTCATAATGACAATATGGAGTCCGGAAAGTCGTATTCTGCACATCCCATCCTAGACCCAAATATGATGATAACCCGATCGTAGATCAATCTTGGAGAACCAAGATGCACCCTGAAGCTAGTCGAAAAGATCATAAATCCTTGGGAGGGGATAACAGTTCTTCATTATTACCTTATTCAACTCCCAATAGTCGATACACATCCGGTGAGACCCATCCTTCTTCCTCACAAACAGAATCGGGGCTCCCGTAGGCGAACTACATGGTCTGATAAATTCATTGTCTAACAGCTGTTGCAGTTGTGTAAACAAATCCAACATCTCGGGAGGAGCCAACCGATACGGTGCATTGGCTATCGGAGCCAGACCTGGAACTAAATTAATCCTGAACTCCACCTGCCTCTTTGGAGGTACCCCATGCAAATCCTTCGGGAACACATTTAGATACTCCCACATGATAAGCACATCATCCATGGTTGCCTTACCCTTATCTCGGGTATTCATGACATAGGCAACAAAAACCAAACAACCATGATGAAGGTAGTGTCTGGCCCTCGTTGCAGAATGCATAAACGGCCCACGATGCGGTCTCTCACCCTGAATCACAAACTCTCCTCTACTTGGGGTCTGAACCCAAACCAATTGCTGCTCATAGTCGATCATAACCCCATTAAGGGTCAACCTATCCATTCCTATGATTACCCTGTTCCCTCACAAAGGAATGGGAACCAGATCCACCAGATACCGCTCGTTGAATAACTGAAGAGTACAACCTTGATGATCCCTCGCAACCCGAACATACCTATAATTGGCAATCTCAACATTTAAAGGACAATCCAGATCCCTTGGAGCTCCAGCAAATCTCTTGATAAGCGCAAGAGATAAAAATGATCGGGTAGCGCCCAAATAAAATAATACTAAAGCGGAGATACCGTTCACAATGAATGATCCTATAATAAAACATATAAACGTAAGAAATAATTCAATATAATTAAAGAGGTAAGGAGAAGATACATACCCATCACCACGTCGGGAGCTGCACGCGCCTCCTCTGTCGTCATCTGGAAATCCTAACTCTTCACCGCAAGCGCATCTGCCCGACCCTGATATCCATCAGTTATCCTTAATGTCGTAGGAGCGAATGCCGACACCGGCCCTGCTGCAGCCAAACTCGGACACTAGGCCTTCTTTTAGCCCCTCTGATCGCACTGGTAGCAAATCAGATAAGATATCGGGGTGATGGTTGTGGTAGCATTACAATCCCTGGTGATATGACTAGTTTGGCCGCACTTGAAGCAGCCAGAACCACCCACCCTGCATGTCCCCTCGTGCGACTTGCCACACTTGCCACAACGGCCTCGGCCCTGCTGGACCTTCCCCTTCGAATCAACTATTTTGGGCTTCTTTCCCAAAACCTGAACACTGGACACATAATCTGGCTTCCTCTTCTTCTCCATCTCCAAATCAAGCTCCCTCTTCCTAGCCCTCGCTATCATGTCTTCCAACGTCTTGCTGCTGGATTGGCTAACAAACTGTTGAATATCACTCCTCAACATCTCACGGTACTGGGCCTTCTTTATCTCCTCATCCACCACATATTGTAGAACCAAAAGTGCCCTCTCCCTGAACATAGCAATGATCTTAGCCACCGTCTCAGCAGTCTGACAGAGATCCTGGAACTCTCCTACCAGCTTCTTCACCTCAATCATCGGTGCAAAATCAGCTCGGAACCTGGTCGAAAAATCACACCAGTTCATCGAATCAATAGCAACATCATCTTCGATAGCACGCCATACCTCCTCCCACCAATCACGTGCCCTGTCCTTCAAGAGGCAGGAAGCTAATCTGACCTTGTTCCCCTCAGGATAACGGCTAGTACAAAAGGCATTAGCAACATCTGCCAACCACCTGATGCTCGTAATGGGATCCCTCCCCATGATAATCAAGCGCTCCACATACCTGAAAGTCCTTGAAATTCAGTGTGTGCGTCCCGACCAAAGCCTCAATCTCATCGCGAAATGCGCTTAACCGCTCATCAAGAAGCTCTAGAATGCCCACCTTTACCGAGCCAAAGACCACATGAGTTTGTACAAGGAAACTGCGCGTAATATCAGACGAGATGAACTCCCTTATTGGGTCATTAAGTTGCCCAACTCCAGATCCTGAGCCTGAACCCTCCCCAGCACCGGAACTACCTACTTGTCTGCCTCGTAATACCACCATATCGAAAATAGACCATACAAACCATCAAAATACGTATCAATATATATATATATATATATATATATATATATATATATATATATATATATATATATATATATATATATATATCAGGGAATCAGAAATCCATAAGCTCTCTGGCTTCATTGCAACCCTCCTTGAATCGAGTACGGATGCTTTGCTTCCAGTAGTACGGGCCCATACTACCTTCCACATCTATCCGTACTTTCCTCAAGAAGTGCCTTAACTCAGCCAAGTTACCTTATATCCAACAATTCTATCACAAATAAGGCTCCTAACACTAAATCCCATCCTAGGTTTTTGTAGGGCAAACCCCACACCATTCACTGTGATCAACTACATAAGGAATTCCCGCTAACTTCCCCTAACTAGCTTGTGAATACAATTACATATTACAAAAACTAGATAATTCTTCGAATGAGAGGTCTCACACTACAACGGTTGGACTCAAACAAGAGTTGTGCAATAGAGTTAAAATCTAACCCTCTAAAATTATTTGGTTCACATAATATGTAACTTAGCATATTTGTTTACTAGTTAGTTGAATTTAGTTAAAACTCTTAAAAGCACAAAGCAAGCAACATTCGAGCATCAAGTCATCCTATTACTGACTGATCATATAGCAGTCATACAAAGGCATCTCTCTTAGATCCTTAGCCCTAAACAAGCATGTGATCTCAGTTCATAGTTCAAATATACCCTAATTAGGTCATCCTATTACTGACTGATCATATAGCAGTCATAAAAAGGCATCTCTCTTAGATCCTTAGCCTTAAACAAGCATGCGATCTCAGTTCATGGTTCAAATATATCACAAACATGTAAGGGTATTTTGGGATAACTTACTTGAGCGCGGCTGATTGTACGCACCACACCCTTTCTTATTTTAGAAAACCTTTTGTTAAATATGTTTTTTTTAAACTAACCAAATCCTCGGTTTGATTTCAGACACCCTCAAGAGTGCACCTGAATCCCTCAAACCAAGGCTCTGATACTAACTTGTAACATCCAAAAATATGGTCCCAAAAGTTTCATTTTTATAATAGATAAAAATAGTATTTTTCAAACATCATACATACATCTCATCAAATCAATGTATCAAATGTATCTAAATCAGAGTAAATATGAAATGCGGAATCTCCATGGTGTGTGCGATACAGTCAGCCTGAGCTCTTCCCTTGGAACCGGAAGTACCTGAAACGTAAACTGAAACCCCTAAGCACAAATCTTAGTGAGTTCCCCAAGATGCCACATACCAACATATTACATAACGAGCCCCGCCCACACTCACATAACTGGCCACACCCACAGTTGCAATACGAGCCCCGCCCAATAAGCATACATATACAAGCACATACAAGTATCACACAGACAACAAGTATATCAACATAATTAAGTGTTGGCTTTTGAGCACTATAACACTCCTATGGTGCTCATGCAACCCTAAATGCTTTGGATCTATGTTTCCTCTAATTATACATGCATATTTTCAATTTGCCAAAGCATACATCCTAACTAACATACAAATTGACAATTGAGCAATAGAACTAGTTAGATAACTTACCTCTTAGAAGGACTTATAGTTCTTGACCTTTGAAAGCTTAAGTACCTCAAGTGTGATGCCTCTAATTGTTCACAAACACCAATATGCAAGAGGAGGCTTGAGAGAATAAGTAACTTAGCACAAAATCAATATCAAACTTCTTAGAATGATGGTGTAACCGATTTTGGTTCTAGTGGTGTGCTTTTATAGTGTTGCAAATGCTAGGGTTATACCTTGTAAACCCTAATGACCTTTCATATTACTTAGGATCCATGGGTTAACCTCCAGGGACTATCCATGGACTATCTCATTGTTTTTTCCCATCCTAAATAACCATGGATCATTAGCCCACACTATAAGAATCAATGCTTTACATAATCTATCCCCATATATTTAATTAGCCTCTTTTGATCACAAAATTAATTCCAAATTAATTATTGACCAATACTAATTAAATAATATGATTTCTTAATTAATTTATTATACTTATAATATATTAATAAATCATAAATAACCTTATTCTCAAAAGTCCATCCTATCAAATTGCACTAATGAAGGCAACCCAAACGGACCATGTTACAATCTGTTCAAGTACATCCCAGTTATAGTTATGGGCTTAGACACCAAATCCAATAATCTCCCACTTGGATAAGTCTAATAACTATAACTTCCAATGCTACTTTAGGATCCGACTTAGCAATTGTAGCTTTCAAAAGCCGCTGTCTACTCTGACTTAGTCAATAACGCGTCATTTAGAAAAGTGATCATATATTCCTCTGTTCTCAAGATATTTATGTGGACAAATACATGGAACATAGTCATACTTGTTTTCTTACAATTTGTTTCCCGATTTTCGATTCGTCTGACATAGAACAAAACTGAACACATCAATTTAGTTCTAACCAGGCCCGACACATAGTCAAAACAGAATCATCGAGGGGCCCAAGATATTGTTTTTAATCCTCTTAGGATAAAAGGTACAGATAAAATTCAACATTATATGCTTGTACTAACAACTCATCAAATCTTTCACAATGACACGTTTTATAACATCAAGTTATTGATGCGTTTTCATGTCATCAATACACAACCAACTCGTAGTCAACAACTCATATATCTTGGTTTGAAGTGTTGGGTTTTGAGCATTCTAACACTCCTAAGTGTACATGCAACCCTAAATACTTTGGATCTATGTTTTCTCTATTATACATGCAAATATGAATATTCCAAGGTATTACCCTATCTAGCATACAATCTTTGATACTTGGGTAATAAAATAGATAGAATACATACCTATTTGATGTAACTTGTCTTCAAGAAGCTTGAGTTCCTAGTGCCCCAAGTGTGACACCTCAAATGGTTCACACAACACCATGAACACTTGGAATAACCTTGAGAATAAGGATACTTTGGTTCTTTCTAGTGAAATCGGCCTTGCCCTTTTGTGTACACATACTAGTGCCAATTTCACTAACCAAGGACATCTTTATATAGTGTGGAGATTAGGGTTAAACCCATGACCCTTCATTTCATATGATACATGGGTTAACCACTCCATGGATTATCCATGAAAGCTTAGCCCAACCTAAACGAACTTGGCCCATCACACACATATATATATATATATATATATATATATATATATATATATATATATATATCTAAGAGTCCATATTTAATTAGTTCCTTTTGCTCACATAATTAATTATAAATTAATTCTTGATCAATACTAATTAAATAATATGATTATATATTAATATATTAAAACTTATAACATATTAATATAAATCACTAGTATCCTTTTTTTCCTCATCTTGTTTATCTAATTGTCCCGATGCCATGCAACCCAAATGGACCATGCCGGGTCGGGTCAAGTCTTACCAATTATAGTTATGGACTTTGACATTAATCCAACAGTCTCCCACTTGGATAAGTCTAAAACTATTATTGAGTATGACTTTAGAACCCGAATAGCAATCGTAGCTCTCAAAAGCTTATGTCAAACTATGATGTGTTAATTGAACTCTAATATTGTCAATGACTTGTCCATTAGATAAGGAATCATAGATTCCTACATTCTAGATATCATATGGACTGAGACATGGATTATAAATCATACTCTCTATCCATTTGTTGTTTCCTGATTTCTGATTTATAATGACTGACTGATTGAACAAATCAAATCAGTCCTAGCTTGGCCAAGCACTCACATGTATCATCATTAAATCATCGAAGGGCCCACAAATATTGCTTTTATCTCGAAGGTAAAAGGAATGGATAAACTTGGACTCATATGTCTTGTTCTACAACTTGTTGAATCATACACAAAGGAACATTTTATAACATCAAGTTACCTATACGTTTTCATGCAATCAATGTATAACCAACTCATATCTCTAGGTTTGAAGAATATACGATATTATCGTCTCATGATCACCCGTGATAAAATCCATGAAGTGATTCGAATTAGTGTGGGTTGAATGGAATACTCATAATTTATAAGCACTCATGAGTGTTGTAACACCACTTTGTCCAACATTTTAGACCTCTACAAGCCAACTCATGACAATCTTGATTCATATCTACTTCCAACATATGATCAACTATGGATGGATTGAATAACTTAGTCATTCAGGAAGAATAACCTAGTTTATTCTGGAAGTCAAAACATGCAAAATGAAACACAAGAATAATTGAATCTAGTATGGTATCAAAACCTATGAATATAAATAGAACACCTTTTATTTATCACCACACTGATTACTCATTATTCATTGTTTCGATTTTATCAACTTTGTACTTGAATTAAAAACACTAGTTGTCCCATGCTCCAAGCATGTACACTATGTTTTTCTAAACACGAGCTTTGCCATACACTAAGTATGCATTCTATGTTTTTCTATGATCCTTACTTTGTGAAATAAACCAATTGAACATAATTTCAATGATTCTAATTTCACCCTCCCAAATCCTTATCGAAAATGTAAGAATTCCAAATTCCTATCATTTATCGAAATATGTTAGATTTTAAACTTGTATGCACAGATCCTCTTGTAATGACTTTATACAAAGTCACAAAGACTTCTCAAAAGACATTACAGAGTATTCCAATGGAGATCAATTCCATGGGAAACATCCTTCTTGCATTAAGTTTTCTAATCTTACACAAATTGAATAACCTCCATCTATGAAACATTCCCATTTTGACTACCAATTCTGAACTCAAGTTGTCTCTTTTCAGAATATGTTAATATGGTCCTTCCAAAAATTAACATTATACTTCCAACTGTCCCTGAGCAACCAATCTTTGGTAAACCTTCGATTGTCCTCGAAAATTGCTTAATACTTTTAGTCATATCCAATTCTAGACCTTTTCCCTTCTTAATTCCCCAGGCATTTGGAAAATTTTAGAAAGGATGAATATTATAGAACATGTAATCGATCCTATATCTGAAGCATATGGGACACGATTCATGATGTGTCACATAAAGACATGATTCTAGACCAGTTTTTTGCTACAATATTTATATTTGCCAAGTTCTCATAATTTAGATTATGAAAAGGGATGCCGTAATCATAATCGAATTTTAGAATGCAAACAATAGACCCATATATAGAATTTCCTTGTGTTGAGCCATTCTAACACAAAATTCATATATATCCTTGACTAAATTTGATTAAAATCTCATGATCTAAGCTTTTAGAATTGAAATGAAGTACAATTTCCTCTCCCTTAATTATAGCAAAACAAATTTTCCCCAATTGAAACCTTTTGTTTTCTATAATTAACATTGCTAACTTGCAACACTAATGATAATTATCATGCTCCCACTAACATGATGATTATTAGGATAACACTTATGCTCCCACTAGCTCTGACATGGACTCAGAAATCAATTGGACTTCTAGAAGTCAATAGTTTATTGACTTTCTTACCAAAGTTCAGATTTCTAAGACGAGATTGCCTTAATAAGACATTATAAAAATCATACACCTTATCTTAGATAGCTCACATGTGTATCTAAACAATTTTAGAACTATGAAAAGGGATGCCGTAATCATAGTCTCAGTTGTTTAGATCTTTGCTATCTGCTTCAAATCTACTTGGTGGAAGTGTTTCCTCACCATCATTTTCATGAATTGGAGGGAAACCTTATGACCCTTATATTTTATGGTGTATGCATTCTTATCCATGTGAATTTTCAAAACCATAGTCACAAGACACGAATAATGACAAATCCAAACTCATATGGACTGAACTCAATCTTAATTTCTTGCCACCTGGCAGCTCAAGGGTCTGCCATTGCTTCCAAGTTGTTATGCAACCAATTGAGAACTCTAAGAACTCATATGTAAAGCCAACTTTAACTAGAATGGGTACAAAAATAGTAATATGTCAACATGATAGGTTTTACACCTCACGTCGCGTGCTAGTGTTAAACTACATGTTTTTATTCTTGATTAGATCTTGAAATTCTTTCAGGATCTTTAAGACTCCAACTATCCTCTTGAAACATAAGACTCACTTGCCAAATATTCAAGAGATAGTTTGGATTCTTTATCAAGAAAAACACTTCACACAATTGATCTTAGTTGGTCTTTGTTTTATCCAAAACATCACAACTTACCAATTTCAAATGTACAAGAGTAGGATACTTTTAATCTTACATTTGACTAGTGTTAGGAAACCTTTCGTCTTTAATATATATCACTCAAGTTACAATCTTGGAGTACGACTCTAAGAATTGTTTTTGGAACGAGGTATAAATTATCTTCTTGATTTGACCACTTCAACAATTCATAGCTCCTCTTCTTAGCTACCAGACTGCACTTAGAGGATGAATTGTGACAAGGTCTCTTAATCATTAAGATAATCATATAACATGATACTAAAGTACTCTCCCATCTTTCATATTTGAGAAACTTTTATCCTTCTTCTTAATTTGATTCTTCTCATTCGTTCTACCATACATCAAAATTTTTCCAATGTATCAGAATTACACTTAAACTTGTAAGTGTAACCATATTTACTAAACTTTACTAAAACATGACAAATAGTCTTATAGATCTGTTGAGATTAATGTTTCTTTTTAATCTATAAAGATCGAAAAGATCTTGAACAAGTAAATAAACAATGATGATTTAAACACAGTAAAATAATAGAACAAGGATGAATCAAACGGGTTGAATGATTAAAACAAAATCCTCAGAAGAGCTCGATTAAGAACATCAACTGTAGAGGATTGGAAGGTTACAAGTATGATCTAAGAAACCTTTAGTCGTCTGAAAATATTGTATACTCAGATCTCTAAAACCTTAACCTAATATTCATGCAAGCATAAGCTTATATACAAAGCATAAATGACATACGGTTGGACAGGCCCAAATCGTAATACAAAGAATCATTAACAAACGAGCCCAAAAGACGCAATCTTCTAAGCCCAACAATCTCCCCCTTTGCGTCAATTTGGGGCGAGATCTTCACTCTGTCTTCAAAGCAGATGGCTTCTTTACCGTTTGAAAAATTTTCGGTATCAAAGCTAGAATATGATGCCTGAAGGTAATATACCAACGAAGCATATCTGTAAAGTTCTTCTTATCTGCTGTTGTATTCTGTTTGCATCGGTGAATGATATTGATGATGTGCTCCAGACACTCTGTAGAGAACAGATGCTTGTCTACCAATGCAAACAGAAACTTGTGCTTATCCCCCCTTGTGAACATAACTGTCAGATTGGAAGAATCAATCTGCCCCAACTTCATTTTATGGACATCTCCGGTTTTGGAAGTGGGCTTGACAGTCGGTTTCTTATTCATCACTTTTGCTATTTCCTGATCCATAGTGGCCAGCTCATGGACATAGGAAGCCAACATTCTTTTAAGATGAGAAATAATTGGTTCATATTCTCTCTGGTTGGAGAGAAGAATGTTGTATAGCAAGATCCAATCGTGGGGGTTCAGACTGGGAAGATCTGCCAGAGAAATAAGATGTTCGGAGTTGGCAGTTCCTCTGTTGATTTTGAAATTGACGTTTACAAATTTCCCAGCCTGGGTTGGTTTCAGTACCTTGACTCTTATAATTTTCTGGGCGCTCCAAGTCAAGTACTGAGGTTGACCGAATTTCAGATAGAAATTGATAAGCTCCCTGTCAACCTTCGGGTTCGGATGAGGGACGTTTGCAGTGACATCAAAGCAGTGAAAAGTGAAGGCTTTACGCGTAATGGGCATGTCGAACTGCGAGTCTTTGGAGTTTTCACACTCAAAAGATGCAATCGGTTCCAACCAATAAATAGAAGGAAACTCAATTGCTTGAGTGATGAGTGTGTCTCTGTCCCAATCTGGGAACAGAGTCTTTTTAGCTTGAATTGCCTCCTCATCCTCCCGGATTTTCCTTTCTCTGGCTTCTGCCTCACGAGCTATCTTCAATGTTTCATCAAGCTCTCTGTCCCGTTTCTTGCGTTGAAGAGCTTCAGTAATGGTTTCATCTGATTCTGATTCGCTCTCAACTAGGACATGTTTACCAGAACCCGAAGCTACATTACCCTTCGGTTCTTGTTTGGACATACCTTCCTCTCCCCCTTGTCTCGGAAGAACATGCTTCTCCGAGACACCCTTCATTTCACTTAGGATAGTGATCGCCGGAAGGAGTTTCGCCTGGAGATGCTGACGAACAGTGAGGGTTAGGAAGGGATCATGGGAGTCAAGAACACCGGTTAACATATTTTTAACGTCACCAGCGCAACTCTGAAGAACTGCCCTTTGAGTTTGAAGTAAAGTGATTTCTTGTTGTGCCTGGGCCAGTTGAACTTTCTGTAAGTCAATAGTTGCCTGGTGCTTGATAACTTCTTCCTTCAGGGTGCTCTCGGCTGCTAAAGAGGCAAAACGTGAATCCAAAGATTTGAGAATTGAAGTGGATTCAGTTTTGAGGTCAGCACGCAGAGCCTCAAATTTCTTGGTTTCTCCCTGAAGGGTGGCTGCGAACGAGTCTACTGACGCTTGAAATTTGGAAGCATTTGAATCAGCATGAGCCTTGAGAGAATCAAGAAAGATCTGAGTTGTATGAACAACCTCAGAAACTTCCTTAGTGGCTTTGGAGCATGAGGCTGCTGAATTGTCTACAGCGTCAGTAGAGCGATCCAAGGCTTCGGTGTAAGTCTGGATTGCTGACTCGATGAAAGCCTTCAGCACATCACCCCCATAGGCTTTACTGTCAGCCAGCAGACTGTCGAGTTTTGCGTGAATCTCTTGAAGTTGCTGACTTGACACAGGGGTGTCTGTATCGGTGTCGGTAGGGATCCGGTAAGGGCTGTAATAGATGGAATCAAATTCATCATCATCACCCCCTAGGGTAGCACCGGAGTTGGAAGATGGAGAAGGGGAGGATTGAGGGTTGATAACCGGGGTTTCAACCACAGAAGCAGCCCCCGTATCAGATACGTTGACCGTTACTGGTGGTTGGGTTGTGGTGATGGTGATAGATTCTGTGATAATAGGTTGGGAGATAGAAGATGAAGGTTGAGAAATGGTGAAGGGAATAGTGGTTTCGGTTGAGGTTTGGGGAAGTGATGTTGGAACAGAACTTGAGATGTTCTGTTTGGGTGATTGGGTTGGAGTTGGAAATTTTGGGGAAGTAGGAGGAGAAGGAGATTTGGTAATTGGGGGAGATTTAGGTGGGGTAGGCGAGTTTTGTGGAGACGAAACGGGTGTAGTTTCGGTTAGAGGATTAACGTCTGGTGGGGTAGGAGAGTTTTGTGGAGACGAAACGGGTGTAGTTTCGGTTAGAGGATTAACGTCTGGTGGGGTAGGAGAGTTTTGTGGAGACGAAACGGGTGCAGTTTCGGGTTGAGGATCAACATCTTCTGTTTCGGATGGTGCATTCTGTTTTGATTCAGAAGGAGATCCTTTGGCTCTTTTAGCCATCTTCTTAACCTTTTTCGTTCTGGGCTGAGAAGGTTCCTCTGCCTCGGATTTGCGTTTGGAGGACCTTCTCTTTTTCTCCGTTTGGGGTGAGGGTTCCTTCATCTCAGCCTTCTTCTTTTTGCTCGCTCTTTTGCCCCGGTTAGCAGGCCGATCCAGAGCCTCAAGAGCTGCACGTTGTTCCTCAGAAAGAACCCTAGGAGGCAGGGGGGTTCTGGAGCTGTAGTCCGCCATAATCTTGCTGTGGGGCGTGACACATCTGTACATGGACTCAGGGATTAGTCCATAGTGGAGGAACTTACTTGGATCTGAGAGAATGATTTTCTTGGTGTGGTATGTGGCAATTGAAGCCATAAGAACATCCTTCATGACAGGGATGTCAAGAGAATCGATGGCTCTCCTGGTGATGAGGGTCCAAAACCTGGCGCATGAAATTTCTGAGTGCCTTGCGGTAGAGTTGAGACTCTGAACCACTTGAGACCAGAGAATCGACCCATAGTCCAGATTGATCCCGTTGTAAAGCCCATACAGCATTGTGAGAAATCCTTTGCTAGTGGTGTCGGAACCACCACATCGCTCCGCTAAACCCTTAATTAAAAGGGTAAGCAATCCATTCCACTGAGATGGAAGACATGATTTCTTGACTTTGCCAACAGATGTTAGAACATCTGTATACCCCATCTCGTACATCATCTTAAAGATTTGGGCGGTTGAGATGAAGTCTGGAGAGATGACAGAAGCATCCACGGCAAGCCCTAGAAGAGAGCAAAACCGTGTTTTGGAAACGGAAGTCTTCTTGTCGTGAATAGAGAAGTAGATACGGTCTTTGTGTTTGTCATAGCTTGCTGTGGAGTAGACTTGAGATAGCAGGGACATAGGAACTGCCTCCACCTGCGTTAATGCCAATACCAATGGGGAATATTTGAGGCATTCCACCACGTAGAGCATATATGAATCATAGACGAATGGAGACAACTCTATGATCATGTTCTGATTTGGTTTGATTGTAAGAAAGGAAGAAGAAGCCGATTGATCGTGAGCAGAAGAAGAAGTCGCCATTGTTGAGTTTTTGGAAGAAGATGAACAGTGCAACTTTATCAGAGAGATAATGCTTTGAGAGGTAACTGCCAGAGAACACGATCACGTCTTATTTATACCATTCTCAGGAGAGAGAAAATCGTGATGATTAGGAACCCAAAACGTCGCCTGAAAAAGCGCGATTAGAAGTTATGGTGTATTCAATGAAGACGTCAGCACACGTGGGGCTGAGACGAATCCTTTGCACGCGCCCAAATCTTTTTCGTACCGTTTGAAATCCCTTGTGCTCTTGTTTGGTTACAGTTGAGACTTAGTACCATGTGCCAAACAGTAATTAGAATGTGGGAAAATAGTTCCATGCATAAGAGTGTGAAAGACAAGGAAATAAATCTAATGTGTTTGGTAGTGCGTGTTGTCTAAATAAAAGACAGAAGGCAGAAGATTCCGGGCAAGAATCGCTTCCTTCAGAGTCAAGAGAGACCTGAAGTGTTTGTGTGGTTTCCCAAGAAATACGATCAGTTGTCTTTAGAGAAACAATGAAAGGCGTCTTCTGTTGATGGCTAAGAGGTGGCTGAACTCAAACCAAACATTAAATCTTGACATAAAACTAAGTGTTGGTAGAGTTACCTGTGAGACCGATGAGATCTGTTGAACAGGTAGGTGGGAAGTATTCTGTGATGGGAATGATATAGACAGAAATCTCAAAATAAATTAAACTGGATCTCTTTGGGAAGAAATGTCTTAGGACGAGACAGTTTCATAAAAGATCACTCATAAAGAAGATTTCCAAGTAAAAGCTTGAGTTAATAACTCACCGACAATTCTATTTAGGTGTTGGATTTTGGGTTTCACTCAGAACGTGGTAATCGAATCTAAGATCATGAACTCAGATGTTGTGCAACCATAAGCCTCAGTGGTAAAGACCGAGAGCATCAAGGGTTACTTTGGGGAGCGAATGTAAGTGAAGAAGTTGAAGAGTTGGTTAAGAGACCGAACGTACCTTCTGCTACATAAAAGGGACAAAGCAGAGCAACTCATGTTTCAGATGAGTAAAAGAAGGTAGCTCTAGACCGAATATGAGAGAATAGCCTGATTGGGAAGAAACGATAGGTATTGATCGAATCATTAAGGCATGCTCAAGGTCATAGAGGCTTGAGACAACATACAGCAGCATGCTTCTAGGGACGTCTAACTAGTCTTATAAGAGAAAGACATACCTGGATGAACGAGTCATAAGGAGATACTTGTATTCACTTGAGCAAGAAGAACATATACTAGAAATATGAAATATTTTTGAAATTTTGAAATTTACTTAGAGATAAATAAATACTGAAAGACAAAATATTTTTGTTTATTTTTAATTTTCTAAAAAAAATAAAAACAGAAAGATAAAATATTTTTGTTAAATATGAAGTTTCTGAAAAAGAAACAAAAAAAACAGAAAGACAAAATTTAAGCAAGGAAAAGTAGTAGAGATTAGGAAGAACCGAGCGGTTTGATTGAATGAGCGCCTATCTTGTAGAGACAGAGAAAGACCGAGCGCTCTGGTTGATTTGGTTCCGTTATGTTACCAGAGCAGAGAGCAACAGAGCGTTCTGCTAGGTTCGGTTCTTTGATTTTGCCAGAGCAGAGAGCAACCGAGTGGTCTGTTAGGATCGGTTCTTGAATTTGACCAGAACAGAGAGCAACCGAGCGGTCTGTTAGGTTCGGTTCTTGAATTTGACCAGAACAGAGAGCAACCGAGCGGTCTGTTAGGTTCGGTTCTTGAATTTGACCAGAACAGAGATCAACCGAGCGGTCTGTTAGGTTCGGTTCTTGAATTTGACCAGAACAGAGAGCAACCGAGCGGTCTGTTAGGTTCGGTTCTCCCCCTTTTTTTTTTTTTTTTTTTATATATAAACATGAGGATCTGGGACCGATTCTGCAACCATCATGCCTAAGCCTTGCAATATCTGATTGAATGATGCTTCAGGAAGAGCTTTTGTAAAGATGTCAGCCAGCTGATCAGTGGTTCTTACGAAGTGAACTTCGACATTTCCATCTTCCACATGATCTTTGATGAAGTGATACCTTAGTGCTATGTGTTTGGTTTTGGAGTGTTGCACTGGGTTATGACAAATCCTAATTGCACTTTCGGAGTCACAATATAGTGGGATCTTCTTCATATTGAGTCCATAGTCTCGAAGTTGACTTTGGATCCAAATCACTTGTGATGTGCATGATGCGGCTGCAATGTATTCTGCTTCGGCTGTAGATAGCGACACGCATGTCTATTTCTTGGATTGCCAGCTAACTAACTTCCCGTCAAGAAATTGACATCCACCGGTCGTGCTTTTTCGGTCGAGTCCACATCCTCCAAGGTCAGCATCAGAATAGGCTTGAACGAAGAAGCCTGAGTTGGATGGATACCAGAGACCTAAGGAGGTGGTTCGCTTGAGATATCGGAGGATGTTCTTTACAGCAAGCATGTGAGGTTCACGGGGGTTTGCCTGAAATCGAGCACAATAACACACAGAAAACATGATATCAGGTCTGCTAGCAGTAAGATACATTAATGATCCAATCATTTGACGATAGAGAGTGATATCGACAGCTGGTTTGTCTAGAGATGGGGTAAGCTTAGTGCCGAATGCCATTGGGACTTTGACTTTTGAGTCTCCCATCATACCGAACTTTGCTAGGAGAGTCTTTGTGTAAGCTTCCTGATTAATAAAGATGCCTTCGGGTCCCTGTCTTATGTTTAAACCAAGGAAAAAGTTAATAGGACCCATTGAGCTCATTTCAAATTTAGTCTCCATCAGCTTTCTGAATTCAGCCGTTAAGCTTGAATTCGTGGAGCCAAAGATGATATCATCGACATAGATTTGAACTATCATAAGGTGGTTACCTTCCTTTTTGCGAAAGAAGGTTGGGTCAACCGAACCTTGTTTGAATTTAGACATCTTTAAAAATTTTGTAAGCGTTTCATACCAGGCTCTCGGAGCTTGTTTAAGGCCGTACACAGCTTTATCCAGAATATAGCAATGATTTGGATGCTTTTCGTTCACAAATCCAGGAGGTTGCTCTACGTACACCGTCTCTTCAAGTTCTCCATTGAGAAATGCACATTTGACGTCCATTTGGAAAACTTCAAAGTTCTTGTGAGCAGCATAAGCTAGGAATATTCTGACAGATTCTAGCCGAGCTACTGGAGCGAAAGTCTCTTCGTAGTCTATCCCTTCCTCTTGACAATATCCCTTGACCACCAGACGAGCCTTGTTCCGTATAACATTACCTTCCTTGTCCATTTTGTTCCTAAAGACCCATTTGAGACCAACAACCGAAGCATCTGGAGGAGTTGGAATTAGGCGCCAGACTTTGTTTCTTTCAAATTCGTTCAACTCGTCTTGCATTGCTTGAACCCAATCAGAGTAGTCGAGAGCAGTGTTAACTGTCTTTGGTTCAACTTTTGATACGAATGAATTAAACATGCAAAACTCTACCTTTGAAAATAAGGAAGTCTGTTTTGCCTTCAGTTGTGATCGGGTCAGAACCTTTTCAGATACATTCCCAACTACCTGAGAGACAGGATGATCTCTGGTCCATTTGATAAGAGGAGGGTAATTTGGATCAACGGTTGGGTCTAAGTCGGCATTGATTATTTCTTCTAGTTCAGATTGGCTATCATAACCGAGTGTCACATCGTCATGTTGTACCTCAGTTGGTGTACTTTGGAAGAAATGAGGTTCGTGTGATTCTAGTGGACCTGAGCTTGCTGGTGTTGAGACCTCTTCGGTTGAAGTTGTGGAATTTGGCTCCCCCTGGACTTGAGCGTTTGGCTCCCCCTCGACTTGTGTGCATGGCTCCCCTTCGACTTGTGTGCATGGCTCCCCCTCGACTTGTGTGCATGGCTCCCCTTCGACTTGTGTGCATGGCTCCCCCTCGACTTGAGCTTCGTTGGAAGGAGAGTCGATACAGATTGATTCTTCTTCATACATTCTCCTTGCAGCATCTTCAACAATCTGCTCCATGTGATCAACTTTGTTATCTGCTGCACCAGCTTCAGAAAGTGAAGCATTCTCTGATTCGTCAAAGAGCTCCAGAAATGTCTCGAATAGATTAGCAACCGAGACTGTAACCATGCCATTTGGAGGAAAGATATCCCCAGTGATATTTTCTTTAGCCTGCAGCTTCTTGACATAGTTGTCGTCAAAGGTCACATAATACGTCTCTTCAATTTTTCTTGAACGCTTGTTTAGGACCCTGTATGCCTTGGATGTGAGAGAGTAACCCAGGAAAATTCCTTCGTCGGCTTTGACATCAAACTTGTTGCGGTGTTCTTTGGAGTTGAAGATGAAACACCTTGAGCCGAACACATGGAAAAATTTCACATTTGGCTTCCTGTTGTTCAATATCTCATATGGGGTGAGTGCGAACCTTTTGTTGAGATATGACCTGTTCTGTGTAAAACAAGCAGCACAAATAGCATCAGCCCAAAAATAAAGAGGTAAAGAAGCAAAACTTAGCATAGTTCGGGCAGCTTCACACAAGGATCGGTTTCGTCTTTCGACTATTCCGTTCTGTTGTGGTGTGTAGGGAGCTGAGAAATTATGACTAATTCCCTTCTCTGCAAGAAACTCTTCAAACTCCCTGTTCTTGAATTCGAGACCATTGTCGCTTCGGATGTTGCGGACAACCTTTTTGAGCTGTACTTCAATTTGCGTAATAAACGTTTTCAGCTTTTGAGTCGCTTCAGATTTGAGCTTTAGAAAGAACACCCATGTAAATCGAGAAAAGTCATCAACGATAACAAGAATATACTTGCTACCACCGATGCTTTCGATAGATGAAGGACCACATAAATCAATATGAATTAATTCGAGTGGTTCAACAACTTTTGTATTGATAATAGATGGATGACTTTGACGACTCTGCTTTCCCATTTCGCATGCAGCACATAGATGATCCCTGTCAAACTTGAGTAATGGAAGTCCCCTTACATGACCCCCTGTAACAAGACGATTGATATCTTTGAAGTTAAGATGAGATAATCTTCGGTGCCACAACCAGCTTTCATCGGATTGCGCTTTTGACAATAAGCATACAGCTGGGTTTCCTTTGATGGGTTTCATGTTTAAGGGAAACATTTCACCCTTTCGCTCTGACTTGAGAATTATTTTATTTGACTTTTTCTCTATTATTTCTGAACCTTCATCATCGAATGAGACTTTGAGACCTGTACCTCCAACCAGTTGAGATACACTAATGAGGTTGTGCTGGAGTCCTTCCACATATGCCACCTTCCTTATTGAGAAATCCCCATTGGTTATCATTCCGTATCCCTTTATGGTGCCGAAAGAATTGTTTCCGAACTTGACGTTGCCACCATTTGCAAGCGATCTGTACTCCCTAAGCTCTTCTTTCCTCCCTGTCATGTGACGTGAGCAGCCACTATCAATGTACCATTCTTCATCAAACTGCTCGTCACTTATAACCTGCAAAATTTAGAGAGATTTAGGAACCCAAAGTTTCTTGGGTCCACGTGAGCTTTGCATGGAAACAGGAGAAATGAGAGAGATATCAACAAGAAAAGTTCTTTTTACGAGAGTTGTTTTATCTTTCCTTTTAATGGTGTATACTTTTATTTTGTTAAGATTAGTAGTGTTAGATTCGGTCTTTGGAGTGGATTTATCGACTTTCTGCTTCCACTTTTGCTCAGTTGATGAGTGAGATTTAGAACGAGATTGATATGAAACTGAGGGTGAAGAAGAATTAGAAGAATGAGAAGAATTAGACTTAGAAGGAGACTCTAGATGACCCTTTTGTTTTTGATCATTGGAGGAACCGACCTTAGAGTTTTGTACTCTTTTGTCTTCAGAACCGAACCTCTGTGTTCGGTTGGAGCCACCTTTGGAACCGAACCTTTGGTTCTGGTTGATATCCTTTTCAGAACCGAACTTCTGCTTTCGGTTGTTATCCTTTTGTGAACCGAACCTCGGCTTTCGGTTTTTGGGACTTTCAAGCTTTTCCGCAGGATTGTTTTCATACTTTAGATTCTTGTCTTGATGACTGAAGTATGCATTCTGGGAACGCCAGAATTGTTTCCTTTCAGAAAGGTTCTTCCGGTATCTATTGTTCCTTTCTATCTTCCTGTTCCATATCTGAGATGGTTGATGATGAACATTTGCTTTTGTTTTTGCTGACCCTTTGATCGGTTCCATTTGAACTGCGGTGGAATTACTTTGTGCTGAAGAAGCCGAAGGAATGGTTTCTGTTGGAGAGTGAACATCCTTCTGAGGAGTATCTTTTGTACCACTAGTGCTCGGCTCACTGAAGTTGTTTGGCTTATTCAAAGGTTCGGGTATATATCTTCCTTTGCTCTTCCATGAAGTTCGTTCGGATAAACCAATGGTTTCGTCTGCATTATCAATAGGAGCTTCCCAGAAGTATTCATCACAGCCATCAGCATTGTCTTTGTCTACAATGGCTGCAAGTTCGGCTGTTTGATGTTCAGTTACTCCTGTTACCTTGTATACTTGATTTGGAGTAGTCCTGACCTTTTGATACACAACAGCTTTCTCAACTAATTTTGGGGACTTTTGATGGGACAACCGAGCGAACTCTACCGAATTTTCAGAAATAAGATTCTTGTGATTTTCTGGCTCGGTTTTAATAAATTCTGAGCAATCAACAGTGTCCTCTACAGAAATTTCACTCATATTGCCATCCTCATCAAGCTCAGATGCATTTTCAATATCAATTTTGTTTTCTGAGCTTACTTTGGTGTTTAAAGAGTCAAATTTTTGCATGGTTTCGGTCCTCAGTTTAAGTCTGTCATTTTCATCCAAAAGATTTTTAAGCATGAGCTTGTGGTCTTTAGATTTAATGAAGGACTCAATTTTGTCCAGTCCATACATGTAGGTGGGATTTATGTCATCAGACGATATCACACTTTCACAGTTATAAGCTTCGGCATCGATTTCATCTTCCTTAAATTCCAGGAAGGGTAAAATCATGCGGTGAATTCTTTGGCCTATTTCACAATCTAAGTGGAGCTGAGTAATATTAGAATACAGACGTTTAGCAATTAAACAAAAAACATTTCGTTGTTTTAACAATTTCAAATTGTCTCTTTGCAAATAAATGTTTTCATCTTTAACTCTGACTAATTCTGATTCCTTTAACTCTATCCACATTCTCCGCTCCTCACTCTTCGACGCAGCCCTGCTCAATTGATCAGTTAGGTTAGAATTTGTGACCCGAGTTTGAGTTAAGCTACTATCTAGATGAGATACTCTTGAATTGACACTTTTTATTTCTTTCTCATAAGAGGATGATGGTACTTTGCATGAAATAAAAACAGATTGTACCTTCTTTATCAGTTCATCCAGCTCATTGAACTGCTGGCTGAGTGGTTTGGCTGTGAAGCACATGTCCTCCTTTGCATTCTGTCCATCATGACCTCCATCGGTGTTGTATCCCCTCAATTGAGATACATCAGAAACCATAAGGCATTTACCACCACTGCCTTCTTCCTTAGACACGAACGCCTTTCCATGAGTAGGCAGCCTCACTTCCTCGTCTTCTGAGTCAGTAGACCAAACTTCCGTGCTACCGAACTCACCATCTGGAACAGAACCCTGCACAATAAGGGCATTACAAGGCGGGTTAGCATCAGACCTCTTCTTTCTCAACTCATCTAGCCTTTTCTGTAACACAGCTTCCTCATTGCTTCCATCATCTTTCTCAGCCATTTTCTTGAGGACACAGTCCTTAGCATAATGGTTTTTCCCACCACAGTAGAAACAGCTCACTCCAGAGTCGCCGTCAACTTTCGGTTCCTTCTTGTGCTCCTCAACTTTCGGTTCATTAATCACCTTTTCAGAGCTGTAACTTCCCTGCCAGTTTCGGTTTTTGTTGCTGGGAAATTTCTTCTTTATGAACCTTTTGGGATTGGATACTATCAAGGCATAATCTTCTGATGTGAGATCATATTCTTCCAGGCTGAGGTCTTCATCCTCCATAACGGCTTTACTTTTTGACAAGAGAGCCAACGAACCGAGACCGGAAACGGCATTCTTTTCTTGTACCACATTTTTCTCTTGAGACTTGAGAATTCCCACCAGTTTCGCCAAAGAGTATGATTTAAATTGCTCATGGGCTTTAACTGTGGAAACTACTGCTCTCCACTCAGACCTTAGACCATTCAGAAATGTAACTTTCTGTTCGATGAGCTTCCTTTCAATATCATGTTTGATCATCTTGCTGAGAAGATGATTGAAGCGATCGAATGTCTGGGTTACAGATTCTTCAGCCCCTTGTCTAAATTCACCAAACTCAGATAGAAGCAGAGTTTGAATAGAATGTTCGAGATCTTCGTCTGTAGAATACAGTTCACGAAGTCTGTCCCAAACATCCTTCGCTGTCGTGCATGAGCTAACCAATCTGAATGTATCAGACTGAAGGGCGAATCGGATCAATCTTAGTGCTTTGATATTGCATTGGAACTTGTCTTTTTCATCTTGTGCAATGTCTTTCACGTCCTTAAGCAGATCATTGTATTCTTTTTGAGTTTTAATGACTCTGGACGTTGCAGAATGAGAAAACGGTCCGTTGGTGATGGCTTCCCAAATCAAATACCCATTTTCCTCCGACCCAATGACGTAGTCTTCGAAATGATGTGCCCATACTTCATAGTCGTTGGTGTATAAGATCGGAATCCTTGTCGTCGAACCAATGCTGTTTGAAATATTGATAACGTTTGATTGTGTCGCGTCCATTATGATCGTAAAAACCTGTTCAAAGATCAAACTTGTAATAAAGCGGATTAGGGCAAAATAATAAATATCAAGATACGTCAATAAAGCGATGACGGCTCAATAAATATTGATGATTGCGGAAAAACCCTAATGATAATCTTTTTCACAGAAAAGATGTGTATCAATTACACAGCTTCCTGCTCTGATACCAATTGTTGAGATTAATGTTTCTTTTTAATCTATAAAGATCGAAAAGATCTTGAACAAGTAAATAAACAATGATGATTTAAACACAGTAAAATAATAGAACAAGGATGAATCAAACGGGTTGAATGATTAAAACAAAATCCTCAGAAGAGCTCGATTAAGAACATCAACTGTAGAGGATTGGAAGGTTACAAGTATGATCTAAGAAACCTTTAGTCGTCTGAAAATATTGTATACTCAGATCTCTAAAACCTTAACCTAATATTCATGCAAGCATAAGCTTATATACAAAGCATAAATGACATACGGTTGGACAGGCCCAAATCGTAATACAAAGAATCATTAACAAACGAGCCCAAAAGATGCAATCTTCTAAGCCCAACAAGATCTTTTGTGGTAGACTTGATCATTGCACAATAATGTGTATTCGATCCGTTAGTCCTTCACTTAACTTACATAAAAATGTGAACAAGGAACTAGTCTTAATTTTCCAAAGCTGGAAGTTCTTATTCATCATACTGTACAACTTGTATGATTTCCAAGTTTCTATCCAACTGAAACCTATTGTGATGAGAATCTTTCCTTATTTGGTAAATTTAGACACTACCACAAAAGAAAGAATCAAATTCATATTTTCAATATTGCTAGAAACATACAAACATCAAGTTTTTCATAGATGTCATTGCAAGGAGATATAAAATAAAGTAAAACAAACTTTTATATATTAATAAATTCGGAAAAAAAACTTTTCCTTACAATGCCACTTTAAATGAAAACTATGCTATTACATGTTTCCTAGTAATCTATCATAACTCCTAAGAGTAGCTCAAGAATCTGATCTTCAATCAAATGACAGAAATCCATCTTCGCGATCAGATTCAACATACTCTTTCTTTAAGTTTTCTTCATTTTTCCTTTGATTCTTAAAACATCAACATATGACCCAGTCACATCATGTAATAAAAATCTCAGAATAGAAACTTAATCAAGTTAGATAGTGGACTTTACCTGAAGTAGAGTCAAACTTATTGACTATACCAGCCTTATGATCTTTCAAGTAAATTTAGCAGCTTCGCAACCGATGCCCTTTCCTTTTGGCAATATAACCATATGGACCCTTTGGGAATGGTACATGGGACTATCTCAGTCTTAGCCTTACTCTTTACCATTTGGTCAACCGAGTTGACTATGGCCAACCCCTTTCCATTGGGAAGAGAAGGCTTTTACTGGGTATCCAATGCAACCATTGTCAATGTCCATTGAAGGTTTGGAAAGTTGATCTAATAATCAAATTTTCTTTAACAAAGCTCAAAATCATTGTTGATTTAGCAGTACAAAGCAAATACATAAGATCATTAAGGGTCTTGTCATAGTCTATTTCATAGTAGTCCCAAAGGTAACTCTATATGTGACTTAGAAAGTGATTGAACATCCAACTTTCTTAAGACTTTGACACCCAACTCTCCCGGCTTGTCAATATGTGACTTCATATCGAAGATGTAAGCACACATAGACCTTCTTTGCCATTAGGGCTTGAGTGACCTTGAACTTGTGGGTTAGGGAGAATAATTGGAGGAGGTGTAGGAAGTGAAGTTGCAAGAGATTTAGGAAGATCGTAAATGTCTGAACTAGACATCTTTTGGGACATATTCAAGATAGTTGATCTAAAGTCCTTAATATAATACCCAATATGAAATATTAAGGCTAGGACCCAACATAATATTTCATAACTTCGAAGAGGGATGCTTTAATCCAAGCTATAAAATATTTGAAGGTAGATGAATGACGATTCCACAATTTCCACCATGAAAAAACAAAATAATTTATTAGGTTTTTTAATTGGATTTGAAACTCCTAGATCTTTTGAGATTCATTAAACTGTTCACTGGCATGTTTCAATCTCGAGTGTGCCCTTCAGGTTTTGTGACTGGGATGCCGAGAATCACAAAACAAGGTGTGAATGACCATGCAAATGTACTTGGTACCCTTAATTTTTACCCCTCAATTGATGTTCCGGTTAACCAAAAACGCTCCACCGATACTATGATAAACATTAAGTTACCCTTTTCCTACCTTGTTAAATCAAGCTAGTGTGTCGGTTAATCACACATGCTCCACTAACCGACTTAAGAAAAGTGCAAAGTGTAATTTCATGGGTTAGCACCAAATTCACATTTTCCTAAGTAACTAAGATTGGGTATTACTAAGAGTTTAGTTACTTAGTATTTATCATTAATACTTTTAATGAAGGGAGAACTACAGTCGTTGTCCTACCCGTTCGGCTAACGATCCTCCACCATTCAAGGAAGCGGTGGATGAGAGTGGACACCCATTAAACTACCATTTTATAGGAAGTAACCTTATACCCCCCCCCCTTTATAGACCAGCTTCGTGAATGAGACCTACTAATGGTAAGACGACTTCCTCTTATACATATATATAAAAATATTATTAACTTATAATATTATAAAGTATAAGGGGTGAATTTTAACTTTTAAATTCTAAGGGCTTAACTTGGAACTAAAGTATTCATGAGAAAACTTTACAAATTCCAAAACTTGAGGGCGAGTTTTGAAACTATTCAAAACTCTTGGATTTTCATAACTTATGAGTTTAATTAAAGTTTTAAAAAACTTTTAATGAAGAGACTCTTGGATATCCATAACTTGAGGACAAGTTATGGAACCATAAAAACTATTTATTAGAAAAGACTCTTCATTTTTGTAACCTATGGCATTTTTATGAGTTTTAAGATTCATAAATGTGACTTTTCATATAACTTGAGGACAAGTTACAAAAACACATTTTACGAAAAAATTATTGATTAATTTGGATTGAAAGCAACTAACACATATTTTTTCATTAATCTAAAATAACTCATAAAACAAGGTAACACAAAAAAAAAAAAAAAAAAAAAAAAAAAAAAAAACTCTTGGTAATCCATAACTTGAGGACAAATTATGGACTCCATTAAAATGCATTTAGATCAAGAATTAACTAACAAACACTTTTGTAACTAATTCCTATGATCTACCAAAACTCACAAGCATGAAGAATCCATATCAACAACTTCAAGAATTACATCAACATAAATAAAACTTGAAATTTTGAACTTAACCTTGAAATTGGTTTACTATAATCATTACCACTTTAAAAACATGTTTTAAAAGTCCAAAACAACTTAAGGAAATGATTCTAAACCAATTCCATCTTTAAAACTCGAAGATATGCTGTCAAGGGGTCCAACTCGTCGAGTGAACGAACCAACTCGGCGAGTTGGATGATTTTTCTCTTGGATTTGTCGAGTCCCTTCATGGACTCATTGAGTCCCTCGTCCACACAGCACCATTCTTCGTTTTTCAGTCAATTTACACAAGTATAACAACAAAACAAGCCTAGGCTCTGATACCACTATTGGGTTTTGAGCATTCTATAACACTCCTAAGTGTACATGCAACCCTAAATACCTTGGATCTATGTTTTCTCTATTATAAATGCAAATATGAATATTCCAAGGTATTACCCTATCTAGCATACAATCTTTGATACTTGGGTAGTAAAATAGATAGAATACATACCTTTTTGATGTAACTTGTCTTCATGAAGCTTGAGTGCTTAGTGCCCCAAGTGTGACACCTCAAATGGTTCGCACAACACCATGAACACTTAGAATAACCTTGAGAATAAGGATACTTTGGTTCTCTCTAATGAAATCGGCCTTGCACTTTTGTGTACACACACTAGTGCCAATTTCACCAACCAAGGACATCTTTATATAGTGTGGAGATTAGGGTGAAACCCCTGACCCTTCATTTCATTTGATCCATGGTTTAAAAACTCCATGGACTATCCATGAAAACTTAGCCCAACCTAAATGAACTTGGCCCATCACACATATATATCTAAGAGTCCATATTTAATTAGTTCCTTTTTATCACTTAATTAATTATAAATTAATTCTTGATCAATACTAATTAAATAATATGATTATATATTAATATATTAGAACTTATAATATATTAATATAAATCACTAGTATCCTTTTTTCCTCATCTTTTCTATCCAATTGTCCCGATGCCATGCAACCCAAATGGACCATGCCGGGTCGGGTCAAGTCTTACCAATTATAGTTATGGACTTAGACATTACTCCAAAGTGAAGACTATATGATACTATCATCTCACAATTAATCGTGATAAATTCCATGAAGTAATTCAGGTGAGCGCGGGTTGAATCCAATACTCAAATCTTATTTTAGGGGCACTCATGAATGGTGTAGCATAATTTTGCTATGTCTAACGCCTTAAACAATCTACAAGCCAACTCATGATAATATAGACTCATTACCTACTTCCAAAGTATGATCGACTGTGGATCGTTTGAATAATCTTATTATTCTAGAAGTCAAAACATGCAAAGGGAAACAATAGTAAATAATTGACACAAGACAGTAACTTCGCTTATAAATAAAACTCCTTTTAGTTAATCATCAAATGTCAATTACAATTTAGCTATTACAAGTTTCTATTTATCTAACTACTAAAACTAATATTGTCTGTTAGCCGAATGCCCTTTGCATGCTGCAAGTGCTTAACCCTAGCCAGTGCCTTCGTAAATGGATCTGATGGGCTGTCTTCTGATGATATCCCTGAAGGGTTTTGAGCATTCTAACACTCCTAAGGTGTGCATGCAACCCTAGAAACCTTCGATCTATGTTTTCTCTATTATACATGCAAACTTTCATTTTTCCAAGGTTTCATCCTAACTAGCATACTATGAAGTATATGTAATACAAAAACTAATAGAATGGCATACCTTTTCTTGTAGTTGGAAACCTTGGACCTTTAAGAACTTAGTGCCCCAAGTGTTGCACCTCAAATGGAATCACACAACACCAACAACAATGGAGGAACTTGAGAGGAGGTTACTTACACTCATAAAATTGGCTTGCCCTCTTGTAAGTTTACTTAGGTCCGATTTCATGAGCTAGAGACATATATAGTATGGCTTAATTAGGGTTACATCATGAAAACCCTAATGTGCATGACCTTCCATATTCCTCATGTTCCATGGGTTTAAACCTCCATGGATCATCCATGGGTCACCATATAGGTTTAGCCAAACACAAAGAACTATGGATAATAAGCCCACATTATAAGAATGAATGATTTACATAATCAATCCCCATATATTTAATTAGTCTCTTTTGATCACAAAATTAATTCCAAATGAATTCTTTATCAATACTAATTAAATAATATGATTTCATACTAATATATTATAACTTATAATATATTCATAACCATAAATAACCTCTTCTCAATTATCCATCCTTTAGATTGTTCCAGTGCCATGCAACCCAAATGGACCATGCTACTCTCAGGTTAAGTACATACTAATTATAGATATGGACTTATACACTAATCCAACAATCGTTTTTACCATGAGGTGTCCTTCTTCTACTTGATGTCTTATGAAGTGGTAATTTTTGTCAATATGCCTGGATCTACCAAGATCTCTCGGTTCCTTGGTTAAGGTAACCGCCCCTTCATTATCGTAGAAAATCTCCACAGACACCTTTATGGATGGTATGACTCCAAGGTCTCCGATGAAGTTTTTCAACCATATTGCCTCCTTCGATGACTCGCTTTCTACTATGTACTCTGATTTGCACGCTTAAATCAACTACAATCTCCTGCTTGGAACTTTTCCATGTAATTGCTCCTCCATTCAGGGTAAACACCTAGCCCGACTAAGAGCGGAAATTATCTCTGTTGATTTGAAAGCTAGCGACGCTATACCCTGTCACTCTCAAATCATCACTCGCACCGAGGGTGAGGACCCAGTCCTTAGTCCTCCGTAGGTACTTAAGAATGTTATTAACCGTAGTCCATTAAGCTTTAATAGGATTCCCTTGATATTTGCTATCCATGCTCAAAGCAAAGGCCACATAAGGGTGAGTAAAATTCAAAGCATACATGATCGAGCTAACTGTAAAAGCATATGGTATTCGACTCATCTCTGCTATCTCAGCCTCTGTACTCGAACTCTGAGTCTTACTCAGTTTGGCATTGCGTTTCATAGGTAAGTCACCTTTATTGGAGCTCTCCATGCTGAAACGCTTCAACACCTTGTCCAAGTAGGTACATTGACTGAGTCCTATTAGTCTTTTACTCTTGTTTCTCAATATCCTTATCCCTAGGATGTAAGTAGCTTCCCCATGGTCCTTCATAGCGAAACACTTCCCAAGCCAGGACTTAACCTCCTGCAAGGTTGGGATGTCGTTTCCAATGAGTAGTATGTCATCTACATACAATAACATAAAGCTTACTATACTCCCACTAGCTTTGACATATACATAGGACTCATCCCCGCTTCTTGAAAATCCAAACTCTTTGACTTTCTCATCAAAACAAAGATTCCATCTGCGAGATGTTTGTTTCAATCCATAAATGGATTTCCCAAGCTTACAGGCTCTATTAGGGTACTTTTCATTGACAAAACCCTCTAGCTGACTCATGTAAACATCTTTAGCCAACTTTCCATTAAGGAAAGCAGTTTTGACATCCATTTGCCATATTTCATAGTCATGAAATGTAGCTACGACTAGCATAACCCTTATAGATTTAATCTTCGCTACTGGTGAGAAGGTGTCATCATAGTCAACTCCATGAGTTTGAGTAAAGCCCTTCACAACCAGTCACACCTTATATGTGTATACTTTGCCATCGATGTTTGTCTTCTTCTGGAAGATCCATTTGCACCCGACTGTCTAACGACCCGGTACATTGTCAACCAAGTTCCAAACTTGATTGTCATACATGGACTGAATCTTGCTCTCCATAGCTTATTTCCATTTTGCTGACTTGGGGCCTGCCATGGCTTCCCTGTAGTTATCAGGTTCATCCAATTTTACCAGTGTGCTATCACTGATAAATGTATTACCTTCAACTGTTATATGAAAACCATATAACACAAGTGGAAGACTAACTCTATTGGAATGCCTGAGAGGTACGAATTCGTCAATTGGCTCAACCGGAGTTTCCTCCTCAGTTTGATTGCTAGTGTTTGAGCTTCCTTCACTGCTTGACTCTTGAAGCTCTTCAAGGTGAATTTGCCTCCCACTGTCCCCTTGACATATGGGTTCTCTCTCATGAAAGACTCATCTCCTTGTAACGAAGACGACATTGTCACTCGACCTATAAAAGAAATATCCAAAGGACTTCTGCGGGTAGCCGATGAAAATACATCGCTCACTCCGAGGTTTGAGTTTTTCATGAGTCTCGCGTCTCACGAAATCCTCACAACCCCACACTTTGATGTGCTCTAACGAGGAACCTTCCATGTCCACATCTTGTTAGGTGTTTTGGAAACCTTTTTGGTAGGGACTAGATTGAGGATATGGGCGGCAATCTCTAAGGCATACCCCCAGAATGAGATAGGTAACGAAGCTCGAATCATCATGGAACGAACCATGTCTAGCAAGGTTCTATTACGCCTCTCAGCCACACCATTAAGTTGTAGTGTTCTAGGTGGCGTTAATTATGAAACAATTCCACATTCCTTAAGATAGTCAAGGAACTCGATACTGAGATACTCTCCCCCTCGATTGGATCACAACATCTTTATCTTCCTGCCCCATTGATTCTCCACTTCTTACTTAAACTCTTTGAAATTTTCAAAGGTTTCTGATTTGTGCTTGATTAAGTAGACATAGCCATTTCTACTGTAATCATCAATAAAAGTCACAGAGAAGCGGTTACCATCCCTTGTGACAGTTCTGAATGGTCCACACACATCAGTGTGTATGAGATCCAACAGAACTTCATTCCTTTCACAAGTACTAGTGAAGGGTGACTTGGTTATCCTTCCAAGTAAACAAGATTCGCAAGTGTCATCCGACTTCAAGTTGAATGACTCCAAGAATCCATTCTTTTGAATTTGGGCTATGCACTTCTTGTTGACATGTCCAAGACAACAACGCCATATCCAAATCATTGGACGAACCAATATTCAACACATTATTTAATAGGTTATCTACAACCATCACAGTTTCATATATACCATTGCAAGATAATGCTTCAAAGTAAAATAAACCATTATAAATACCATAAATTTCGTTATTAAAAGAAAAGATAAAACCTTGTTTATACAAATTGTGAAAGGAAATAATATTTCTCGCCATGTCGGCCGAGTAACAACAATTATTCAAATCTAAATTTAAACCATTACTATGCAATAAAAAATAAACTCCAATATTGGTCACAGGCAACACTTTCCTATTTCCCATGATTAAGTTTATCTTCCTGTGCTCCACATCCCTACTTTCTTTTAGTCCCTGCACATCAGAACAAATGTGAAATCCATAACCTGTATCAAGGACCCAAGAATTAGCATGCGATGAGTTATAAGATTGAATAGTGTAAATACCTGCAAAAGAGGGCTTGATCTTGCCATCCTTTATGTCTTGCAAGTACTTGGGGCAGCTTCGTTTCCAATGCCCTTTTTCATGACAATGGAAGCACTCTGCATTCTTTGGGTTGGTCGAGGGATTAGCAGAACCAGCTTTGGTCCCACTTGAAGAGAATCCATCAAGAGACTTTCCATTGCAGCTCTTGTAGGAAGCGTTCCTCTTTTATCCCTTCCCATGTTCGATTTCCATAATAGGGGAAGAAGTAGTAGTAGTAGTAGTAGTAGGAGTAGACACAAGCGAATTGCCTTTCAAGTTGCTTTCTGTAGTTCTTAAAAGGCTTTGAAGCTTTCTAAGACTAACCTCATCCTTGTTTATATGATAGGTCATACGAAACTGATCATAACAAGGAGGTAAAGAGTGTAGAATTATGTCTATGGCCAACTCTTCAACAAAATTGACATTTAATTTTAGCAAGCGGTCCATATATATCTACATCTTTTGCAAGTGTGTCGTGATGGGTTCTCCATCCTTCATTTTGGTTGTGATCATGGAGGCAATGATCTCATACCTCTCTTGCCGAGCACTTTGATTATATGTTTCCATCAAATCTTGATACATTTAAAAAGGATAGTAGTCCTCATAGAAATTCTGTAGCACAACAGTCATGGAAGAAATATTAGACACGGTACCTTTGTCGCATACCTCTCATGAGTAGTATTTTTAGCGATTTGTTCGGGAGTAGCAGTGGCGACATCAATCTCCTTAAGCTCTTTATCTAGGACATATTCTTTGTCCTCATAGCGAATAACCATTCGGGTGTTTCAAATCCAGTAATTGAAGTTCGAGCCATCAAAAATGACCTTCCCATATAGGTTCATGAGGGAGAAAGAGCCTGAATGGATTAGGTTAGAAGCATTTTTTGGGATAGACATCTGAAAAAGAAGAAGAAGAAAGTTTAGATTAGATGATAATCCTTAATAGTACACCGAAATGAAATATTATGGCTAGGACCCAACACAATATTCTACAATTGCGAAAAGGGATGCCATAATCCAATTGTAAAATATTTGAAGGTAGGTAAATGACAATTTACCAATTTACACCAGTAAAAACGAAATGGATTAATAAGTTTTAATTGGATTAAAATTCCTAGATCCTTGAAGATTCATTGAACTTTTAAATGGCATGTTTAAATCTCGATTGTGTCCTTCAAGTTTATGACTGGGATGCCGAGGATGACAAAAAAGGTGTGAATAACCATGCAAATTAGCTTAGTACACTCATTGTTACAAATCACCTAATCAATGTGTTAGTTAACCACACACGCTCCATTGATCTAGGATTAACATCAAGCAACCCTTTGCCAAACATTATCAATCCCAAATTAGTGTGTCAGTTAACCATACACGCTCCACTAACGACTTAACAAGGTGCAAAGTGTAATTTCATGGATTAGCACCATTTTCACATTTTCCTAAAGTAACTAAGATTGGGAATTTAATAAAAGTTTAGTCACTTTATATCTATCATTATACTTTTAATGAGAATTAATGTCCTATCTTACTCGTTCGGTTACGACCATCCACCGGTCAAGGAAGCGGTGGCTGAGAGTGGACACCCATTAAACTACCATTTTATAGGCAATAACCTTTACCCCCCCTTATAGATCGGCTTCGTGAATGAGGTCTACTAACGGTAACACTAACTTGTCTTGTGTGTGTCTATATATATATATATATATATATATATATATATATATATATATATATATATATATATATATATGTATGTATGTATGTATGTATGTATAATTAAACTTATAATATTATAAAGTATAAGGGTTGAATTTTAACTTTTAAAACTCTAGGGTTTGGAATTAAAGTTTCATTAGTGTGACTTTACAAATTTCAAAACTTGAGGGCAAGTTTTGAAACTTTTCAAAAACTCTTCATTTCTATAACTTATTATTTTAATTACATTTTAATGGATGAGACCTTTTAATTATCCATAACTTGAGGACAAGTTATGGATGTCATTAAAAGCATTAAGATCAACAATTTAACTAACAAAAATTTTCAAGTAATTTATCTATGATCTAGTTAAACTCATAACACAAGATAATTCACGTAAAAATTTTTACAAAAAATTATCCTAATCATATAAACTAATACAAATATTGAAATTTTGACAATTATCTTTTAATTGGATGAGGATGATCACTACCATATCATAAAAAACAGATTTAATGATTCAAAACAGTTTATGGTAATGATCATAATCCAATTCTAGCCAAAAACCTCAAAATTTTGCAACCAGAGCTTTCAACTCGTCGAGTTGCTTTGTTACTGAGTGGACTCGTCGAGTCAGCCAGTGGACTCGACGAGTTTATCAATCAGAGGCCACAAAATCAAATTTTCAACTTAAAAACAACAAGCGTCAAGTATAATAGAAAATAATCCTAGGTTTTGATACCACTATTGGGTTTTGAGCACTATAACACTCCTATGGTGCACATGCAACCCTAGATGCTTTGGATCTATGTTTTCTCTAATTATCCATGCATATTTTCAATTTTCCAAAGCATACATCCTAACTAGCATACAAATTGACAATTGAGCAATACAACTAGTTAGATAACTTACCTCTTAGAGGACTTGTAGTTCTTGACCTTTGAAAGCTTGAGCACCTCAAGTGTGATGCCTCTAATGGTTCACAAACACCAATATGCATTAGGAGGCTTGAGAGAATAAGTTACTTAGCATAAAATCAATATCAAATTTCTTAAAATGATGGTGTAACCGATTTTGGTTCTAGGGTTGTGCTTTTATAGTGTTGCAAATGTTAGGGTTACACCTTGTAAACCCTAATGACCTTTCAAATTACTTAGGCTCCATGGTTTAACCCTTTATGGACTATCCATGGACTATCTCATTGGTTTAGCCCATTCTAAATAACCATGGATCATTAGCCCACACTATAAGAATCATTGATTTACATAATCAATCCCCATATATTTCATTAGTCTTTATTGATCACAAAATTAATTCCAAATTATTTTTTGACCAATACTAATTAAATAATATGATTTCTCAATTAATAAATTATATTTATAATATATTAATAAATCATAAATAACCTTATTTTCAAAAGTCCATCCTATCATAATGCACTGATGAAGGAAACCCAAAAGGACCATGCTACAATTGGGTCAAGTACATCCCAGTTATAGTTATGGGCTTAGACACCAAACCCAACATCAACAAGGGTCAACCTTGGTGCCTTAGACCCACTAAACACGGTAAGGAAAACTCACATTGAAAAGTTGAACGAAACGAAGGATCCTTGACAGCTAGTCCTACAGCTTCCCGAGCTATCAATTACCAAATAAAAGCTGATTAACATTTGGGATCTATCGCATAACCAAAAAATACCTACATGGGCTAAAAAGACTATTCAACCCCTATCATAACTTGGTCCTAAAATGAAACACTAAATCACAATCTAAGGGCCCAAAAGTTAAGCAATCCAACATATGGCCCAATTTCCAATTTGGCCCAATCCCTCCACGCGGACCTTTGCCCAAGGCCCAATGATGTTTCTGTAGCTCAAAGATTTGATTCCAGATGGCCCACTAAGGCCCAAGACAAAAATTCCAAGAATGTAGCCCAACCAAGGCCCAAAAGACGAGAAGCCCAATCCATTGAGTACACTGGGCGTACTCAACTGTACGCTAAGCGTATAGGCTGCATAGCTTGTATGCTGCGGGTACTGGCTTGTACGCTCATCGCAATCATCCACTAAGCCATAATCCCATAAAACACTTAAATCCTTGAGACTTAGGGTTCCAATCACAGATTTGACCCATATGAATTTTCTTAACCATAAAGTTGACAACTTAAAGGCTTGCATACCCTCAAATGAACCCAAACTCAAAATATGACAATCTACATCCATAAACATGACCAATACTCATGCATGGATGATTCAAAGCCTCAAAGATGGCAACTTTATGACTCAAGGACCAAATGAACACCAAGAGTGGCAACTCTAAGCTCCATAAGTGAAGATAACTCACAAGATCTCATTTATGGGATCAAAAGACCCAAATACTCAAACAAAGAAGATCTAAGCATTAACAATGACAGTTTTGCGCTTCATACCTCAAATGAGTGCCAAATGATGAAGATAACCCAGATCTTCAAGCTCAACTCCAATCACTCTCCTTCACTAACTTCTTCTTCTTTCCAAGGAACTAAACTACCAAAAATGCACTCCACAAGGTCAAGAACGCACCATCAAGAACACACCAAGATGACAAGGGGGGTTCAATTTTAGGATTTCTGGACAAGAGAGGCTGGTAAGGGGCTAACCAATGGGACTTAAGGACATTATATAGGGCTGGAACCCTAAAAATTAGAGGTTTTGGTCCTGACCACGTTCCATAATAGACCATTACTCCCAATGTACACCAGGATTACGCCCATAGTACAGCCTTAGCAAGCCCACTCAAATAAGGTCCAATACCACTAAGCCCATGCAACTTGCATAGTTACACAATTAGATATATATATATATATATATATATATATATATATATATATATATATATATATGAAATAATTAAATAATACCTTGGAACATCGCGCGTTACATTTTTGCTTACAAGGCTCAAACTAGGGTTAGAGTTTCAAGGGAGAGTGTTAGAGAGGTGGAGGTTGAGAATGGAATAAGTTTGGGAAGTTAAGGAGCTTAAATAGGGCCTAAACCATAAAAATAGGGTTTGGGCACTGATCGCGTACGCCCAACATACTCCAAGTACCTAGTACACTCAACGTACTCCAAATATGCCCAACGTACTGCAGGTATGCCTAATACCCCCATCGTACTCCAGGTACACCCAACGTACTAGATTAAGCTCCAAAACTGACCTAACTTCAAACGGTCATAACATCTTTGCTTCAACTCTGATTTCGATGCTCCTTATTCACGGAATGGTATTGAGAAGCTCTAGAACCCTATCAACTCTCTTTTTCCTTAAAACTTTCTGAGCATAAATCCAAAATTCATAAAATGCCTGAACTATCACTTTACGGTTATACCCTTGGGATCTAAAGCACCAACCAAAATCTTGGATTTCCTAATCTACATTACCCACATCCAAAAGGATCTAAATCTCTTTTTCCATGAAGTCCTGAAGCCTTATGATAACTGATCTTTAGGTCACGACCCCAAATTATGAAATGATTTGAAACAGGGTGTTACAGTAGTCAACCGCGACTAGGACATACTTGTTACCTCGTAAAGCTGGAAATGGTCCCATAAATCTGATTCCCCATATATCAAAGACCTCAAAAACTTAAATGATATTTTGAGGCATTCCATTGCATGAAGAGATGTTTCCCAATCTTTGATAAGAATCACATTCTTTGATGAAGGTAGTTGCATCGTTGAATATTCTGGGAAAAAAGAATCCTACATCGAATACTTTCTTTACGTGTATTGCACTACATGATGTCCTTCGGTAGGTCCACTTTGACAATGATGCAAGATGTCTCTCGCTTACTTCCCCAAAACACATTTTCTTATGATCTCATCATCATAACTCTGGAATTGATAACACTCGTCCCAAAAATAGTACCTAAGGTTGGAAAATAGTTTCTTCTTTTTTTGATAGGAAAGACCGTTTGGAAGGAAATTTCTTGCAAGGTGTTCATGATGTACACTAACTAAGGCTCTTCTCCCTCTATCACCATTAAATACTCATCCAGAAAGTTATCGTTAATCTTTTCTTCTTTCAACTTTGCAAGTTTTGGGTTCTCTAATCTCGAGAGATTATCGGCCGCCACATTTTGCAATCCATTCTTCTCTTTTATCTCGATGTAAAACTCTTGAAGTAACATCACACATTGATACAACCTTGGTTTTGCATCCTACTTTCTAAACAAATCTTTTAAAGTAGAGTGGTCAGTAAACACAATTGTTTTAGACAAGATTAAGTAAGGACGGAATTTATCAAAAGCGTAGACAACGACTAATAATTCCTTTTCCAGTGGTGATGTAGTTTTCTTGAGTCGGGTTGAGTGTTTTGCTTGCATAGTAGATTGGCTGAAAATGATTTTCAATCCTTTGTCTCAATAGAGCTCCTAAAGCATAATCACTAGCATCACACATCAATTCAAATGGAAGGTTCCAATCTGGTGCGATCATGATCGGGGCAGTCATCAATTTCTCTTTAATAAGTTCAAAATCTTTTAAACAATCATTAGAAAAATCAAAGTTAGTATCTTTTAAAAGAAATTTAGTTAAGGGAGTTGTTATTTTTGAATAAACCAGCGGTAAAGTCCCACATGACCCAAAAAACTCAGCACCCCTTTCACATTTGTTGGTGGTGCAAAGTCAAAATTATGTCGACTTTTGCTCGATCCACATGTATCCCCGCCTTGAAAACCTTATGTCCTAGCACTATTCTGTCTTTAACCATGAAATGGTATTTTCCCAATTCAAGACCAAGCTGGTCTCTTCACACCTATCAAGCATTAAATCAAGGTTAGATAAACAATTATCGAATGAATAACCAAAAACATAAAAATTATCCATGAAGACTTCCATGAAATTCTCCACCATGTCATGAAAGATGGCGGCCCTGCATCTTTTAAAAGTGTTCGGTGTGTTGCATTAACTTAAAGGCATCCTATGATAAGAAATGTTTCTGCTTGGACACGTGAATGTGGTTTTCTCTTGGTCTCTTGGATCTATAGGTATTTGAAAGTAACCTGAAAAACCATCTAAGAAACAACAGAAAAGGTGACCAGATAAACGTTCGAGCATTTTGATCAATAAAAGGTAGAGGAAAATGATATTTGCAAGTAGCATCATTTAACTTGTGATAATCAATGCACACTCGTCAATCGATTGCTTTCCTCATAGAAATATGCTTGTTCTTCTCGTTTGTCACCATTTTCATTCCTCCTTTCTTTGGAACCATGTGAACTGAGCTCACCCATTGGCTATCCGAAATAGAGTAAATTATACCAACGTCCATCAACTTCAGTACCTCATTTCACTACCTCTTGCATGTTCAGGTTTAGTCTTAGTTTTGCCTATACTATTGGCTTCGAGCCTTCTTCCGGGATGATCGTATGTGAAGCAATAATATGGGTTTATTCCCTTGATTTTGGTAAGCTTCCATGAGATGACATTCTTTCATTTTTTTTCAACACCTTAACTAAGCTCTCCTTATCCTTAGGCTTCAAATCAGATGCAATGATCACCGAATTCTGTTCATTATCTTCTTGGAATGCATACTCCAAATGACCATGTATCAATTTTAATTCTGATGTTTTGCTCTACTTAGTGGCCATGGTGTGGGCTTCTGATATTCACGTCCTAGGGTTGTGTTTTTTCCTGTCAGATCATGAGTTCTCTGCTTCCCATGTTGTGTCATATGGTTGGCCACGCAGTGGGGCTTCTTCATCTTGTTTTTTCTCTTCTTCATACTCGCTTTCTTTCAGCAACCTTTCTAGTTCTTCGAGTTCATGTTCGGCATCAAAATCATCCTCCTTCAGAGTCATGTATCCCTTTCATTTGTTCTCTTTCCATTCTTGCATTTCTTTTTCCAAAACGTATCGAATGTATCCACCGAGAAGACCATGTCATTACTAATCTTTGAGTGCTTTATTTCTCGATCAACATCAAATGTTATGGCATCCTCTCCTCTCTTACGGTGCTAAGAAATGCTCTCCCAAGAATAATATGGACTTTATTGTCCTCTTCCATGTCGAGCACTACAAAGTATATGGGAAACACAAATTTATCAATTTTAACCAAAAGATCTTCACATATACCTCTTGGGAATGTCACCATCTTGTTGGATAGATGAATGGCCATTCAGATTGATCTTGGATTTGGGAGATTTAACTTCTTGTATAATGAATATGGCATTAGATTCACGCTAGCTCCCGAATCGACAAGATCATGACTTGTAGCCAGATTCCCAAATTGACAAGTGTCAAGCTCCTTAAATCTCCCATCTTCTTTGTTAGTTTGTTAAGCATCAAAACTGACTAGTTATCATTCAATATCACATTCGAGGTCTCTTCCATTTTCCTTTGGTTTGTGAGAATATCCTTCAAGTACTTTTCACATTTTGGCATTTGTGCAACGACTTCTATAAATGTGATATTGATTAGAAGGGCTTTTATGTATTTCAGAAACTTCTTGTAATCCTCAGCTTCTTTTTCTTGCTTGGCTCAGCTTGGATATGGTAGAGGTGGCTTGTAGGCTTTGATCGAACATTCTTTTTACTCTACAACAGATGGCCATGTCGTGGCTGCTAGTTAGAGTGCTTTTCTCTGCTGTTTTCCTCTTCAGGATTCTACATATTAGATGGACTATCATTAACTAAAGGAATTAGAGGAGTAATAATTTTACCACTTGTGGTTGTCACGGACTTGATGTGAGGTTTCGAGCTCCATGTTGCTTGGAAGTGTTTCCGAAAGATTTTAGTGGAATTATCTTAAAAGTTGACCAATTTATTACTCGATGTTACAGGTCGAGGCTTGTTGATTATGAAGGATGACATCAATATCATCATGTATTTTATTCAGATGCGGCTACAAATCGAGCAAGCATTTCTTCAAAGTCATTTTACCGTTTGGGATCCGATTGCTCTTGTTGATAAAAACTACGACCTTGTTGCTTATGCTTCTCTTCCTTTGACTTTTTGTTCTCATTGTATCACAACCACTCATTCTTAGGATTCCTCCAATCCTCAACGTATCTATCCTCACTCGAATAAGAAGATTGTATCTTACGGTTTCCATTCTCGTCTAGATCATAATCCTTGGTCAAGTGTGGCCCGCTACAATTCTCACACACCACTTGAATAGCATGTATAGATTGACCCATTTTGGCGATTCTCTAGTGCATGTTATTGATTTTTTCCATAAACATGGGCTACGTTCTTATTTCCTCCATCCAAACCTATTGTGCCTCTTGTAACATTTTCACGAGGGTTATGTTATTCCCTCTAATGATTTGTGAATTCATTAATTAATTCCTTGATTGTAGCAAGATCCTTCTTCGTCATGGGTCCTTGAGAATCAAGGAGTTGCCTTGTACTCACATTTATCCCATCATAAAAGATAGACACTTCTTGTTACACATTAAGGTTACGTTGAGAGTAGTTCGTTAGCATTCCTTTATACCTCTCCATGTTTCATAAAAAGATTCACAATCGTTTTTTGGAAGTTTTCTATATTCTTCTTGAGTTTGGTTATCTTTGAAGGCGGGTTGAATTGCTCAATGAAAGCATTTCGAAGATTGGTCTAGGTTGTGATCATTCTAGGTGTAAGTGACTTCAACAAAATTTCGCCTATCCTATAGATGTCATAGTTAGCATTCTCAGTAGAACCGCATATGATGAAATATTTGGAACATTGAAGTAGTTTTCAATGTCCAACACTTCACCAATGTGTCTAAATACCTCTTCATGGCCCTTCCCAAAAGTGGAATATCCTTGAGCATCAATAGAATCTGTACTATGAGTTCAAAATTTGTTGTGGGTGGGATTTTCGGTGGAACAAGACCCGGTCCATTGTCATCATGCATCCTCTTCTTGTAATCCTATATTATCATTCTCATGATGTCTTCCATCTCTTCTAACTCACTTTTGACTTCATCTTCTGACTCGTCCTCAGTTTCTGTTTCTGGATCGTACCTGATACCTTTCATGTCAAGAGTCTTCTCAATGCTTTCAAATTTGTCTATTTTGATTTTGCTACTCGATTCACCAACCTTTTTATTTTTCTTTTTGTGGAAGGCAAACTTTGGATCTTCAAGTGGTGACACTACTGGAAATTTCGATCCTTGGCTCATATATCACTGAAACAAAACAAAAATAAAAATGCATAAATTGAATAAAAACAAATAAACTAAAATTTGATTGCACAGTTCACATGGCGTGGACAGTCGAGTCCACGACATGACAACTATAGAAAGAGAAAAACTATAAAAAACCCTTAATAAAACTAGAACACAAAATTAACTTTGTATGAAATAAATTCCACTCAAAGGATAGATAACAAATAGCATAATAAACTAAGTATAATGGAAGTGTTCCCAGCAACGATGCAAAAAACTTGATATACAATTTATATAGTAGTTTTTAATTTGTAAACCAAATAATCTAAACTAGCTAAATGTGATAGAAAGTGTACCTAATCGAATAGCATTATAGTAAGATAGTAGGGTATCGAACACAAGGGGAACGAGAATGATTAAAAGCTAAAATCTCTACTAAAAGTTAACTAATATTTGGGGGGGGGGGGGGGTTCTATCGTTTTGCAAGTCGAGATTACTTAAAGGTAATTATCACAAAGCAAAATTAACTATAAAAAAAAAAGCAATCAAAGTTAATTTTTAAGACAAGATATTAAAGAGACTTCCATTTATATACAATCACTTACTCCTAGGGTTGATTTTTTGGAAAGTGAAACGGATTAAGTTGTTGTTGCTTATCGATTCCTAAGATGACTAAAATTTATGATCAAAAGACTAATCCTTTAGCAAAACAAGTTCATTCATTGACTGATCAAGTGGACAAATAAACAAGCACACTAGTGTTAAGTTCAAATTATGCTAGAATTAAACTAATGAATGACATTAATGGGTAATAACATCAATTAAATACATGAATGATCATCATATATTAGCTTTCACGTTAATTTACTCACTTTTCTATTTAACCCTAGGTTTTTGGTCAAAACACTAGTCTTATAACTTTGATGGTCATAAAATCATAAGATACAAGTATACCAAAAAAGATTGATCATCAAATCATAGTAAAACTCAACAATAAAAGGGATAGTAGTTATCATTAGCAAAAAGAGGTTCTTTATCAAGCTATCATAACAAATAGGAACTAGCAACAATCCATAATCCAATATATCAACACATAGTCATTAGGATCCTCTACTCTAAACAAAAGTTAGGATTTTTAGTCCATAACTACTGGAAACAAACAATTAAAAATGAAATTCACTTTGTAAACCACAATGAAAAACAAAGAAAAAAAAGGTTTAGAAATATGTGGCCTTAAGATCTCTTCCAAATCTGGCTCTCAGCCAATTTAGGTCTTCAAAAACCTCCTAGTACATCTGTGGTCTTCAAAATTCGAGAATAACTTGAAGCTTAAGCTAGGGTTGAATATATATATATATATATATATATATATATATATATATATATATATATATATATATATATATATAGTTTCTTAAAACTTCTTCCCACACCGTGGCAAATAGGCTCCACGACGTGGTGTTCATTAAACACATGTATTCTCCAAAGTGGAAAGCTTTGTCGCAAATCTTCTCCTAGCCATGTCATGGCATCAAATATCCACACCGTGGGACTTCAAAATCCTAAGAACTTTGACCACGATTGACTTGATCCAAATTTTCCTGCTTCAAGCTCCACATTTTGCTTCCCTTTAATCCTGAGCATGTCTTCACTGCTACAAAACAGATTTTAACATATTAAGAACATTTTTTCCTAAAATAAACACAATTGTAGCTAAAAATATTACGATAATGCACAAAATATATGAATAAATATGCAGATATCAATAATTATGTACCAATATTTCATGTGCGACTTGGAGATCGTGATTCACAACTGATCGTGTACGCAAAACATCCATACATTCTTCATCATGCATGTGTTGCACAACATCGAGATAAATTCTCCTTCGTCATCTGAGTCAAAATGTTTAAACAAATACATAAATATGATTTTTTAGAGAGTATAAAGAGATGAATGGTTTGAACATATGGTGTTTAAATGTTGTGTTTATATAGGTAAAGTTTATTTATTTTTTTGATGATTTCGACCATTAGAAACGGGTGAGAAATGACCAAGCTTCTCATTCGTTGTGGTATTTCATCCTCCCCATCACGACATACGATGACAACGCCCGACCACGAACTGACGGGATAGTATGCACGGTCGTTCGTAGAAACATCGACAATGATGCCCTCCATGATAGGTATACATGATGGTCTTAGGGATTAGCGCGGGAGGAACCGGTACTAACCGGTACCGTTCCTAATTTCCCCAAAATTCAATTTGATTGAAATTCAATCCCCAAGTATCGAACTGAATTAACATTACCGGTACCGATATCAAATTTCGATACTAGTACTAGTAACGAATCCCGAATTTCTTGATTTTGGAGTACCGATTATCATGCCATATTTTTAAATTTGGTATGATTTTGTGTAGTTCGATAAGTTACTGTTAACGGATCGGGATTTGGTACAAATTGTTCACCCCTAATTCTCCTGCATGTAGCATACTCTAGACCATGAAAATGCATCCTTCAAGGCCCGAAGCGCATCCAACAGTAGGTAACACCTTTATAAATCTCGGAGTGCATTCATAAAGCTTTAAGTGAATCCCCCTAGACTTGGAGTACATTGAAAAATAGCTGGAACACATTTAACATCAGCCGGAACACATTTGCTCTGGCTCCAACAAATTCTCCAAATGCATAGTCACCTTAAAGATGTATAAATATTTCGCAAAAAGGAGCATTCCGACAAAGACATCACAACCTAACAATCTACCACTTGAAGGTTTGAACAATATAGTCTTTCTCTCCCATTTAGTTCTTTAACATTCCTTAATCTCTCTCTCTCCCTCTCTCTCTCTCTCTCTCTCTCTCTTTCTCCCTCTCTCTGCTAACCATTTTCCTCAAATTTTGGAAGGCTAGTTGAAGCCATGCAAAGCTTCGAAGCGGTAACCACCTTAGTGAACATATCATATGGATTCTTCGTTCTAACAATTTTCTTTAGATTCAGAGTTCTATTATTGATTAAATCTCGAATGAAATGATACCTTATTTATATGTATTTCTTTTTATTGTGAAACACTATATTCTTCATATTCACAATGTAGTACACAATCCTCCTGCTTCATTCCAAGTTCTGATAGGAAGGTCTTCAACCATATAAGTTCTTAGACTACTTATACAAGATCCATATATTATGCTTCTATGGTTGAGAGAGCAACACACTTTTTAACATAGACATTTAGCTGATTGATGTACCTATGAGACTATGATCATGAACAAATAAATTGTTGTACTCTTATTCGAACCCGCACATCCTCCTAAATAAGCATTAATGAAACCATCTAATATTACCCTATTTCTTCAAAAACATAGGGCATTCATTTTAAGTAACATACTAACTACTTTAATCCTCACCAATGCTCTCTTCCTAGATTAGACATGAACTTGCTCATAAGTCCCATTACATGTGCAATGTCTGGTATGATTTATATCGTAAAATATACTAAGGTACCAGTTGCAGATGCATACAAAACACTATTGTTATTTGTCTTCTTCTGTCATTAGGGATTGCTTCTTTAAGAGTCTCAATTGACTACCCAAACAAATAACTCAACAAAGCATTCTGAACAAGACATCTTACCCCAATAAAGAACTCAAACAAGGCGTGGTAAAGTCTAATCTCAACCTTTGTGAATTTACTAACCTACTACCCTAGATTGACCAAATGATTAATGGATAGACTAGATTACATATATCAGAATTTTTAAATTTTATAATATTTATACATCAATAATAAATTAGATATGAAAATCTAAACTATCTACTCAATGACATGTCAATATATATTCTAATGAATACAATAGATAAAATAAGATATCTCTAAGATATAAGAGTTTCTATAAAAGTAGGACTTTGGTATGAATATTCACACAAAGCAGGTCTATTTTAATAAAATAATGATCTGTTTATTGTTTATATATATATATATATATATATATATATATATATATATATATATATATATATATAATGTGATAGGTGTTGGAAATTTATTATGTTAAGTACATTATCTAAATGTAACGGAATAATAAGAAGATTTACCAATGTGCACATGAATCCTAGAATAAATGTTTCACTAGTTTTAGCAATGGTAGTTATCGAGGCCAACAAAATAAATAATCCTAAATCTTTTACACTAAAATAGTGTATAGTGGTTTAAGAGGCCGAATCCACGGAGATTTGTTCAATTCGTTACTTCTATGAAAATCTTGTTGTACCGACACTTGTAAAACTAAAATAAAATAAAAATGGGGGATTTTGTTCTTTTGAGATGAATGGGCCAATTTAGTCAATATTTAAATGGGCCTCTTTCTCCAATGCTTCAAATGTTGATCCAACCCAACTGCAAGGTTCTTGATAGCCTAAATATTACTTGTAAACTCTTTCAAGATGGTCCATTCCTTCCTTGATCTTCCATAACTCAAATTCTCCTCAACTCATCATCTTCTTTATCCAAAATTAAATCCAACTTGCTCTCTTGATCATGTTGACACCAAGCTCAATCGCACCGCTTTAAGTCCAAAAGCAAACTGCAAGCCTCTAAAGGTCCCGCACTCCTTCCATACCTCCATGTCAAATAGTCTTTGGTAATTCCTGCAATTATGCTCAAAAGACTAGAAAGTGCCCGATAAAGGTGAAGAATAAAAAAAAGGAAAATATGTATAGATATTGACTAAAATGAGATGGAATGATCTAAAAACTAGGAAAAGAAGTAATAAAATGAAGCTATCAAATCACCCCAAGCCTAAACCTTACTTGTCCTCAAGTAAGACAAGACTAAAATGAACTTGGGATAAACTATCCTAAAAAATAAAAAATAAAATGGACAGAACCATAGAACCTAATCACCGTTAGTCAACATGATCATAATTGATCTCGTTGTTATCCCAAGAATTTTTCAACCGATGACAACGGAACTATAAACCACAGCCAGGACAACTCCTCTAGGTGAGTAAGGAGGGACGTTCAGTCGCACCCCCAATGGAATATGCATACAATGAAGAACATTTGTAGTAGGGAGAAAGCAGATTGACGTGCTCGTGTGAAGATCTTATTTAAGTGTACACTCTTATCATGAAATTTGTGTGATCTCACGTCTGCCGGCTACTCTCATGTGTTATTGGGTTTCATCGCTCGGGCACCGTTATAGAAATCAGTTCACTTAGTGTTGGCCCAAACCTCCCATAGTATCTGACTCGACAGACTCCTTAACATCACCAATTTGCGGAAACAACTCGATCTATATACAATAAAACATACCCAAATAAATTATTATCAAACGATGGGTGACCAAAATATAAAAATAAAACTTGTTCGATAATTGAAGCGGTCACCCATCTAGGATAAACGCCGATTGGAATTTTCTTGTAGAGCTTCTCGGGGGGTTTTTTTAGAAGAGGACACTTGAAGGTAATGTGCTAACATAACGAAATTTTATCAAGAAAATTCTTGACTTGAAATTTGGTTCCCAAAATTATGTAAGTGGAACCGAAGGGTAGTGATAATAATCTGAATGGTCTAAGTGTGAAATGACCATGTATGGAGCATAAAGATGTAAGCTCCTTTTCAAACTTTTGATTTTCCAAATATAATGAAAATGTCCAAATGTGGAATAAAATACTCTCTAAAATCCTATGGAAATCACAAAAAAATGGTTATGTAAGGAGACCAGATATAGATTCTACTCGGGGACAAGCACCAATGCTTCATCCTAATGATTGAAACATGATCAAGTGTGATCCTCTCCGTGGAATGGACCATATGGCTAAAAAATCCATCACTATAGTATATCCTACAGTTGTTAGTATTGCAAGCATAATTCCTCATGAAAACTACCTGTCCATGATCACTTACCCCTTTAAGCTCCACCAGCTGATCCAGAGTATGAAATCCCAAACTGCGGCTAATGCTCCCGATGCAATATGTGAGATAAGAACAAGATCATGGACCAATAATGATACAATAACTATGAACCTAAGTCATGGCATCCAAGAGGAGTGAGGATAAACAGACAACAAAATGCATGAATGTTAATGCCCTAAGCTAAATGTTATGTAAAAAAATAAAAAGGTGAAAAAGAAGAAAATAAAATCTTTTTTTTTCAATTTTATAAAAAAATGAATGCAAATTAAAGCTAAAATGTTATTCAACCTAACTAAAATACATGAGAAAGCAAAAAGAAAAAGGAAATACCCCACCCCAAGCTTAGAAATAAGCATTGTCCATAATGCTTGGGGACGGAAGAATATACATAAATCGGGGGGGGGGGGGGGGGGGAGGGAGGGGGATAGGGATAGGGATATGGTGGGTAAGGGTAAGGGTAAGGTGGAGAGGGATAATGATGAATGGGAGGAGGGTTTGGGTTAATGGTTTATTGAGGGAGAATGAATGCATAGAGAAAGGGAAACAATTGGTGTGCTAATGAAAAAGAAAGGTTGCATGTCACTTAAGTTATTTAGTCAACAAGTCAATGGAATTTAAATCTGGTCAACGAATCCACGTGGACAGTTTCTGGAGTACACGTGGACCATTTTCAGGACACACGGACAAGTTCTAGAGCACAAACGGACCACGTGAATAATTATGAGAAGTCGTTGGATCTTTATTTTTATGCGATCAGGCTCATGCAGACAAGGGCATCAGACGCAGACCATTTGAAGGCTCTTTTAGGACAAGTTTCAAAGCTTCCGCATTTGACTAGAATGAACCCCGGGACTTCAAAATTCAACAAAATTTGACTTGAAAATGAGGTAGAGCTTAGATTTTTAAAAATGGAATCTTTTGAAAATGGAAAAACGGTTTTAACAAAAGCATTTATTCGGAACATGAAAGAAAACGAAAGCACAATGCTTTCCAAAAATGCCCTTTGTTAACGTCTTTGGCAAGACGCCTCCAAACTTCACTTCAACACTTTGGGGCATCCAAATGGA